>NC_056750.1:809222579-809582500 GCF_019279795.1 Protopterus annectens | reverse complement strand
GTTTCTAAGATAAGTACTGCTCGTTGGATCTCTCAGTCCATAGCTTTAGCCCATAAAGCCAAAGGATTATCTCCACCAGGTCATGTTAGGTTGCATTCTACCAGGTCTATGGCTACTTCAGCGGCTTTTTAGTCTAGGGTTTCTTTGTATGAAATTTGCTCTGCAGCTACTTGGGCATCATCACACGCGTTTATTTTGCATTGTAAGTTGGATCTCCTGTCCAGGAGCAGGGCATCCTTTGGCTCTGCCGTACTGCAGAACATTTTTCCGTGAGGACCTCCCTGGGGTTTTATTTTGGTAGCTGGGGACTCTGTCCCACAGATTGAAGATCAAATGAAAACAACTTCAGATAAAAAAGTTACATATTCTCCATAAGGCTCCATCTGAGTTGTTGCTTTCAATTGGTCTTCAACTGCCCTCCTTACCCCTGCCTTATGTGGGCTGTGTGGTGGTCCAGATGAAAGAGGCATAGCCCCTACTGTAGTAAGCTTCTGTCTTCCTTATAATGCTTTCAGGGTACTACTGTCTGAGTGTTAAGCATTTGGTTAGGTTGGGGTGCTACTGTCTGCAGCAAACTCGATCTGAGGGGAGGAGAGAGGCAGAAGGATTACGGGTAGGGGAGGAGTTTGGAGCTCGGATCCGATGCTGGAAAATGCAGCTGGGTCGGAGCTGTACCAGATCCACATTCCCACAGGTTGAAGACAAATGAAAACCAACTACTCAGATGGAACGTTATGGTGAGTACATAACTTTTTTTTTTTTGTTGTCTTCTTGCTGGTTTTTGATTGTGGTTTGGGCCCTGGTTAACAGTTCTGGTTTATGTTTTGGCTTTGACGCATGTTCTGCTATTCAGCCCCTCATATCTGACAAAGCAGCAGGATTTAATAGGTACTTCTCATGTGGTCATAAGATGTCCATTTATGACTCACACAAGCAGTGCCTCTGTTGCTTGGTTACCGACCACTTGGAGGTTGAATGCGGCATTTGTGCCGATTCCAACCCCAGGGCTATATTGAAGCCCTGCAATAAGTTACTATTGAAAGGCATGACTCGGGAGTTCACCAGTCTCCCACCAAGCTAGGTACCTCTGATCTCAAGAGAAAGGCACCCTCCGTCTCGGGGTCCTCTTCCTCCAAGAAGCCTTGGCTATCGGATCCTAGCTCTTCGGTTCCGATTCCAGCCTCGACTCTGTCAGATCCGAGGACTTGGATCCGAGATCCCGCAAGTCTGCTCCCTGATCCAAAGCCTCTGGTTTGAGGCCTTCAAATCTGATCAAGACTAGACCTGCCACGGATCTGACCTCCTTGGATCCAAGGCGTTCGAGTTCTAAACGCTCAGATCCTCAGTTGCCCTTGGAGCCAAAGCGGACAGATTCAGGACATGTCTCAGATCCCACCATCTTGACTGGGGACTCTCAATCGGGTTCTGGCCCGGAGCAGTGCTTTACAGCTCCCAGACACAGAACACATTCTTCTGAGATGTATAGGAGGTCTTCAGGGTCTAGGCACATGTCCCCAGCTAGGTCTTCAGCCTCGTCTAGGTCTTCCAGGAGCTTGCTCCTATCCGACATGGACAGGATGATGAAGTCTTTCCTCAAGGTTTAAATTGAGTTGGGGCCTTATGCGTCCCCTGCCCCTACACTTCAATCCCCTTGTCCGACTCAGTTGGTTTCGGATTTACAGGACCTGGGGTGTTGTGAGGAGACAATGGGGACTCGTAGAGCCCACTTTGTTTCTGCCCTGTCCAAGTCTCTGACCGGTTCTGCTCTTCCTCCATGGGAGCAGACTGTGTCCTGGACCTGAGCAGCTGCTCTGGAGTCCTTGGGACAGGGATCCGATCCATTTTTTTTTTTTTTTTTTTTTTTTTTTTTTTTTTTTTTTTTTTGGAACATTGTCTGCCATTTGGTACTTTGCCTCTTGACAGTTTGGGGCTGGTACTATCCGGGGGTCTTGAGGCGGTGGCATTCTCTGCTCCCTCTTCTCAGGTGGTCTTGCCCGCCAGGAATGGGGAGGGGGCATCATCCAGCCCTTCGGCCTTCTGGGTATTAGAGAGAACCTTCTCCACTGCTAGAGCTGCCTCTCCTGCTGTCCAGGGCACTTCACAGCCCCCCTCATCTCTGAGAGCTGAGCCTTCTCATCCTGCTCCCGGTCAGCTTTCCCTAACCAGACATCAAAGGGGAGTTACCCCACTTGTGGTTCCCCACTCTTTGAGTCTTCCCCTGAGCCCCCCCCCCCCCCCACCGAGGATGTGCTGCAGAAAAGGACGTGTAAGAGGAGGCACCTAGACACTCTTATGGAGTCTCTTACCAAACATACGGACCTCGAAGGTGATGCATCTCCCAGATCTCCACCCAAAGATATCTCCTTTGGAGACATCCTAGAGATCCTCAAATTGAAGGATGGATGGTCCTCCCAAACCCTGTCTTCCGAGGAGTCTGTCTTCATGAAGGCATTCATGACGGGACGATCTACCACTTGGATTTCCCCCCTCTGACAAGCTGATAGACCTTATCTCCAGCAAGGCATGGAAGGAGCCCAATACTGTGGATCCATTGCCCAAATGAGCGGACAAATTTTTAAGTCCACCCATGGATAGACAGTTTTATTCAAAAGGGGTGCCAGTCAATGCTATCGTGGTAGCTGCTGCCACTAAAATAGAGTTGCCTGAGCAGAATACGTCTATCCATTTCCCCAGCTGAGAATCCCGGGTGATTGACCAACATGGAAAGTGGGTTTTCAGCTCAGTTACAGTTGGTATGCAGGTGCTTAATTACTTGGCACACTTCACCCACCTCCAAAGGGATTTGATTCAGGAACTCATCACTTCCTTTTCTAAACTGATGCCTGCCGAGGACATGAATAAAGTATCTCCCAAACTATCCACTCTTGCGTTCCTCGCTAATTCCTCGGTGAGGTTGATTTTCAGTGCTGCAGACGGCACCTCTCAAGTGGCCGGTATAGGCATCACTATTCGACGTTTTACCTGACTGCGCCTATGTGGGTTTGTGGAGTCTTTTAAGTTGTCTTTGCCCCTTTGTATAGCTGAACTCTCTTTGATCCATCAGTCAAAGACACACTAACTCACACTGAGCAAGAAGGGAAGACTTTGTCGACTGTGGTAATCAAATTTTTTTTTTCTAAGACACAACAAGGGATTAAGAAATTGTGGTTCCGAAAGTTGTAGTCTTCTTTTCAGGAGGCTCAGGATGAACCCTCTTGTAGAGGTCATGGGAGAACGTTTACTGGTAGACGTCGCCCTAGAGGCAGAGGGCGTCCACAAAATCAGGACTCCAGGGAACCCTTTTCTGAGAAGCCCTTCCTGCACTCCTGATGTGTTACCCGATTATCCTGCCCTGCATGCAGTTGGATGTTATTTGCCTCTGCTCCCTTTGGCCTTGGCAAACATCACAAGAGATCGGTGGGTCCTAATCATTATTTCTAGCAGCTATTTTATTCTGTTTTCCCACACCCCCACCAATCAGGAAACTTTCCCCCAATGGCCAACCTGGCAGTGGGAGTTAGCTTAGCAAGAAGTGCTCAGCCCTCTTCAGAAGAGAGCCATCCAAGAGGTCCCACCAGGACAGCAGGGATCTGGAACTTGCTCTTGCTGTTTTTGGGTGCCAAAGAAAATGGGGGACCTACGTCCAGTCCTGGACTTAAATGAGTTCAACCTCTCCGTCGATAAGTCAATGTTCTGAATGGTCAGTGTCCAGTCCATCATGCCCTTTTTGCAGAAGAACGAGTGTATCTGCTCTGTGGATCTCCAGGATGCATAAGCATAATATCAAATAAAAATAGATAGGAGGTCTAGGAGATATCTTTGCTTTCATGTAGGGGCCAATCATTACCAGTTCAGGACCCTGCTCTTTGGTGTCATGACAGTCCCCCCGGTGTTCACCAAGTGCATATCAGTGGTGGCAGCTCACCTGAGACTGCAAGGGATTCCAGGTGTTTCCTTACCTTGACGATTGGCTCCTCACAGCTTTCACGAAGCATCGACTGGTTGCAGCTACTCAATACCTTCTTTGCCTGTTCAACCAGCTAGGAATTACCATAAATCTAGCCAAGTCAAATCTTATTCCGGCCCAAAACATGGGGTTTATTGGCATCCAGCTAGACACTGTGTCAGAGATTGCAGTATTACCTCCCAGGCGTGTACAACTAATCAGATACCAAATTCAGTGCCTCCTAGATCTGTGTCATCCTCAGATCAGCTTCATTTTCAGGGCCTTGGTGTCCATGACGGTGGCAATCTGTCTGGTGCCGTTAATCAGGTTTTACATGAGGGTTCTACAGTGGACTGTAGCGGTCCAGTGGTGTTCTCTGTCTCATCCAATGAGAGTTTTCATCTATCTCACTCCGGTGTGCAGGCGTCATCATTATTGGTGGATACAGTCTCCTGAGCTGCTTGTTGGCAGACCCTTTTCTCCTCCTCTTCCTAGTGCCACGATGACCATGGTTGCTTCCCTGCTGGAGTGGGGGGGGGGGGCATTGCCAGGGAAAAACTGTCCAAGATATGTGGTCCCCTGCAGAGACTAAATTGCACATAAATGTACTGGAGATTAGGGTAGTTCTTCTCACATTGCAAGACTTTCAGGACTCTTTCCTGTGGGTACCATTGCAGTGTACACAAACAACACGGCGATTGTATGGTACATGAATAAACAAGGGGGGACATATCTGCTTTATCGTGAGGCTGTGAGAGAGTGGGAATGGGCAGTGTCCTTGGGGCACTTTCTCCTTGCAAGCACATTCCCAGGGAGACCAATGTGCTAGTAGAGAAGTTCAGAAGAGCTAACTTGAGTCCTTACGAGTGATCCCTGAATCCCTCAGTGGTGAGAGAGATCTTACTTTGTTGGAGTCAACGGAGCTGCGATCTGTTGGCTTCCCCTCTCAATCAGAAATGCAGCAAGTACTTCGTCCTGATCTCTCCAGCCGGGTAGTCCCCCATGGATGCTGTAGTTCATGATTGGCCTCCGGGTCTCCTTTATGCTTACCCTGCTATACCTATCATTCCCAGAGTGCTTCAGAAAGTACGATGCCTCAAGGCTCCATTGATCCCTCATTGCCCCCTTCTGGCCTTGGCAGGTGTGGTTCCCCCTCCTCAGGTCTCATCTGAAGTACCCCCCTTGGGCACTGGATCCCCTTCTGAATCTGATATCTCGCCCCCTCATCTTCCGATCCCAAACCTTGAGACTCTTCACCTGACTGTGTGTTTTTTTTTTCACTTCCTGTAATTCTATACCAGTCCAGGCTTGCCTGTCCTGTCAGAGACATCATTCTGACCTCTCTGAAGGCTTCCAGCAGAAAGGTTTATGGTAGTTAATGGAAAAGAGTTTCTGTCTGGGCCAATTAGCGGAATATGGATCCCTTTTTGGCTCCCATTCCAGACATCATATTATTTTTGTCGTCTCTCTTTCAGGGTGGAGCCAGTTTCTCCACTATTATGGTGCAGCTGGCGGCCATCTCTAATTTTCATGTTTGCGAGGAATCTACTTTTTCTTCTCACCTTTGTAAGGACTTTTTGAAAGGTGCCTTCCTGCTGCAGTCTCCAATCAAAGATCCCTGTCTTGCTTTGGTCCTTTTCTTTGTGCTTCAATCTCTTACACAGAGTCCTTTCGGGCCTGCTGCAACTTGCTACATTAAGTTTTTGTCTTGGAAGACTGCCTTTCTGGTGGCTATAACATCAGGAAGACGAGTTTCTGAACTGCAGGCACTGTCCATCAAGCCTCCTTACATGATTTTTCATAGAGACAGAGTGGCTGTCATTACTAATACCTCTTTCATGCTCAAGGTACCCACTGAGGCAGATTTGAATCAAACCATT
This sequence comes from Protopterus annectens, assembly GCF_019279795.1. Classification (NCBI taxonomy): domain Eukaryota; kingdom Metazoa; phylum Chordata; order Ceratodontiformes; family Protopteridae; genus Protopterus; species Protopterus annectens. The sequence continues at coordinate 809,576,674 of NC_056750.1, read as the reverse complement.
CAGTTGACAGTTTTCTTTCCCAACCATTCCAGTACACGCTTGACATACATAGACAATTACAATTCTGTTTAGACAGGACAGAGAGCTTTTGCAAATCTGACCAACTGTTTGTGGCCTTCTCTGTTAACAGACTGGTTCGGGCGGTGTCCAAGATTACAGTATCTCATTGGATATTCCATTGTATTTCTACAGTTTATACTTCTAAGGGATTGCCTTTACAAGGACCTGTCAGAGCTCATTCCACTAGATCTGTAGCTACGTCAGCTGCCTGTTTAGCCTGGCATTCCTTAGATGAGATTTCTGATGCAGCCACCTGGTCTCCTCCTCACACCTTCATTACTCATTGCAAACTTGACCTTGTTTCCAGGAACAGGGTTCCCTTTGGCTCCACAGTTCTTCGGCATGTCCTTCCATGAGGCCATCCAGAATTGTGTGGTAGCTGGGGACTGTGATCCAGAAGTGAGGAATAGTGACATAGATAACATCAGATAAAGAGTTATGTACTTAACCGTAACTTAGTGTCTGTGTTATCGTATTTCACTATAAATCAGTATCCCTCTGTCCTTCCCCCATCCTGTTGGATCTAGGAGAAGTGGAGATGTTCAGTCTCTTGGTTCCAGTCTACTCTGGCTGTCATCTAGCTCTGTGGCAAACTCAATCTGAGGGGTTAGATGGCAGCAAGGGATTATGGGATTGGGAGGAGGTTGAGCCTAGGATCTGTCTGAAGAGTTGCTAGCTCAGATTCGATGTCATATCTTACGACCCAGAAATGATAAATAGTGACATAGGATAACACAGATGCTAAGTTATGGTAAGTACGTAACTTTTCTGTACACTGTTTTTTTAATTACATATATTTGTTTATGTTATTGCCCATATGTGCCTTGAGATTTTGTATTTGTAGTAGAACACTGTAAAAATATTAAAGCGTTACAGTAATGCTGGCTAGGATGAATACCAAAAATGAGCATCCGTTTGCTAAAGAGCCTGTGTACCCCGGTCTTTTGCAACCTATCCCTATTTTCATAATGCTTGCTTAGTTTAATGTCTGTGTGTGTGTGATCAAGCTAGTAGTAGATTTTTCCTCATGCTGCCGTTTCATCATTGTCCAATGCTAATTTATTGTTTCTGTTTTTATTCAGGTGACGCACCTTTGTTGGGTTCCTAGAGGACCTTACATTGTCCAGACATCTGAAGATAAACAGATCAGGTGAGACTGTTCATTAGATGTAAACAGTGTACATATTTAGAAATGCTGTAAAACACTACCAGTATTAATTGCAGATAAAGATTCTACTCTACCTGTATTCTTGCTTAGTATGTACAGACTGTTGAGCATACACAACACCAGCAAACCTCTGAAATGACTCAATACACTGTGAAGTACCAGACTTGTTTTATTTACCCCTCATAAAAATCTCCACAGGTAGCATTCAACTTGTTTAATTTTGCCAGCTTAAGATGTGTTTGTAGTACTGTACCATTCAGTCATACAGAGCACAACTGTTTTTGGGTACTTATCAAGGAATGTTAGACTGCATCATTTGATCCCCTGTTAACATATTTTTTATTTACGTCGCACCACATAATGATATGCCCTGCCACTGTCAGAAAAAAAAAAGAAAGCTGCTCCCTGTTTAAATTCATTATGCTGCTACAGTGGTGTGTTGATCCCACTTAAATATTTCTGATATCAAACTCTAAAATTCTATTCAGCCTAAAAAAAAGGATTCATGTTGAAGCCTGATGGATAAAACTGAATTTGGAGACCATGTTTAGTTGTGTGCAAGTACAAGAGCATGGCATGGGCAAAATAGTATCATATGCAGAGTCCTGGGTAGTTCAAGAAAAATAAGTGTATGTCTGAAATGTTTGTCATACTGATCACTGCTGCAGTAGTCTTAGCTTATATTGGCTATATCATGCCAAGGATATAACAGCCTGACAGCTTTCAAAGCTTCAGGGTACTTTCATGTGCCCAAACTGTCAGGCAGCTCAAGCTGACTAAAAGACAAGTTTGTGAGTAAAGCCCTTAAGTGCTTTACTGTCGGCAAAGAGTAAACTCCTCTGAGGTTTTCGAGGATGGATGATCAGCTTCTGCTTTTGTTTGCTGGAAAGATAAGTTTCCTTTGGGGAAAAAAACTTTCAATCTGAAGTAGTTTACTTCATTTGGAGCCGGCAAATTCACTAGCATCTGCTCTGAGCTCTAAGCTCCTCCCCTTACCCATAATACACCTCCACTACCTTTCAACCTCCAGATTTCATTTGCCGCGACTTGCCTGAAGCATCGTGATCCTGAGCTCCGAGTTAGTGAGTTGGCTTATTTGTTTAGTAAGCAGTCTTTTTTTAGTTGTTTGAGTGTTAGTTGATTAGTGTAGGTTCCCTCTCCTCCTCCCCTCACTGGTGTGTCGTGTGTCAGGATTTTCCTGTAGTTTTTCAGTGTTAGTTTGAGTGTGTTGCTTCCTCTCCCCCCACAGCGTTCTGTGTGGCTTTGAGTGTGTGGTGAGTGGGTCTAAGTGAGAAATAAGTATGTTTCTCTTTTCCTTCACTTGTGTGTGTGCTGTTTTCTTCTGCAGAGACCTGGCTGACCCCAAGCCTGTCTTTAACAGGTGCACTGAATGTGGCCACAAATTGCCACCAGCCAATGGCCACACTCTTTACGTTATGTGCTTGGGTGTAGCACATTTAAGTACTGACTGTGCCATATGCACAGGTTTTAACCCGCACGCTATTAAGGATAGAAGGTCTAAGTTGGCCCTGAAAGGCCTTCTTCCCACTACTGAGGCGGCTGCCTCTTCCACTGCTTCGGTCACAGTGACTGCTGTGGCCGCCTCTCCTTCCTCTCTTGCCCTTTCTTCTCCTCCCTCCCAGGCTGGGACTCAACCTTCCGTTTCTAAGCCTGTGGAAGTGGAACACAGTAGGGGCAGAGAGAAGGAGAGAGAGAGAGCACAGACCAGAGAAATGTAAGAGGTCCCCAGACCTTTCTGTTTCTACTCCTGCCAAAAGTCAGGCTAGGATCCGTGACTCCTCTTGGCTCTGATCTTTGAGATTTTCAATGCAGCCGGAGGAGACACGACCACCATCTAGGGCCTTGGTTCCTCGACCCACCTGGTCTGAGTCCGTTGCCTCGTCAAGATCCACCCGAAGCTTATCTGAAGTTGACATGGATAAAATGATGAGGAGATTCATTCCTACTCAGATCCAGATGGGATTCTTGCCAGCCCCCCCCCTCTGGAGGGGAGAGCTCACTTCCTTTCTTCACACCAATTTCCTCCTTCTCCGATCTGTCCACCGGGTAAGGAGTACTTGGATCCGTGGATGGCCTTAATCAGGGGGTCGGTGCCGACAGTACCTGTCTCCTCTACGCCGGCAGCTGCCTGGAGCGTGTCAGATGCGACTAGTTTGGATCTGAGTGGTGCTCAAAGCCAGAGCCTGAGTGTTGAATCCAAGGGAGCGGAACTTTTTCCATCGGCTCCGATGCTGTCGGGCCAAGTCCCCCCTCCCCCCTCGGAACTCTGTCCACTTTGGGCTCTGTTCCAATTCTCATGTCGGATCTAGGGAGAGCGGTTTCTTTAATGGTGCCCCAGGAGGCTCGATCTGTCTTGGCATTTGCCATGGTAGAAAGGGTTCTCTCCACTGGATCGAGACCTTTGACTATTTCTTCGGACTCTGCCCCGACTCCCTTGGCTCTGTCTACTAATCCCATCATTTTAACAGAGGGACAGCCCATGCTCGAGGAGCCCCATGCAGTTCCTCCTGAGGAACAAGCGGCTTGCGAGTTCCCACCGGAGATGTGCCTCGCAAGCATACGTATAAGAGGAGGCACTTGGACTCCCCAGAGTCTCTCACCGAGGACACGAATTTGGATGATGGGGAAAGTTCCTCCAGGTCACCTCCCGAGGATGTCTCCTTTGGAGACATCATGGAAATCCTACGCCAGCAGGGAGGTTGGTCCGTGCCAAAACCTTCTTCTGACTAGTTCGTGTTCCTAGAGGCTTTTGGCATGGGCCCATCTACTTCCTGGGTGTCCCCTCCTGCAGATCCCCTGATGGACCTGGTCATCTCGCGGGCCTGGATGGAGCCGGACACTGTGGAACCAATCCTGAAACGTCCAGACAAGATCTTGAGTCCACCCTCAGATAGACCAGCGTGGAACAAGGGTCCCCTGTAGACACTATGGTGGTAGCAGCAGCCACTAAAAAGGAACTAGCCCAGAAGAGTTTCTTGGTTCATCTCCCTGACCGAGAGTCTCGGATGATGGACTGCTTAGGGAAGCAGGTTTATGTGTCAGCGACCTTTTCCATCAGAGCGCTGAACTCCCTGGCCCACTTTACGAGACTACAGCCTGACCTGGTCAAGGAACTGGCTGAGTCTCCCCCTAAGTCCATGTCGCAGGAGGACAGAGACACGTTCTCTGTGAGGATGGCCACTTTAAAAGCAGTTTCCAATATGTCCAGGCGACTCCTTTCATATGCTACTGAAGGAGCAGCTAGGGCAGCGGGGTCCGGCGTGTACATGAGGCCTGGCCTGGCTCAGACTGTCAGTTTTTGGAACCTTTCAAGGCGTCTTTTGCCAGTGCCCCTTATGATGGCTCTACCCTTTTTGGTAAGACCATCAAAGAGACTTTGGTCCAGAGTGAGAAAGACGGGAAGACACTGTCTGCCATCGGAATCCGCTTCTCGAACCCTCAAAGATCCTTTTCTTGGAATCAGAGAAGATGTGGTTCCGGAAGTCTCAGTATTCCCAGGACATTCAGGGCTCTTCTTCCCCCAGAGGCAGAGGGGGACAGGATAGACACTGGCTCAGAGGCAGAGGGGGATCTAAGGAATTTTGGGTCTCTGGAACCATTCTTGGACAGGCCCGAACAGCAACCCTGAGGGGTTGCCCGACTGCTCTACTCTGGAGGCAGTCGGGGGTCGATTGTCATTGCACCTGGCGGCATGGGAGTCTGTAACATCAGACCGCTGGGTGCTTCAGATCATAATCCAGAGGATACTCAAATCTCTTTTGTGGTTCCTCCCAAACACCTCCTGGACATACCACCCACGCAAAGGGAGGCAGCAGCACTGAAAATTTCACGCTGCTAGAGAAATGAGCCATCAAACTCGTCCCCCTAGATCAGTCCAGATCAAGCATCTACTGCAGGTTCTTTTTGGTGCCAAAGAAAACGGTGGACTTAAGGCCCATTCTGGACCGATCTACCCTGAACCTGTCAGTTGCTAAAGAAAAATTCCGGATGGTCACATTACAGTCCCATCATGCCGTACCTGCAAGAGAATGATTGGATGTGCTCGTTAGACCTCCAGGATGCCTACTATCACATAAAAGTGCACGGAAGCTCCAGGAGGTTCCTCCACTTCTGGCTAGGAGTCAATCATTACCAATTTCGAGCCCTACCCTGTGGTCTCACCACAACCCCCAGGGTGTTCACTAAAGTGATGGCGGTAGTAGCAGTTCACCTGAGGCTTCTTCAGAGGATTCAGGTCTACCTGGACGATTGGCTCCTCACTGCTCCCACCAGGTGTCTGCTTTGTCAAACCAGGGATTATTTCTTAAAGCTTGCTCTTCAGTAGGGGATTACAATCAGTGCATCCAAATCTCTTCTAAATCCTGTCCAGGTGATAGACTACATTGGGGCATGGATAGACACACTACAGTGCAAAATCTTCCTGACCACGGAGAGAGTGCGAAACCTGAGGATGCATGTTTCCCTGATCTAACGTTATCATCTTCCCTCAGCAGAATCGGTTTTGAGGGCCCTAGGTTCTATGACAGCGACCATAATGCTTCTTCCATGCACCTGGTTACACATGCGAGTACTACAGTGGACTCTAGTGGTGCAATGGTCCCTGTTGGATTTTCCATTATCGTATCCAGTACACCTCCGTCTAATCCGCAGGTCATCCCTTCTTTGGTGGATGTACTCTTCAGAAATCTTGGGGGGACGGCCTTTTGTTCCAGCTCCTGTCCAAGCCACAGTGACCATGGATGCCTCCCAACTTGGGTGTTGGGGGATTGTTTGGGCAGGACAGTCCAAGGTCTGTGGTCCCCTGTCGAGACCAGTTTGCATATAAACATCCTAGAGATGAGGGCAGTCCTTTTGGCACTGCAGGCTCTTCATGCCTTTCTTCCTCTGGGAACCATTGCAATTCAATCAGACAACATGTTAGTGCTCTGGTATGTCAACAAACAGGGAGGGACCAGATCTTACCCCCTTTGTCACGAGGCCATGAGAGTTTGGAAATGGGCGATCTCCACCGGTCGCTTTCTTATAGCAACGCAAATTCCGGGATGGTCCAACATCCTATCGGACAGGTTAAGTCAGACTGTACTGATGTCTCTGAATCATTCATTAGTGGAGCAAATCTTTCTGGAGTGGGGTCAGCCTTGTTGCAATCTCTTGCATCTCCTTCCAACGCAAAGTGCAGTGAGTTCTTTGCTCTGAACCCCCAGCTGGGGGAGTCCCCTAGAAATGCTCTAGTAGTACATGCTTGGCCTCCCGGTCTTCTGTATGCTTACCCTCCAGTACCTCGTATTCCGAGGTTTCTACAGAAAACTTGTCGACTGGGGAGCAAAGTGATCCTCATTGCCCCGTTTTGGCCTCATCATGTATGGTTTCCCTTCCTTTGGTCTCATCTTCTGGCTCTGCCTTGGATCTTCGATCCCATCCAGGATCTTATTTCACACCCCTCGGGGGTTCCTCATCCGAGCCTGGACAGTTTGAAGCTCACAGCTTGGCTGCTTCAGTTCCCCTGATTGCTAAGACTCCTGGATTATCCTCTTCAGTCAGGTCTATTCTGGTGGCAGCTTATAAGTCTTCCACCAGGAAGATTTACCGCAGCAAATGGAAATGTTTTTCTTTCTGGGCTTCTCAAAAGAGTTTAGACCCTTTCACGGCTCCTATTTCTGCCATTCTCGACTTCCTAGCCAATATTTTTCAACAAGGAGCAAGCTCTTCTACTATCAAGGATAAATTAGTTGCCATCTCTCATTTTCACATGGGTGAGAATTCTGCTTCTCTGGCCTCTTCCAGACTGTGTAAAGCCTTTATTAAAGGTACTTTCCTATTACTCCCCCGGTCAAGGATCCTGTTCCCCCATGGGACCTTACTGTGGTTCTTCAATCTTTGGTCGCTTCGCCATTTGAACCACAGATCTTAAGTTTTTGTCTTGGAAAACTGCATTTCTAGTCACTATCACCTCTGCTAAAAGGTTTTCAGAGCTGCAAGCTTTGTCTATTAATCTATTAAAGTTCCATATATGATTTTCCATAAGGCTAGGCTTTCTCTTCGGAACAAATCTGTCCTTTCTTTCCAAAGTTGCATCACAAGTTAACATCAATCAGACCATTAACTTGCCTGTTTTCTTTCCAAATTTTGCTAACAAAGACTCCACTTGTTGGATGTTCATAGACAGTTACGATTTTATTTACACAGGACTAAAACCTTTCGTAAATGTGATCAATTGCTTGTGTCCTTCTCTATACCCTTTTTGGATAAACCTATTTCCAAGGTCACTATCGCTAAGTGGATTTCCTTGTGCATCCTTCAGGTCTATAAGAATGAAGGTTTGTCTCCTACGGGTCAGGTGAAAACTCATTCCACTAGGTCAGTGGCTACTTCTGCGGCCTTTTGGTCTAGAGTCTCATTGGATGATATTTGTTCTGCAGCTACTTGGTCCTCATCTCGTACCTTTATCTCTCACTACAAATTGGATATGACTTCTAGAAGGAGAGCATCCTTTGGTTGCGTGGTGCTCCAGAATATCCTTCCATGAGAGCCACCCAGGAGTTTTGTAACTGGGGACTCTATCCTGCAGGTTGAACACCAAATGAAGTAAACTATTTCAGATAAAGAAGTTATGTACTCACCATAACGTTCCATCTGAGTAGTTCTACTTCATTTGTCTTCAACCGTCCCTCCCTCTGTCCCCCTGGCCTTATCATATGGACAGCCTGTTTGGCTGCAGTTTTTAGGGCATAAGGTAATGTTAAGTTGTCAATCTCGCCTTCATTCTTGCTGGATGGGTTCGGAGCCGATCCTCGGCTCCGACTCGGCACTTGCTTTAGCTTGAGAACTCCTTTTACCAGCTCGAGGCAACCCTATATCCCATGATGCAAGGTGGAACTACCTCAGATCTCGTTTGCCGCTTTGCAAAGAGGTCTCCTTTTTTGCCAGCTGAGGTAAGTCTGAGTTTTCAAACAGTTTTAGTCAGGGTTTATCTTCCCCTTTTTACCTATTTTTTAGTGTATAGTGTCACATTTAATCACCCTATTCCCCTTATAGAAAAATTTTTTTTTACTTTATAAAAAGTTTTTAAATTTTCAGTTAGGCCTAGGCCTTCCTTATTAATCCCTATCTGTGTGTCTGTGTTTGGGGATTAATTTGTGTGACTGTTTTTGGTGTGTGTGTGTCTCTGTGAGTATTTTATTACTCTTTTTCCTTAGACTATGTCTAAAGAGGTAAAGGTCTCGGGCTTCAAGAAGCGTGACTCGTGCTGTCAGAAAATGTCTCTGACAGACGGTCACACTTCTTGTGTTTACTGCCTGGGGCCTTTACACCTGCAGGACTCCTGTGCTTTGTGTCACTCTTTTAGCCAGCGAGTCCTGCAGGAAAGGAGGAACAAGTTAATCCTCCGTGGCTTGCTAAAGCCGGAAGGTTCACCCACTAAACCTGGGTCCAGTAAGCCTTCCAAGCCTTCCAGGGGTCAGGCTACAGCTTCCAAGCCTCCCCCGGTGGCTCCGACTCCTTCGGAGTCGAGATCGGCTCCGGCCGGAGCCGATCTTTCTCCTTCTCAGCTAGGGTCGGTTCCGATCGGTTCCGACACCCAATCTGCTGTTGCCTTGTCTGCTCCGGCTGGAGCCGACACAGTATCCAGTATCGGAGCCGAGAAGCCTTCGGCTCCATCTGGAACCCATAGGACGTCGGCTCCGATGACTTCCTCCAAGAAGAGATCTCGGTCCCCGTCTAAGGAATCGATCCACTCGGCTCCGGGGTCTCCTCTTTTGTCGGAGCGGAGTCATCGGAGCCGATCTTCGAGATCTTCCAGGCTGTCTGACCACGATTTAGAGAGGGTGGTAAGCAGGCTGTTAAAGTCGCAGGCACTGGCCCAAATGCTCCATAGCCCGTCTCAGCAGACTTCGGCTATTGCTTCACCCCTTGAACTTCCTCCTCCGACTCCCCACCAGAGTTCGGAGCCGGAGCTCCCGGGGACAGCGACTGTTTCGGCGCCGGAGCCGATACATCCTTCGGCTCCATCGTCTTCGGCTCCGATCTCCTCCTTGAGAACTTCCTTGGAGGGATCCGGTCGTCGAGTTTCCCTGGTCGGCTCCGAGGGGGCTAGTGGCATCGGACCCTTGTCCGACCCCGCTCTCCCTCTCGGGGCTTCGGCTTTGGTAAGCTCGGCACCGACATCGGCCTCGGAGCCTTCCCTCTCAGTGGAGCCGGGAATTCCTATTTCCTCAGAACGGGAATATTCCGGTCTCCCGGGGAGGGGAGCCTTTGAGGTGATGAGGAGTGTCCTGGCTCCTGAGCCAGGTCAACGGTCCATCCCTCTAGCTCCTCCCTCTTCGGTGCCTGTAGACACCTCTTGCCAGCCTCTTGCTCTCAGGCCCAGGGATCTATCGCCCCAGGTTTCCCCATTGGGAATATCTTCCTCTTCCGAAGTTTCTCCTGATCCTGCAGGTGAACCCCCTCGGAAGAGGACGTGTAAGAGGAAACAGACAGACTCCCCTGAGTCTACTACATCTGATACCGACTTAGATGAGTCGGAGGGTTCCCCACGATCCCCCTCTGAGGATGTCTCCTTTTCAGACATCCTTGAGCTCCTCAAACAGAGGGGGAATTGGCCATCCATTGATCCCTCCGAGGATGCGTCGGTATACCTGGAGGCCTTTGGATCCCGACCCTCCACCTCCTGGGTGTCTCCGCCTTTCGACCCACTTATGCAGGTAGTGGCTCGAAAGGCGTGGGCAGCTCCAGATTCTGTGGAGCCTGTCCCCAGGAGACCATCCAAGTTTATTACGGCCCCCGTAGACAAACAGTTTCTTTCCAAGGGCGTCTCTGTGGATGCTATGGTGGTGGCGGCCGCCACTAAGAAGGAACTTGCGGATCCTTCAGTACCTGTCCTCCTCCTAACAAGGATTCTAGGACCATGGACAGGTATGGAAAGCAGATGTTTTCTTCAGCGACCTTTGCTATGCGTTCGCTGAACTACCTTTGTCACTTCACCAGGCTTCAAAGAGATATTCTCAAGGAACTAGGTGAAGTGGTCCAGGATCCTTCTGCTGCTGGGGCTCAAGAAAAGATTGCCTCACAGCTAGCAATCCTGAATTCCTTATCCAACTCCTCCATGCGGCTCATATCCTATGCGGCCGATGGAGCGAGCAGGGCCGCAGGCACAGGAGTGGCTCTTAGACGCCAAGCCTGGATGCGGCTTTGTAATTTTGCGGACCCCTTTAAGGCGTCATTCACCAATGCCCCCTTTGATGGTTCGGCTTTGTTCGGACCTCAGGTGAAGGATACCTTGAACCAGGTGTGAGCAGGACGGTAAAACTCTTTCTGCCGTTGGAGTCCATTTTTCCACCCCTTCTAGACCATATCCCAAGGGTCAGAAGGGAGGGAAGATGTGGTTCCGCAAAGCCCAAGGAGCTACACCGGACACACGTGGTCAGTTTACCCCCAGAGGCAGAGGGGGTAACAATAATAGACGCCGCCCTAGAGGCAGGGGGGGTCCTCAGAACCAGGGCAACAGGGAGTCTCTTCCTGAGAAGCCCTTTCAGCACCCCTGAGGTGTTGCCCGACTGTCCACCCTTGGAGGCAGTCGGGGAAGGATTTGCTGTACCCAGTAGCCTGGCATTCCCTTTCACAAGATATGTGGGTACAGTCGATCATATCCGAGGGTTACAAAATCCCCTTCGAAGGTATCCCAGACCTCAACAATCCCTTCCAGACATCTCACCCGGTCAAAGGGATTTGGCAGAACAGGAGGTTACAAAGCTCCTAGAAAAAAGAGCCGTCCAGAATGTTCCGGCAGACCAGTTAGGATCCGGCCTACTCGAGATTCTTTTGGTCCCCAAAAGGACGGGAGATTGGAGACCAATATTAGACCTGAGCAGTCTAAACAGATTTGTCAAGAAGGCAAGATTCCGGATGGTCACGCTTCAGTCCATTCTGCCCTTTCTGGGCAAGGACAACTGGATGTGCTCTATAGACCTTCAGGACGCGTACTATCACATAAAGATTCACAGGCGCCAGAAGGTTTCTCCGCTTCGGCTAGGGACCAGTCATTACCAATTCAGAGCCCTGCCCTTTGGCCTCACTTCAGCCCCCAGAGTGTTTACCAAATGTATGGCAGTGGTCACAGCTCATCTGAGACGTCAAGGATTCCAGGTGTTTCCTTATTTAGATGACTGGCTCCTCTCCGCCACCACCAGGTGTCAGCTTCTTCAGACCAGAGACTACACTCTGCAGCTATGCAGGAGTTTGGGAATTTCAGTGAATTTCGAAAAATCTTCTCTGCGGCCTTGCCAATCTATCACCTTTATAGGCGCAGAATTAAACACTGTCAAAATGTTAGCCAGACTAACAGATCAAAGAATTCTGGACATCCAAAAATACGTTCGGATTTTATTGCAGAGCAGCAAAGTCAAAGCCAGGCTGATACTAAAGGTTCTAGGTCTTATGGCTGCGGCCATTGTTCTTCTACCACTAGCTCGCTTCCACATGCGTCTTCTGCAGTGGATGTTATTCACTCAGTGGTCGTTCCACAGTCTTCCGATGAGGCACGAAATCTTAGTCACACAATCGTGCAGGACTCATCTGAATTGGTGGATATCTTCCCTTCTTCTTCATCAGGGACGACCTTTTGTTCCCCCCTCCTCCAGTTGCCACAGTTACTACGGATGCCTCTCTGATCGGGTGGGGGGGCATTATCAGTGCAGGATGGTCCACGGGACGTGGCAACCCATAGAATACCATCTGCACATAAATGTCCTGGAGATGAGAGCGGTGCTTTTAACGTTGCAAGCCCTCAACGACTTTCTTCCCACGGGGACTATTGCAGTACAAACGGACAACATGTCCGTGGTCTGGTACATCAACAAGCAGGGCGGGACCAGGTCCTATCCGTTGTCGAGAAGCTCTCAGACTTTGGCAATGGGCAATCTCCTCTCATCGGTTTCTGATAGCAACGCACATCCCCGGCAGGTCCAACCTCTTGGCGGACAGGCTGAGCAGATCCATTCTCATGCCTCACGAGTGGTCTCTCAATCAATCTGTAGTGGACCAGACTTTTCTGAAGTGGGGCACACCTTGTTGCGATCTTTTTGCTACACCCCAAAACAACAAGTGCCCCGATTTTTTCACCCTCTTTCCCCTACCAGGCCAACACCTGAGAGACTCTCTAACCCAGGATTGGCCCCGGGGACTTCTGTACGCTTTTCCTCCCTTTCCCTTGATTCCACAAGTCATTCAGAAAGCCACCGTTTTGAGGGCCAAGTTGATTCTCATTGCCCCTTACTGGCCTCGACAAATTTGGTTTCCGTCTCTGCATCGTCACCTCCTGGTGCAGCCCTGGCATCTGGACCCAGTTCCGGATCTCTTGATCCACCAGTCGGGTCAACAGCACCGGGCCATTCATTCTCTCAACCTCACTGCTTGGTTGCTCCACTTCCTTCCCTAGCCAGGCTTCCGATGATCTCTGATTCAGTCAGAGACATCTTAGTGTCTTCTTTAAAGTCGTCCACCAGAACTGTTTATGCTAGCAAGTGGCGACGTTTTTCTATTTAGGCAAATTCCAGGAATATTGATCCCTTTACTGCTCCTGTGCATTCTGTTTTAGATTTCCTGGCTGAGGTTTTTCAGTCAGGATCTTCGTCATCTACAGTAAAAGTTCAACTGGCTGCTATTTCCAAGTATCATGTTGGCTTGCATGATAATAACATTATGTCTCATAGATTATGCAAGGCCTTTCTAAGAGGAGTTTTTCTCCTAAAGCCGCCGATAAAGCATCCTCCTCCGCAATGGGATCTAAATTTAATGTTGGCATCCTTGATGTTACCTCCCTTCAAACCGTCTGCTTCATGTTCTTTGAAATTATTGACCTGGAAAACTATATTTTTACTGTCTGTCACTTCAGCAAGAAGGGTTTCCGAGATTCAAGCTCTCTGCATCCGTTCCCCTTACTTGGTTTTTCATAAGGACAGGGTATCCTTAAGAACGAACCCGTCCTTTCTCCCCAAAGTTGTGTCTCAAACCAATATTAATCAATCCATAGATCTACCAGTTTTTTTCCCAAACTATTCTGACAGAGCTGAACAAAAGCTTCATTTTTTGGATGTCCATCGTCAGCTCAGGTACTATTTGCATAGAACGAAACAATTCAGGAAATCGGACCAATTATTTGTCTCCTATGCAGAAAACAGGAAAGGTCTCCCAGTGTCTAAAGTGACCTTATCCAGATGGTTGTCTTCCACCATTTCTTATGTGTACTCTCTCAGAGGCAAGCAACTACCTTCTAAACCCAAAGCACACTCAACCAGGAGTCTATCCACTTCTGCAGCCTTTCAGGATAGACTACCCATTGATACCATTTGTGCAGCAGCTACTTGGGCCACTCCTCATACCTTTGTCTCTCATTACAAGTTAGACTTGGCCTCCAGAGACAGGGCCAGTTTTGGTTCCACAGTTCTCAAGAGTCTGTTCCATTGAGCCACCCGGGATACAGGTGCTAGGGACACGGTCCCATCCAGCAAGAATGAAGGCGAGATTGACAACTTAACATTTAGAAGTTATGTACCTACCATAACATTCCATGTTAGTTGTCTTCTCTCGCCTTCTTTCTTGCGTCCCTCCCTCCTTCCCCCTGGCCTGGACAGATCTTGAAGAGTTCCTATCAGGTTGTTTCCTCCTGAGCCTTCATTAGAGGACTCTTTATTATGAACTTGGGTTTCCTAAATATGTTAGGTTAGTCCTTAGCAGGGTAGGTTAGCTACCAAACGAGATCTGAGGTAGTTCCGCCTTGCATCATGGGATATAGGGTTGCCTCGAGCTGGTAAAAGGAGTTCTCAAGCTAAAGCAGTGCAGTCGGAGCCGAGGATCGGCTCCGAACCCATCCAGCAAGAAAGAAGGCGAGAGAAGACAACTAACATGGAACGTTATGGTAGGTACATAACTTCTAATTCTTTCAGGTCGGGTTCTCAGTGTAAATGGCAGCAAACTCGATCTGGGGATTGGAAGGTAGTGGAGGTGTATTATGGGTAAAGGGAGGAGCTTGGAGCTCGGAGCAAATACTAGTGAATTTGCCGGCTCGGATCTGGTACCCACAGGTTGAAGAACTACTCAGATGGAACGTTATGGTGAGTACATAACTTCTTTTTTTCGTAATATTGTTGATGTATTGCTTTCCTTTTCAGGATAGTTATTTTAAAGCTTAGGAGTTTTGTGTTTTAATGGATTGTCTCAAGACTTTAATGAAGTTTTAAACATTTAAAAGTGGAGAAAGCAACTGAATTTTTTTTTTCTGTGGAGAAATTGTATTTGTTTTAGTATCTGTTGATGTTAAGATATCTATCTCGTCTTCGTTTCTTGTTTGTTGGGATCGGAGCCGACCCTCTGCTCCGACTCGGCCATCTTCTATAGCTCGAGAGCTGTTTACTGGCTTGAGGCTACCCCTTATCCCATGATGCCTAGAGCTAGCTACCCAGATGTTCATCGTGTTTCACTGTTGCAGTCATGACTGTAGGGTTCTCCCCTGCCGGCAGGCAGCCCTCGGTCGGCCAGAATCCCAAAGTCTGGGTCCGGCGTCGGCTGTTCAACCATGCTCCTTGACGTCAGAGCGCCAGGAGTATAAAGCTGACAGCCGACACCATCTTCTCCAGTCTTTCTTGCCGTGTGGTGATAGCAGTTCGCAAGTGCCGGTCGGCTGAATCCTGACGAATTTTTCTATATACTTCGGTCCGAAGACTTTCTTCTCCACTCAAAGCTAAGTACCCCGTTGGGGAAACTTTTTTCTTGCTCCACTCTGATGTCAGAAAAAGTTAATAATTGTATTTCATGTGGGAAGCAAATACCTCATAAGGATTTTCATTCTTACTGTATGCCTTGCTTAGGCCCTGACCACGACGTAGCTAGTTGTCGGTTTTGTGCTAGATTCAATCAACGTACAATTAAGCTAAGGTACGATTTTGCTTTTCATTACTTCGGTAGGCGCTTTAACTACAAAATGTCATCGGATACGGTCCCGGCTACCGGAGTTCACAAACGTTGCAAGGATAAAGACAGGCCTCCGAGGTCCATATCTGATGATAGCGCACAAGCGGAGCCAGCTTCAGGTTCGGCTGTCGTCAGTGAGGCGCTTTTGCAGCCCCTGTCGTTGGCCATTTCAGAACCGACGGCCGAAACGGACTCTCATGAGGAGCCAACCAGGCCTTTAAATATTTCTGTTGCAGGACCTTCGGACAATGCTCCTTCGGATGAGTCCGGAGCCGCTGTGCAGGTACCGGCTTCCGAAGGGGTTTTCAGGCCTACTCAGCTACTAGTAAAGGCAAAGCCAAAGACAAAGGCAAAGACTCCTTCTAAATCAAAGACTTCAACACAGGCCTCTTCTGAACCGGCTTCCAAGTCACAAAAACAGTTATTCAAGATGGTGGAGGATTTACTTACTATGATTAGGGGTTCACATCCCCCTCCAGACAAAAAGCCAAGGCAGGATGTTTCTTATGATTCCTCTGATCAGGCTTCTGTTTCCTCAGTTTCTTCTTCTGATCAGGAATATTCTTTCCCTCCTTATGAGGATTCTGATTCTGAAGAATCCATTCCTTCAGCTTCTCCCCCTGAGGATTTCTCTTTTGGGGAAACTTTGCATGAAATGAGGGAACATTTCCACTGGGAAGGACAGGAGTATTCGGAATCCAAGAAAAGACTGAGGGATTTTCTTCTTCTTCCCCAACATAGACCCCTGGCTATTCCTCCTGTTTTGGATATTGTGGATGATGCCTTTTCGGAGGCTAACTTAACCCCTGACTCTTTCCTCCTGCTCCTGTTAAGCTTGATAGATATTACAGGGTTCCTGATTCCCATCAGTTTTTATACAAGAACCCTGCTGACCCTGAAACCATTTCTCAGGGTCCTAAGGGAGTTAAGGCCAGTTCTGCCAAAAATCCCATTCCTACTGAAAAGGATTCTCGATCCTTAGAAAGATGGGGCAAAAAGGTGTACACTTCTGCTACTTTGTCCATTAGGGCTTTAAACTGTCAGTTTCATATGCTTAAATACCAGCAATTTCTCTTGTCTGTCTTAAAACAAAAGCTTACTTCCATTTCTGCCTGTGCAGATGATAAGGAATTACATGACTTATTGCATGCCACTGAACAGGTTGGGATCTCAACTATGTTTTGGAAAAACTAACCTTGCCTCCGTTTGAGCCTGTTGCCTCTTCTGACATCAAGTTTTTATCTTGGAAGAGAGCTATCCTGTTATCCCTAACCTCTGCCAGGAGAGTTTCAGAGTTACAAGCTCTTATGGCTGTGGAACTTTATATTATTTTTCATCAAGACAGGGTATCTTTGAGGACAAATCCTACCTTCATGCCTAAGGTGGTTTCCAAAGTGGCTTTAAATCAAACTATCCACTTGCCAACCTTTGTCCCCACTCCTCAAAATAAAGGGGAAAGGATCTTACATTCCTTGGATGTACACAGACAACTACGTTTTTACCTGAACAGAACCAAGGACATCAGAAAATCAGAACAATTGTTTGTTTTTTATGCTTCAAGTTCCCAAGGTAAAGCCATTTAAAAACAGACCATTTCTAAATGGATTGCTCATGGAATCAGATTTTGTTATTCTCACCATGGAAAGCAAATCCAAGGGAGTATACAGACTCATTCCACCAGAGCTGCTGCCACTTCTGCGGCCTTCCTCAGGGGAGTTCCTACCAAAGACATTTTGGAAGCTGCAACTTGGAGTTCGGTGCATACTTTTTCTAAGCACTACAATCTACTTCTCTACTCTAAGTCTAGGGCAGGCTTTGCCTCTGCAGTCTTGCAGGGCCTTTTAGCCGCCCCTTCCTCTTTTTGACCACCTCCCTTTCTTTCAACTTTGGGATTCTACCCTACATTCATGACTGCAACAGTGAAGGCACTCGAACATCTGCATTTATGGTAGGTGTACACAACTGCACTATCTCGTTTGCCGCTTCAGCTGCGAGGTTCGTTCTTACTGGCTCAGGCTCTTGTAAGTTAGTTTAATACTTTTTCTAGCGATTTACGGGTTATTTTTTGATAGTTTAGTCTTTCGACATTATCTTTAATTAGCTTGTTGTAGTTTTAGTGTTATTCTATTTTTCTCTTAGAACTCGTTTAAGTTAGAGAGTTCTTCCCCTCCCCCCTTCCCCTTTCCTATCTCTACTTAGTGTAGTGTTTTATACTTAGTCTTAGTCTTCTCTTTTACTTCATTGGTAGCAATTTAAGTTAGAGGCTTCCTATTAAAAAAAAAAAAAAAAAAAAAAAAACAACTTGATTGTAGTCATTGTGTTTTTGGTAGATTAGTGTTTGTAGTTTTTTGTTGTTGGGCCTTTGGCCAAAGACTTCTGTGTAGGACTAGATATGTCTAAAGAATCCAAAGTGTCTGGATTCAAGAAGTGTGACTCATGCTGACAGAAAATGTCTCGGACAGATGGGCACACTTCTTGCGTCTATTGCTTAGGTGCAGTGCACCTGCAGGACTCTTGTTCTGTATGCCACGCATTCAGCCCAAGGGTTCTGCAGGAGCTCAAAAATAAGCTGATATTAAGGGGTCTCCTTAAGCCCCAGGATTCACCGGCCAAGGCTCAGCCAGTGAAATCTCCTAAACCGACCAAATCGTCGGCTCCCAGCTTGGAGCCGTCATTGGCCCAAACATTATCGACTACCTCAGTTCCGGCTGGAACCGAGGAGGCTGCTTCCCAGTTGGCTCCACCAGCATCTTCAGAGCCATCTCGGACCCACAAGAGACCGAGGTCCCCGTCTCCAGAGTCGATACATTCGGCCCTCTGTCTCCCCTGTTGCAGAGAGACCTCAGTCACAGATCCTCCCACTCCTCTCGGTCCTCTAGACTCTCGGACCACGACGTGGAGAGAGTGGTCAGTAGGTTGTTGAAGTCGCAGGCACTGGCCAAAATGTTATCCAGCCCTCCTCAGCAGGTGTCGGCTCCGCCCGCTTCCATCGATGTTCCTCCTCTGACTCCCCTGAGCTCGGAGCCAGAGTTTGTTGGGGTTCGAATCGTGGATCCGTCTGCACCGATAACTATTTCCCCTTCGGTTCCGTCATTGACTCTGATCCCCTCTATGGTGCCTTCTGTCGAGGGATCTGGGCACCGAGACTCCCTCGTTGGCTCCGAGGGGGTGAGTGGCATCGGACCCTTGTCCGACCCCGTTCTCCCTCTTGGAGCTTTGGCTCCTACATCAGCCTCGGAGCTGTCCCCCTCGGTGTGGAGTAGTATTCCGGTTTCCTTGGAGCCGGAGCCTTCTTTGTGTCATGGCAGGGATGCCTTCGATGTCATGAGGAGTGTACTGGCCCCTGAGTCAGCACCACTTTCGGCCCCACTAACTCCGTCCCCTATAGTGCCTGCGTCAACCTCTGTCCCTCCTCCAGACCCCAAGCGTGGTGAACTGATGCTCCAGAGCACCCCATTGAGTGTTTCCTCTTCTTCCGAAGCCTCCCCTGATCATTCAGTGGAGGCCCCTCGGAAGAGTAAGTGCAAGAGGAAGCACATTGACTCCCCTGAGTCTGTCACTTCAGATACGGATTTGGATGAATCGGAAGGGTCCCCGAGATCCCCCTCTGAAGATGTTTCCTTTTCGGACATCCTAGAAATGATTAGGCAGAGGGGGGAACTGGACTGCCCTAGCCCCTACTGAGGATGAATCCGTATTCCTGGATGCGTTTGGTTCCCGCCCTTCCACCTCCTGGGTGTCTCCGCCCTTTGATCCACTAATTTCTGTGGTGGCTCGAAGGGCTTGGTCAGCCCCGGATACAGTGCAACCAACCCCGAGGAGGCCCGGCAAGTTTATCACTGCACACCCTGATAAACAGTTCCTTACTAAGGGTGTTCCCGTGGATGCCATGGTAGTAGCAGCGGCCACTAAAAAGGAATTAGCGGAAACTTCTTCCTCTGTCCATCCTCCTTACAAGGAGTCTAGGACTATGGACAGATATGGGAAGTGAATGTTTGCTTCACCGACCTTTTCCATGAGGTCACTGAATTACTTATGCCATTTTACCAGGCTTCAGAGGGATCTCCTAAAAGAGCTTGGAGATACCCTCCAGGATCCATCAGCTGAAGGGGTTCAAGCTAAAGTGGCTTCTCAGTTGGCGACCCTTAATTCAGTGGTTAACTCCTCCAGGAGGCGTATTTCCTATGCAGCCGATGGTGCGTGTAGAGCAGCAGGCACAGGCGTGGCCCTTAGGAGACATGCATGGATGCAGCTGTGTAATTTTGTGGAGCCCTTTAGAGCATCATTCACCAACACCCCCTTTGACGGTTTATTTCTCTTTGGACCACAGGTGAAGGACACTCTCACTATGTGTGAACAGGAAGGCAAGACTCTCTCTGCCGTGGGAGTCCGTTTTTCCACTCCTTCTAGACCATATCCCAAAGGTCAGAAGAGTGGAAAAATGTGGTTTCGGAAATCCCAGGGAGCCTCGCCTGATACACGTAGTGACTTTTCCTCCAGAGGCAGAGGAGGAAATAACAACAACAGACGCCGCCCTTGAGGCAGAGGGGGTCCGCAGAACCAGGGCAGCAGAGAATCTTTGTCTGACAAGCCCTTCCAGCATCCCTGAAGGGTTGCCCAACTGCCCGCCTCTGGAGGCAGTCAGGGGAAGACTTTCACTGTACCCAAAAGCCTGACAAGACATTACGCGAGACAAATGGGTACACTCAATCATATCCGGAGGCTATGTAATCCCCTTCTTCCAATCTCCCTTATCGTCAAGCAAATCCCCCCCCAGATGTTCCACCCAGTCTGAGGGCCCAAGCAGTCATAGAAATTTCAAGACTGCTAGAAAAAGAGTCATCCAGGAAGTCCCGGCAGACCAACTCAGATCTGGAACTTACTCAAGGTTCTTTTTGGTACCAAAAAAGACAGGGGACTGGAGACCAATTTTGGATCTCAGCAGACTTAACAAGTCTGTTCAGAGAACAAGGTTTCGGATGGTCACACTTCAGTCCATTCTACCCTTTTTGGGTCAGGACAATTGGATGTGCTCAATAGGTCTCCAGGATGCATACTATCACATCAAGATGGACAAGCACTCCAGGAGATTCCTTCGCTTCCGGCTGGGAGCCAGTCATTATCAGTTCAGAGCTCTGCCTTTGGTCTCACCACAGCCCCCAGGGTGTTCACCAAATGTATGGCAGTGGTCACGGCTCAACTGAGATGTCAAGGATTCCAGGTGTTTCCTTATCTAGATGACTTGCTCCTTACTGCTACTACCAGGTATCAACTTCTTCAAGCCAGGGACTATACAATCGCAATCTGTGCCCAGTTAGGCATTACCATAAATTTCGAAAAATCTGCCTTGTTGCCCTGTCAATCTATTACCTATATAGGAGCAGATCTAGATACAAAAAGTATGTCTGCAAGACTACCGCCGGACAGGGTGGCCACGATTCGGTAGCAAGTTCATATCCTCATGCAATGCAAAAAGGTACAAGTCCGGTTGGTCCTTCAAACTCTGGGTTCTATGGCGGCAGCAATTCTTCTGATACCTCTAGCCTGCTTTCACATGAGAATCCTTCAGTGGCTCCTCTTCACACAGTGGTCCTTTCAACAACTCCCCATGTCTCACATGATCATGATTACAGAAACCTGCAAAAGACACCTTTCCTGGTGGATGGTCTCCCCACTAGTGTCTCAGGGCAGACCATTCATCCAACCCCCTCCAGTTGCCACAGTGACCACGGACGCCTCACTGATGGGGAGGGGGGGGCATTATCAGGGCAGGATAGTCCAAGGCATACGGCAACCTCATGAGTACCATCTGCATATAAATGTCTTGGAGATGAGAGCCGTGCTACTAGTGTTGCAAGCACTTCAGGACTCCCTCCCTCCTGGGACCATTGCAGTTCGGACTGACAACATGTCAGTAGTGTGGTACAGCAACAAGTAGGGCGGAACCAGGTCATACCCCCTATGTCGAGAAGCACTCAGACTCTGGGAATGAGCGATTTTCTCCCAACAATTTCTGATTACAACGCACATCCCTGGGAAGTCCAACATCATAGTGGACAGGCTCAGCAGAGCTATTCTCATGCCTCACGAGTGGTCTCTGAATCAGATAGTTGCGAATTTCATCTTCCACAAATGGGGACAGCCTTGCTGCGATCTGTTTGGAACCCCCTTCAGCACCAAATGCAGCAACTATTTCTCCCTTCTACTGCTTCCCGGTCATCCTCCCAGAGATGCTGTAGTCCACGATTGGCCTCAGGGACTTCTTTATGCCTTCCCGCCTTTTCCTCTTATACCCAAACTCATACAGAAAGCAATATTGTTGGGTTGCAAAATGATCCTCATTGCTCTTTACTGGCCTCGACAGATTTGGTTTCCATTCCTGCACCGTTAGCTCCTCGAGCAGCCCTGGACCCTGGATGCTATTCCAGACCTGCTGATTCATCAATCAGGAGGGCTTCATCGATCCCTTCAGACACTCCAGCTCACAGCTTGGTTGATCCAATTCCAACCCTAGCCAGGCTTCCCAGCATTTCCCCGGCTGTGCGTGAAATTATTGTATCCTCTCACAAATCGGCTACTAGGAAGACGTATGCTAGCAAATGGAAACGTTTCTCTTATTGGGCAGAGGCTAGGAACATAGATCCCTTTTCAGCCCCAGTTCACAAGATCTTGGAATTCCTAACTGAGCTTTTTCACTCTGGGTCCGCTTCTGCCACAATCAGGGTTCAACTAGCGGCCATATCTAACTATCATGTTGGCTTTTCTAATCTAAATGTCATGTCTCATAAGTTGTGTAAAGCCTTTCTTAGAGGGACTACTCTCCTTAGGCTCCCAGTAAGAGATCCCCCTCCTTCTTGGGACCTTCATTTGGCACTAACCTCCTTGATTATGCCCCCTTTTGAACCGGCAGCTTCCTGCTCCCTTAAGTTTCTATCTTGGAAAACTCTATTTCTGGTAGATATTACCTCAGCCAGACGTGTATCGGAACTTCAAGCAATAAGCGTTCGTTCTCCGTACTTAGTCTTTCACAAGGATTAGGGTAGCACTGATAACTAATCCATCCTTCCTAAAGTGTGCTCAGAAAATAATCTAAACCAATCCATAGACCTTCCAGTATTCTTCCCTAACTACACCAGCAAGGCAGAATACAAGTTACACCTTTTGGATGTTCATAGACAACTGCATTTTTACCTGGATAGAACAAAGGATATAAGGAAGTCGGACCAACTCTTCCTTTCTTATGCTAGGGGCAAACAAGGTCTCCCAGTTTCCAAAGTGACCCTGTCCAGGTGGTTGTCTTACATTATCACCTTAATTTATCAACTAAGAAACAAAGAATTGTCTGCCAAACCGAAAGGCCATTCTACTAGGGCTTTGGCCACTTCTGTAGCCTTCCAGTGTAGATTGCCCATGGACTCTATTTGTTCCGCAGCCACATGGGCAAATCCTCATACCTTTATTTCTCATTACAAGTTAGACATGGCCTCCAGGAATAGAGCTAACTTTGATTCCACTGTTCTGAAGAGTCTATTCCAATGAGCCACCCAGGATCATAGGTGCTAGGGACGCTGTCCCAACAAGCAAGAAACGAATTTGAGATAGACAACTTAACATAAAGAAGTTATGTACCTACCATAACGTTCCATGTTAGTTGTCTTCATCTTGCCTTCTTTCTTGCGTCTCACCCTCCATCCCCCTGTCCTTTTGGACCGAGAGGAGTTTAAGTTTCACCGGCTGAGTATTTTCTGGTTTGTTTCCTCTACTGACGTAGACAGTATAACAGATATGCCCAACCTGTTAGTTTGGTCAGATTATTCTTGCTATGTCTGGGGTTAGCTATTACAAACGAGATCTGGGTAGCTAGCGCTAGGCATCATGGGATAAGGGGTAGCCTCGAGCCAGTAAACAGCTAGAAGATGGCCGAGTCGGAGCCGAGTGTTGGCTCCGATCCCAACAAGCAAGAAAGAAGGCGAGATGAAGACAACTAACATGGAACGTTATGGTAGGTACATAACTTCTTTTTCTCTTTCATTCTTCCCTACCAGTGGATCTAGGATCCAATCCTGGGATCCTACTCGGCTGCCCTCTCTTAGACTTTGGATCCAAGCCTCTAGCTCCTCCCTTTACCCATAATCCCCTCCCACTAAGCCCTCAGATTTTGTTTGCCATGTTCAAAGCCAAACAAATGATCCAGCCTTTTGATAGTCTGATATCCTTTCAGCTTTTTTCTGCTTGTTGTAAACTCAGAATGTATTTATTGTGCTCCTCCCGTGTTAGTTCACTAGTTTAGAGTCTGTTAGGTTTATATGTTTAGAAATTTGTAGTGTTTTACAGTGTTTTCATATAGCACTAAGTAGTTAAAATAGTTACGATAGTTAAGATGGTTAAAATAGTTAAACTTTTGTGGTGTGAATCTTTTTCACTTTGTAGTGCTTAAGATTTGTAAGTTTTCGCTGGCATCAGGGACATGGTCATGTGCTTGTGTGTGCTTGTGTGTGTGTGATAAGCTCCCTAATGGCTTGGCTTGACTATTTTTGGAGTTAAGGTGTTCTTCCTGTTTTCAGGCTTGGCAGAAAAATCCAACAAGCCTACCGGATTCAAGAAATGCACTTCTTGTGGGCATAAGATCCCCAATACAGATGCCCACTAGAAGTGTGTTTATTGTTTAAGTGCTGCACATTTTGAGAAAGATTGCCAGGTCTGTGCGAATTTTAATCCTAGAGCCCTCTCGGATCGGAGAAATAACTTGATTCTGAGAGGAATTCTACCTGTGACGGCTCAACTCCTACCTACCCTGACTACCTGTTATACAGAAAAGAGGCATTTGAAGTCTCCATCCTCCCTGTTAAACCCTTCTACTAAGAAAACCAAGAGTTTGAATCCTGGGTCCTCAGATCAGACTCCTACTTGACCCGCCTTGGATCTGAAGGCTTCGGGTCCATCAGCCACTTCTTCCATTGTGATAGCTTTGGATCTGGAAGCTAAGCCTTGTGTTACTGATCCTACCATCCAGACAGTCACCCTGACTCTACCAGAAAGGATTTTTCATACTCCTAAGTTGTCCAGACTGCCATCTACCACTTCTTCCAGACCTTCCAGGAGTTTTTCTGAAATTGACATGGACAAACTGATGCAGAAGTTTCTTCGAGCTCAAATTCAGTTGAGGATAATTCCAGCTCCATCCCCTGTCAGACCAGTGATCCTTTCTACCAAGAAAAGGCTTTCTCCTTCTCTGTTGTGACCCTCGGCTTTGGAGTCCAGGGATCCGGGATCCCAGAGAGGTACGCTGTCGGATCCAAAGTCACATCCTGTCTTGGATCTGACAGTTGCTCTGACCAGATCTACTCCTTTGTCTTTGAGTCAGAGCAGATCTTGGATCCTAGAGGTCTGTGCCGGATGCAAGGGACAGGGCTGTGCTCCATTTAGCTCAGAGGTATCCCTTCCCTTAGGATCCAAGACCCTAGACAGCTCAGGCCCAATTCTGTCTGGGAAGTATGGATCGAGGGATATCAGCTTCTTCCTTCCTCAACTGCTTCGGCTCAGAGGGGGGAGGCAGTGGTTTCCCCATGTCCGTCTGCTTTCTTGGTTGTGGAAGTGGTGTTTTCCACAACCGGGATATGTCCTCATATCTTGGCTCCCATCCCTCGTCCTCCAGCTGTCGTGAGCTCAGAACCCATTGTTTCTTTCCAGTCAGGTCAGCTAGTTCCAGAAGGCCTCCAGTCATGTTCCCCTCCTGGGTGTCCCTCCTCTTTAAGTACCTCCCCAGATCACACCTCTAAAGTGGTCTCCCGGAAAAGGACGTGTAAACGGAGACACATAGACTCCCCCATGTGGTCGCTCAGGGAAGACACGGACTTTGCGGAAGTTGAAGCATCCCCCAGATCTTCACCTGACAATGTTTGCTTCAGGGACATCATGGAAATTCTTAGCCAGAGGGGAGGTAGTAGAGAAAGTTGAATCAACCAAGTTCCTGGGCTTTCACATCTCTGATGACTTTTCATGGGATGCTAATACCAACCATATAGTGAAGAAGGCTCAACAGAGGCTTCACCCCCTGAAAAAGTTCAAAAAGGCCAGGCTCCCACTATCTGCTCTTACCACTTTTTACAAGGGAGTTATCAAGAGTATCCTGACTAGCAACTTCATAGCATGGTTCTGCAAGTGCACAATTGCTGAGAAGAAGAAACTACAAAGGGTGGTGAGAGTGGCTGAGAAAATCTTGGGCACAGACCTCCCTTCTATTCAGGAGCTTTTCTTTACAACAGCAAGAATGAGAACATATAAAATACTTGCTTATTCATCCCGTTCGGCTCACAACTTGCATCTGGAAGGAGGTACCATAGCTTCAGCTGTAGGACTACCAGATTCAGGAACAGTTTGTGTCCTACAGCTGTGAGACTAATTAATGTGGACATCAACCATAATACCTGATACATTGTAGTGTCTTTTTTCGTTTACTCTGCTGCTCTGAGCAATTACCTCCAGCATTACTGTTATGCAGTATGATGGTATACTGAGTCAAG
Organism: Protopterus annectens; assembly: GCF_019279795.1. NCBI lineage: Eukaryota > Metazoa > Chordata > Ceratodontiformes > Protopteridae > Protopterus > Protopterus annectens. The sequence continues at coordinate 809,550,940 of NC_056750.1, read as the reverse complement.
ACTAAGGTTAACAAGTACAATATGGTAACTAAATGGCTGCTACTCACTAGTCTGTTTATTCTCTATCTTAACAGTGTAGGGGTTTGGTGGTGGGTATTTATTATTTATCACTGGATAATGGGTATTAGTTGTGTTTATGTAATGTGAACTACCTCTTGCATGTCATACGTGTTATTTTCTTTCTCATGTTATTCCTTGATACTGCTGTATCTGTTATTTGCACTCATTTCTCTTGTGAGCTGACATTTGTAATTTTCTTTAGGCTGCACTTTTGTAGTCCTAAATGACAACAACATTTCTTTGAATCTTTTTGAATCTTTGTTTGGTCAGCTGAAAATCCTTCACCAGAAGTGTCTGTGCTGTTGGAGGCTTTGGGACTGGTCCATCTACATCTTGGGTAACTCCCCTGGCAGATGAGATAATTGATCTAGTCTCCTGCCGGGACAGGAAAGAAGTGGACACCACTGGCTGAATTCTAAAATGACTTGACAAGATTTTGTCCCCACCTGCTGATCGTCAGTACTGGAGGAAAGGTGTCGCAGTTGATGCCATGGTTGTGACAGCAGTAATGAGAAAGGAGCTAGTGCAGTAGAGCCCCACTGTCCATCCTGCAAATGAACATTCCAGAGTGATGGACAGGTTTGAGAAGTGCATTTATGCCTCAGCTACTTTCGTTCTGAGGTTATTAAATGTTTTGGCACATTTCACACGTCTGCAAAGGGATTTCATTAATTAACTATCAAATGTTCTTCGTGTTTCACTGTTGCAGTCATCACACTTAAGGTTATCTGCCTGCAGGTAGCCCTCAATCGGCTCGAATACCAGAGACTTAGTATTTCTGCGTCAGTTGCTGTTGCTCCAGGACTGACGTCAGGTCATCAGGGGTATAAAAACAGGCAGCCGACGCCATTACATCAGTCTTTCTTGCCGAAGATACAGAAGCAGTTCGCAAGTGCTGGTCGACTGCTACCGGATTTTCGTTTATGAATTGAATAATCCTGAAGTCTTCTAAAGCTAAGTACCCTGTTGGGGATCTTTTTTTCTTCCTCTATCTGATGCCAGAAAAAGTTAACAATTGTCTTGCCTGTGGAAAGCAAATACCACACAGGGATTTTCATTCTTACTGCGTCACCTGTTTAGGCCCAGACCATGACGGACCACGCTGTCGGTTTTGCGCCTTGTTCAGTGCTCGCACCATTTGTCTCCGGGCTCTCTTTGTCGCTAAATTCTTTTGTTCTCGATCTCCATATTCTGAAATGGCTTCAGTAAGCCATCCGACTACCGATATTCCGAAAAAACAAGGATAAAGATAGAGACAGACCGCAGAGGTCCAAAACTGCCGACGAAGCTTCCCTTAAGCTAGTTGCCAGTTTGCAGGTACTAAGTGAGGTGCTTTCGCAGCCCCTGATGTCCACTTAAGTGGATTTGCAGGCCTCTACCGAGACCCGTTCGGAGTCCGGTATGCCGCGAGACTCTTTTTCGACTATGGAACCTGCTGATGTCTCTACCTTGGATGGGTCCGGAGCCACTGAGCAGGCATCGGCTTCAGAGGCAGTTCTTCGCACTATTGATGTTTGACTTCTTTTTATCTAAAACTACCTAGTTTCTTAGGTCAAGAGTACATGCTACACCTAGAAAATTGACGACCAAAGCACATGCACCTACTCCCTTTCCGCAACGACAAATGCTTAGAATGACAGAAGACATTATCATGTTGATTAAGGGAAGTCAGCCTTCCCCTGCTAAGAGGAAAAGAGACCAGTCCCCTGGAGCTACAACAGACCAGGAGTCTGATGACTCTGAGGTATCTGATTATGAAGACATGCCCTTATCTGCTTATGAGGAGTCAGATGCAGAGGAATCCATTCCCTCTGCTTCTCCTCAAGAGGATTTTTCTTTTGGTGAAACCTTACATACTTTAAAGGAGCATTTCCACTGGGAATGCCAAGACTATCCTCAGTCCAAAAAGAGACTCAGAGAATTTCTAGATTTGCAGCAACACAGGCCTTTAGCAATAACCCCAGTCCTGGAAGTTGTTGATGATGTCATTATGGAATCCAGCCTTACTCCTGATACTTTAGTACCTGTCCAGACAGGTAATACAGAGTACCTGACACTCACAAATTTCTTTTCAAACATCCTTCTGCTGACCCAGAGATAATTTCCCAGGAGCCTAAAGGTATCAAGGTAACTAGAACCAAGAATCCCCATGCCTTCGGACAAGGATTCCAGAGCTTTGGACAGATGGGGTAAGAAAGTATATATCTCTGCAACTCTTGCCATTAGGGCATTGAATTGTCAGTTTCACATGCTGAAGTACCAGCAACATATTATGGAACTTATTAAACAAAAATTAGCAGCCTTTACAGACTGTGCAAAAAATAAAGAATTGCAGGAGTTTATGCACTCTGCCATCCAAGTCAGCAAACATAAAGTGCAACCTCATAGATTCAGTAGGCATTGCCCCTCCAAACACTGGTCCTTTCCAGCCCCCTCCTGGCCATCTCAAACCAGACCCAGGGGAAACAGACCACCCAGACTAGAGTCTCAGGGTATGCAGAGATCTAAGCAATGGAGTGCCCCCACCCCCAAAGCAGGGAGTGGTAAGCCACTTCTTTACGGAAAAAAACTCACAATAACTTTTCCACCCCTCTCCCCACATCTGCCCAGTTGCTTGTGCCCCTAGAAGGAAAACTTGCCCTTCATGCAAAAAACTGGATGTCTGTCACCAAAGACTGATAGGTCCTCAATATTGTATCCCAGGGGTACAAATTTTATTTTCACTCACTGCCAACCCCAAAAAGGTTCCCAAGCCTTCCTACAAACCAGTGGACAGAGGCACAAAACCAAGTCCCTATCCCTGCTCTCCATCAGAGCCTTTCATCCGGTTCCAGTGGAACCGATAGGTCACGGATTCTATTCCAGACTTTCCTGGTACCCAGAAATGAGGGCTCTTGGCGCCCAATCCTGGATCTTTCAATTCTCAACACCTTCCTGGTGGTACCAAAATTCAAAATGCTTACCCTGCAACAGCTTCTACCTATGCCAGCCAAGGATGCCTGGTTAGTCACACTAGAATTAAAAGGGGTGTATGTCACAAAATTGAAAGGTGACAAGTTGGAAGCTCAAAACTTCGAACTTGCAACCTCGAAAATGGAAAACATTGAAATGTAAAGCAGAGATCGCCATAGAGTGCGGGAAGGGAAGATTTCCCTTTACTGCACTGTAGTGAGATCTCGGAGTTGGTATATGTAAGTATGGGGGGTGGGGGGGGCACAGGGGTGCTTTCCCCCTACATAGAGCGTTTTTTTGTGTTGTTTTGGGTGTTTAGTGTTTTTTTTCCCCCACTTTCGATGTTTTCCGTTTTCGAGGTTGCCAGTTCGAAGTTTTGAGCTTCGATATTGTCAGCTTTCGATCATGTGATATAAACCCCTTAAAAGAAGCATGCAGGAAGTAGCTACGTTTCAGGGCCGGATCTGTGCATTATCAGTTCTCTGCACTTTCCTTTGACTTATCCACTGCACACAGAGTATTCACAAAATGCCTGGCTCCAGCCATTGCATTCTGCAGGCAGAGAGATATCCAAATTTACCCATACTTGAACTGCCTGATTCAGGCAGACAGTCAGGAATTGCTTTTGTAGCACCTGACATTTGTGAAAAACCTCCTCACTGCCCTGGGGTACACAGTCAATGAAAAGAAATCAAAACTAGTACCCAGTCAAAAGATTGTATTCCTGGGAGCAAGCTTGAACACAACAGCTCAGATGGCATTCCTCACTTCAGAAAAACAAGTCTTTCTGACAGCCTACTTCAAAAAAATGGCCACCAGAGCCCAGCTATCCGCAAGGAGAATACTGCAGGCCCTGGGGTTCATGGCCTCATGTATACTGTTGATTCCATGTGCAAGACTGCATATGAGGAAACTTCAATGGTACTTAAAAAGTCTTTGGTGCCAACATTCTCAGGACCTGGAAACAGTCATTCCTGTTTACCCTGTCTAAGGACAGAGTTCCTTTGGTGGGCAGAAGCATGCAACCACAACAAGGGACTGCCCTTTACTCAACCCCCACACCAACTTCAGTGGTACTTAAAAAGTCTTTGGTGCCAGCATTCTCAGGACCTGGAAACAGTCATTCCTATTTACCCTAAGGACAGAGTTCCTCTGGTGGGCAGAAGCATGCAACCACAACAAGGGACTGCCCTTTACTCAACCTCACACCACCCAGACCTTAACCACAGATGCATCAGACTATGCCTGGGGAGCACACATGGACGGCAAATGCATTCGGGGCCACTAGAGCCCAAGTCAAATGCATGCTAACTGTACAGAACGCCCTGACAGCTTTCAGATCCCTACTCTTTCTAGGACAACTGCTAATAAAAACAAACAACACCACAGTTATGTGGTACATCAACAAGCAGGGGGGAACCCATTCCTACCCACTCTGCAGGTTAGCCATGGCCCTGTGGAACACGGCCTTGGACATGCAAGTCCATCTGTAAGCTCAATTCCTGCCAGGCAAACAAAATTCACTGGCGGACTACTTAAGCAGAATCCTCCTAGACCCACAGGAGTGGCAGCTAGAGCCCAGCACCTTCAACTTTCTGACTCAGAAATGGGGGACCCCAGAGGTGGACCTTTTTGCCTCCCCCTACAACTACCAGCTCAGCATATTCTGCACCAGGAACCCTCACAGCAAGGCCTGGAAATTGGATGCCCTATCCTTTCAGTGGGTCAGTATCTCAATTTATGCATTCCCACCTCTGCCCCTTCTCCCAAGAGTATTGCTCAGAATAAGACAGGACAGACTGTGAACAATTCTGATTGCCCCGGACTGACCACTTCAGCACTGGTACCCACTCCTGCGTAGCCTTCCAATGGTGCCTCCATGGCACCTACACCAGAACCCTACCGTACTCTGTCAGCAGGAGGGGCAGATTTTGCATCCACAACTGCAAACCCTAAATCTTGCAGCCTGGCTTATCCCTTGAATCCTACCCCAGCAGCTCTAAGCAAGCAGGTGCTGGTTGTCATTCTTGAAGCCAGAAGACCCAGTACAAGGAAATCCTATGTGAATAAGTAGAAAAGGTATTGCTCTTGGAGTCCATCTAAAGGAGAGGACACAGCTATGCCCTCCATGCCTTTAATCCTGGATTTCTTTGCAGATCTACTCCACAAAGGCCTATTCTTCTCTTCCATTAAGATACACGCCTCAGCCATTTCAGCTCATTACAACATTGAGCCACCTCTCTTCTCGCACCCTCTTATCAAACAGTTCCTGAGAGGGGCAAACAACATAAGGCCACCAAGGAGAGCACCTGCTCCTGCTTGGGACCTAAACTTTGTACTGGAGAAGCTCACACTTCCCCCCTTTGAGCCTGCAGCATCAGCAGACTTAAAATTCCTCTCTTGGAAAACAGCTTTGCTTCTAGCCATCACTTCAGCTAGAAGAGTGTTAGAACTGCAAGCACTTATGACTTTGGAACCCTTCATTATTTTCCATACTGAAAGGGTCTCTCTCAGGACAAACCCTTCCTTTATGCCTAAAGTGGTGTCCAGTGTGGCTCTTAATCAATCCATACAGTTTGCCAATCTTTTTCCCTAATCCTCAAAATAAAGGGGAAAGGATCCTGCACTCCTTGGACGTGCACAGACAACTCAGATTTTACCTGGATAGGACTAAGCCCTTCAGAAAATCAGACCAGTTACTTGTCAGCTTTGCAACAGGGGCAAAGGGCAAGGCCATTTCTAAGCAAACAATATCTAAATGGATAGCATATTGCATCCACTTCTGCTACAACCACCATGGGAAACCAACCCCGCAGGGGACTCAGAACACATTCCACTAGGGCAACATCTACCTCTACAGCATTTCTCAGGGGAGTCCCTACCAGGGACATTCTGGAAGCTGCTACCTGGAGTTCAGTACACACCTTCACCAAGCACTACCATTTGCCTATCTTCTCCAAATCCAGGGCAGGCTTTGCAACAGCAGTTCGGCAGGGCATTCTAGCCAGCCCTAACTCAGCTTGACTGCCTCCACCCTTTTTTTCAGCTTTGGGCATCCACCCAAGTGTGATGACTGCAACAGTGAAACACGAAGAACATAGTACAGTTGTGTACACTTACCATAAATGTAGATGTTCGAGTGTATTCACTGTTGCAGTCATGGTTTCCCTCCCTCCAACCCCCTGCTCTCTCTCTCTCTAATCTCTCTATGCCTTTTACTTCCCCCTTTCAGGGGTATTAGTATTTACTTTTTACTGGTGGTGTTTTCCTCCACCATAACTTAGCTCCCTATTTGGGGACTCCTGACATTTGGACAAGAAAAATTGATGTAATGGCATCTGCTGCCTGTTTTTATACCCCTGATGATCTGAAGTCAGAACTGGAGCGACAGCAACCGACGCAGAAACACTAAGTCTCTGGTATTCGGGCCGACTGAGGGCTACCTGCAGGCAGATAACCCCAAGTGTGATGACTGCAACAGTGAATACACTCGGACATCTACATTTATGTTAAGTGTACACAACTGTACTGTTCTCTTGCTGAGTCCGTGCTGGCAGAGGACCTCAAGAAGGTTTCTCCACAGCTGGCCACTCTTTCTTCTATTGCCAGTTTATCAATGAGGTTAATTTTCTGTGTTGTGGAAGGCACCTCTCGAGCTGCTGGCTCAGGCATAGCTATGCGATGTCATGCCTGTATGAGGCTCTGTGATTTCTTGGAAAGGCATCTTTTTTTTAATGCCCCTTTTGACATTTCCTCCCTATTTGGACTGTCAAGTAAAGAAACGTTTACCCACAATGAGCAGGAAGGAAAGACCCTGTCTGCCATTGGTATCAAGTTTTCCACCTCACAGCATACGTTTTCCAGGAACTAACAATGTGGTAAGAAAATGTGGTTTTGTAAGTCTCAGAGACCTTTCCTAGACTCTCGGGGAATTTCCTTTTCCAGAGCAGAGGTAGTGAAACATACAAGAAGCTTCCTGATGTTCCATCCAGTCACAGGGAGTCAGCAACTCTAGAGATTCAAATGCTGCTTCAAAAAAGAGTCATCCAAAAGGGTTCAGCCAAACAAGGATTCAGAACTTATTCCAGGATGTTCATCGTGTTTCACTGTTGCAGTCATGACTGTTGGGTTCTCCCCTGCCGGCAGGCAGCCCTCGGTCGGCCAGAATCCCAAAGTCTGGGTCCGGTGTCGGTTGTTCAACTCCGCTCCCTGATGTCAGAGCGCCAGGAGTATAAAGCTGACAACCGACGCCATCTTCTCCAGTCTTTCTTGCCGTGCGGTGATAGCAGTTCGCAAGTGCCGGTCGGTAGACTCCTGACGAATATTTCTACTTACTTCGGTCCGAAGACTTTCTTCTCCACTCAAAGCTAAGTACCCGTTGAAACCTTTTTCTTGCTCCACTCCGATGTCAGAAAAAGTTAATAATTGTATTTCATGTGGGAAGCAAATACCTCATAAGGATTTTCATTCTTACTGTATTCCTTGCTTAGGCCCTGACCACGACGTAGCTAGTTGTCGGTTTTGCGCTAGATTCAATCAGCGTACAATCAAGCGAAGGTACGATTTTGCTTTTCATTACTTCGGTAGGCGCTTTAACTACAAAATGTCGTCAGACACGGTTCCATCTACCGGAGTTCACAAGCGTCGCAAGGATAAAGACAGGCCTCTGAGGTCCAAATCTGATGATAGCGCACATGTGGAGCCAGCTTCAGGTTCGGCTGTCGTCAGTGAGGCGCTTTTGCAGCTCCTGTCGTCTGCCATTTCAGAACCGACGGCCGAAACGGACTCTCATGAGGAGCCGACCAGGCCTTTAAATATCTCTGTTGCAGGACCTTCGGACAGTGCTCCTTCGGATGGGTCCGGAGCCGCTGTGCAGGTACCGGCTTCCGAAGGGGTTTTCAGGACTACTCAGCTTCAAGTAAAGGCAAAGGCAAAGACTCCTTCTAAATCAAAGACTTCAGCACAGGCCTCTTCTGAACCGGCTCCCAAGTCACAGAAACAGTTACTCAAGATGGCGGAGGATTTACTCACAATGATTAGGGGTTCTCATCCCCGTCCAGACAAAAGGCCAAGGCAGGATGTTTATTATGACTCCTCTGATCAGGCTTCTGTTTCCTCAGTTTCTTCTTCTGATCAGGAATATTCTTTCCCTCCTTATGAGGATTCTGATGCGGAAAAATCCATTCCTTCAGCTTCTCCTCCTGAGGATTTTTCTTTTGGGGAAACTCTGCATGAAATGAGGGAACATTTCTACTGGGAGGGACAGGAGTATTCAGAATCCAAGAAAAGACTGAGGGATTTTCTTCTTCTACCCCAACATAGACCCCTGGCTATTCCTCCTGTTTTGGATATTGTGGATGATGCCTTTTTGGAGGCTAATTTAACCCCTGATTCTTTTCCTCCTGCTCCTGTTAAGCCTGATAGGTACTACAGGGTTCCTGATTCCCATCAGTTTTTATACAAGAATCCTACTGCTGACCCTGAAACCATTTCTCAAGGTCCTAAGGGTGTTAAGGCCGCTACTGCCAAAAATCCTATTCCTACTGAAAAGGATTCTCGAGCCTTGGAAAGATGGGGCAAAAATATGTACACTTCTGCTACTTTGACCATTAGGGCTTTAAACTGTCAGTTTCATATGCTTAAATATCAGCAATTTCTCTTATCTGTCTTAAAACAAAAATTTACTTCCATTTCTGCCTGTGCAGAGGATAAGGAATTACATGACTTATTGCATGCCACTGAACAAGTTGGGAAGCATGTTTTACACTGTGGATTTGATGCCTTGGAGGCTTCTTGTAGGGCTGCGGCCTCTGGCACATTCATTAGAAGACATGCATGGCTAAAGGAACAGAATTTACCTGAACAAGTAAAGGCTAAATTATTGGATGCTCCTGTTCAGCATAATGTTTTGTTTGGATCTAAAGCTGAAGAGGTGATTAAAAAGATGGAGGATAAGGTGAAATCTATGCAAACAGATTTCTTACAAGTACAGCCTCCTAGATTTAGCAGGAATTGGCCATCAAAAAACTGGTCCTTTCCCTCTTCAGACAGGCCTCAAAGGGGTAGATATAGACGCTCCAGAGGGAGGCTTCAAACACAGGCTGCTTATAGACCAAGGCAGTGGACTGCTTCTACCCCTAGGGGAGAGAGGACAGACCACAGTCTCAAAGGAAACAAACTCAATGACTCCCTCGGTTGGGCTGCAGGAACGTCTTGCCTGGAAGCCCCTCTCGGAGGAAAACTCTCTCTTTTTTTACCAAAATTGGACTCAAATAACCCAGGACAAATGGGTTTTGGATGTGATTTTAAGAGGTTACAAATTCCATTTTCATACTTTGCCAAAGCCAAACGGATGGCCAGACCTTCCAAAACATCAATGGACGGAGGCCTTACACCAGGTGGAAGCTCTTTTGGATATGAATGCCATAGAACTGGTACCTCTTTCAGAGATGGGAAAAGGGTTTTACTCAAGGCTCTTTCTAGTCCCAAGAAAGCAAAATTCATGGAGACCCATTCTGGATCTGTCGGTCTTGAACACCTTTCTAGAGATTCCAAAATTCAAGATGCTTACTCTACAGCAGTTACTTCCAATGCTGTCCAAAGATGCATGGATGGTGACTTTGGATTTAAAGGAGGCATATTTACACATTCCCATCAGGCAGGATCGCAGAAAATACCTCAGGTTCAAGGCCGGATCGAGGCACTTTCAATTCTCTGCGCTGCCCTTTGGATTATCTACTGCGCCCAGGGTCTTCACCAAATGCCTGGCTCCAGTAGTAGCTTACTGCAGACTCAAGGGAATTCAAATATACCTTTATCTGGACGACTGTCTAATTCAGGCAGACAGCAAGGATGTCTTACTTCAGCATCTACATTTTGTACAAAGCCTCCTCAAATTCCTGGGATTCTCTGTAAACATAAAAAAGTCAAATTTGACACCATCACAAGAGATAACTTTTCTGGGTGCTCTTCTAAACACTACAGCCCAGATGGCTTTTCTGACATCCGAAAAACAATTACAGCTGGCATCAACTTTCAAAGCCTTGGCAACTCTAACCCATCTATCTGCAAGGAAATTCCTGCAGGCTTTGGGTTACATGGCCTCCTGCATCCTTCTCGTACCATATGCAAGACTACACATGAGGAAAATTCAGTGGTACCTAAAAAGTGTATGGTCTCAGCATTACCACAGTTTGGACATACTGATTCCTGTCCTTCCTTGCCTTCAAAAGGAATTTCTTTGGTGGTCCAGGGCTTGTGCTCTAAACAAAGGGATGCCCTTCCGTCTACCTCCTGCCTCTCAGATTCTAACTACGGACGCCTCGGATTATGCTTGGGGAGCCCATTTTCAGGGCAATTGTCTGCAGGGCCTTTGGACAAAGGATCAGAAGCACCTGCATATCAACTTAAAGGAGATGTTAGCCGTTCAGAAAGCTCTATTGGCCTTCAGGAATCTCATACAGCCAGGACAACTACTAATACGGACAGACAACACCACAGTTATGTGGTACATAAACAAGCAAGGGAGATCTCATTCCTACCCCCTTTGCAGACTAACTATGGATTTATGGAACACAGCTCTAACTTGCAATCTGGATCTTCAAGCTCAGTTTCTACCAGGAAAACAAAACTTACTGGCAGACAGTTTGAGCAGAAACCTTTCGGATCCACACAAGCGGATGCTGGACACCAAAATATTCAGGATGATAACAGCAGTATGGGGATGTCCTCACATAGATCTCTTTGCATCCCATCTAAATCATCAGCTGCAGATTTTTTGCACCAGGACATTCCACAGAGAGGCTTGGAAAGTGGATGCCCTGTCATTCAGTTGGAGGAACCTCTCGGGATATGCCTTTCTGCCTCTACCTCTTCTTCCACGAATTTTATTGAAAATAAAACAGGACAAACCCAAGATGATAATCTTGTTGGCTCCGAATTGGCCTCGGCAGTTTTGGTATCCAACTCTAATAAACCTATGCCTGGAGCCTCCTTGGATTTTACCTCAGTCTCCGAACCTTCTGTCCCAACATCAGGGTCAGGTTCTACACTCTCATGTCAGAACTCTCAGCCTGGCGGCCTGGTTAATCCAGGGCCTTTGATTTCTTCTTTCCTACCCTAAGCAGGTTATGGATGTCATTTTGGAAGCTAGACGTCCTAGCACTAGGAAATCTTATGCGGGAAAATGAAAAAGATTTTGTTCTTGGATGCAGGCTCAGGATTCTGATCCTCTTCTTCCTAACATTACTTTAATTCTACTTTACTTGACGGATCTCTTACATAAGGGTCTCTCTTTCTCTTCCATTAAGATCCATGCTTCAGCTATTTCTGCTCATTATAATACAGACCCTCCCATCTTTTCCCACCAGCTCATGAGACAGTTCCTCAGAGGAGCTAAGAACTTAAGACCTCCTAGATCTCCTCCTATTCCTGCTTGGGATCTCAATTATGTTTTGGGAAAAACTAACCTTGCCTCGTTTTGAGCCTGCCGCTTCTGCTGACATCAAGTTTTTATCTTGGAAGACAGCTATCCTGTTGGCACTAACCTCTGCCAGGAGAGTTTCAGAGTTACAAGCTCTTATGGCGGTGGAACCTTTTATTATTTTTCATCAAGACAGGGTATCTTTGAGGACTAACCCGACCTTTATGCCTAAGGTGGTTTCCAAAGTGGCTTTAAATCAAACTATCCACTTGCCAACCTTTTTCCCCACTCCTCAAAATAAAGGGGAAAGGATCTTACATTCCTTGGATGTACATCGACAGCTACGTTTTTACCTGAACAGAACCAAGGACATCAGAAAATCTGAACAATTGTTTGTTTCTTATGCTTCAAGTTCCCAAGGTAAAGCCATTTCTAAACAAGCCATTTCTAAATGGATTGCTCATGGAATCAGATTTTGTTATTCACACCATGGAAAGCAAATCCCAGGGACCATACGGACTCATTCCACCAGAGCTGCTGCCACTTCTGCAGCCTTCCTCAGGGGAGTTCCTACCAAGGACATATTGGAAGCTGCAACTTGGAGTTCAGTGCATACTTTCTCTAAGCACTACAATTTGCCTCTCTACTCTAAGTCTAGGGCAGGCTTCGCCTCTGCAGTCTTGCAGGGCATTTTAGCCGCCCCTTCTTCTTTATAACCACCTCCCTTTCTTTCAGCTTTGGGATTCTACCCTACAGTCATGACTGCAACAGTGAAACACGATGAACATAGTACAGTTGTGTACACCTACCATAAATGTAGATGTTCGAGTGTCTTCACTGTTGCAGTCTGGGTTTCCCTCCCTCCTGTCCCCTCTTATTTTTACTTTTGTGTGGTTCCTTTTTTCACCATTCTTCTGAGGTGTATTTGCAAAGGTTTTGGGACCATTTTCATTTTGGGACTCCTGACATCTGGGGCAAGAAAAACTGGAGAAGATGGCGTCGGTTGTCAGCTTTATACTCCTGGCGCTTTGACGTCAGGGAGCGGAGTTGAACAACCGACGCCGGACCCAGACTTTGGGATTCTGACCGACCGAGGGCTGCCTGCTGGCAGGGGAGAACCCTACAGTCATGACTGCAACAGTGAAGACACTCGAACATCTACATTTATGGTAGGTGTACACAACTGTACTTTCTATTTGGTGCCAAAGAAAATGGGGGACAAAAGACCTGTCCTGGATCTAAGCCAGGTTGAATCGGTTTATGAAGAAGTCCAAGTTCCAGATGTTTATGGTTCAGTCCATTCCACCCCTTCTGCGCAAGAACGATTGGATGTGCTCCATAGATTTCCAGGAAGCGTGTTGCCACATAAAGATGCACAAGAGCTCCAGGAAATTTCTGTACTTCTGGCTGAGAGCCAATCATCACCAGTTCAGAGCACTGCCCTTTGGACTCAACCACAGTCCCCCGTGTGTTTACCAAATGCATGGCAATGGTGGCAGCTCATTTGCTCCTCCAAGGATTCCAGATGTTTCAGTACTTAGATGACTGGCTTCTAACTGCCTCAATCAGACATTGACTGCTACAGGCCATAAACTATCTGCTCCATATCTCTAAATCCTTAAAGATCACTATAAATTTTGCAAGGTCAAAACTAAATCCATTGCAAAAGATAGAGATGTAATGGGATCCTATCTCGCCTACATTCACAACAGATGGGTTCGGAGCCGATCCATCGGCTCCGACTCGGCAACTAATACACTAGCACGAAGTCTCTCATTGGCTGGGCTACTCCCTATCCCAGGATGCACTACACCTGCTTCCCCAGATCTCGTTTGCCGCTTAACAAGCTGGACGTGGTCTCGACTTGGCTGGAGCTAAGTGGTTCTTTTTACCTTATTGGTCCTTGACCTAGGGAATTTTTGTCTATATTAACCAAACAGCTTTTTTAACAGCTATTTCTAACTATTTCTAACTATTTCTTATTGTTTTTTGTTGAGTGCTTGTTTCCAAAAAATTTAATTTGTTCAGTCGGGTAAGGCCCGTTTAAGTTAGAGGGCCTTTGCCCTACCTTTGAGTGCTATTAGTTTTATTAACTTTTGGTTAGTTGTTTTTTTGGGCAAAGCTCGTTTAAATTAGAGGGCTTTGGGCCGTTTAACTTTTTTTTTTTTTTTCAAATTGTTGTGAGGTAAACTTTCGCCAGTACTCGCGCCAGTGTGTCTCGCGCTTTTCAGTTGGCGCTTTTTGTGTATAGTGCTATACTTGTTGTGGTAGAGTAAGTTTTCCTTAGAGTTTGTACTTGTTGTGGCCTGTATCATGTCTAAGGAACAAAAGTCAGGTTTTAAAAAATGCACTCGGTGCAAGTATAAAATGTCCATTACAGACAGTCATTCAGTATGTGTTTATTGTTTGGGGCCGAAACATCTGCAAGAGACTTGTAGCGTCTGTCATGCGTTCTCATCTAGAGTTCTTCAAGAACGCAAGAACAAATTAATATTGAAAGGGCTTATCAAACCTTCTTTTGAGGAAGCCTTAGATCTGCCTGTTGCTTCCAAAGAAAAGATCGTCGGCTCCGACAAGTCCGTCGGAGCCGACTTCTAAAAGACAAAATTGACCTCTTCTTCCTCGGCTCCACTGACTTCGGGGCCGACGGTCGAAAGGTCTGCCTCGATACCTCCTACCTCGGCTCCATTGCCTTCGGAGCCGCAAGTTGGAGTATCGAGAGGTGAATCACCTCCATCGGTTCCAATGGCTTCGGAGCCGGTGGAAGTGTGCAGCTCAGACTCTTCCCCCTCGGCTCCGAAGAAGGCTCCTTCGGTGCCGATGGTGGTCCATGCTGTGGTGGAGTCGGCGCCGATAGCATTGGAGCCGTCTCGAAGCCGGTCCCCTTCTCTCTCGGAGCCGAGAGGAAAGTCTTCTCGATTGTCTACCTCCTCTAAATCATCGAGACTTTCAGATTCGGACCTGGATAGGGTTTTACAGAGGCTATTCCAATCTCCAGTGTTTACTAAATTGGTCTCGGCTCCAGCACAGTTAGCTTCGAGCCGATCCCCTCCAACACATTCGATTCCTCCTCCAACCTCCTCGGAGCCGTTGGAGTCGGTGGTGGTGGAGCAAAGCGGAGCCATACGGTCGGAGCAGAGACCCCTTCGAGGTCTCTCGGTTCCGACTGTGCTTCCTACCCTGTCCTCCGGTTCAGGGTTTGGTACTGCGACCTCTTCAGCCGGGCCCGAGGGGAACACTTTGGGATTGGGTGCTCGGTGCCTAGTCTTCCTCTCGAGCATCGGCTGCTGGAATTCCCAGTGCCATCGTGGCCTCTAGACCAGTGACCTCCTTGGATTCTGGAGGTCCGGCCTTTGAGGCCATGAGGAGCGCTGGCCATGCCTTTGCCGGTTCAGCAAGATTCTACCTCACCGTCCCTAGATTTGGAGACTGGTGCCTCTGTTGTGTTGCAGCTCCCGGCAGCGGGCCCCAGGGCCTGAGGATACCCCCATCGGGGTTCCTGCTCGGGTGGTCCGTCCGAAACTGCTTCGGACGAACCCCACGGAAGAAATTGTGTAAGAGGAAGCACGTAGACTCCCAAGATGAGTCTGTTACATCGGATACTGACCTCGATGACGCAGAAGGGTCCCCCAAATCATCTTCGGATGATATCTCCTTCTCAGATATCTTGGAGATTCTGAGACAGAGAGGTGACTGGCAAGCCAAAACCCCTTCAGCTGAGGAGTCAGTCTTCCTCAAGGCCTTTGGGGCCCAGCCTTCCGCCTCCTGGGTGTCTCCGCCCTTCGATGAACTCCTTGATTTGGTTTCTCGAAGGGCGTGGGAACACCCTGATTCTGTGGAACCGGTGCCTGCGAGGCCCAATAAATTTTTGTCAGCCCCCCCCCCCCAGAAGGAGTTTCTCACAAAGGGTGTGCCTGTAGATGCTTTGGTGGTGGCTTCTGCCACACAGCAGTACGTGGCAGAGGCTTCGACGTCTGTTCATCCTCCTAATAAAGATTCTAGGAGTATGGATAGGTATGGGAAGCGTACCCTGTCTTCAGCGGCCTTTACCTTACGGTCGCTGAACTACTTATGTCATTTTACAAGGCTCCAAAGAGATCTTCTCAAAGAGCTAAATGACTCTCTTGTTGGTAACCTACCTGAGGCGCTGGCCCCGACTGTTGGCGCACAGATGACTACCCTTTTTTCTATTGTTAACTCGTCCATGAGGCTCATTTCATATGCGGCCGAAGGCGAGTAGAGCAGGGAACAGGCGTTGCCCTCAGGAGACAAGCCTGGTTACGCTTGTGTTCGTTCTCGGAGGCCTTCAAGTCTTCCTTCGCCGACGCCCCCTTTGATGGGTCATCTTTGTTTGGACCCAAGGTGAAGGACACACTAACTCGGTGCGAGCAGGATGGCAAGACTTTGACTGCCGTTGGGGCCCGATTTTCCGCTCCTTCTAGGCCTTACCCCAAGGCTCAGAGAGGAGGGAAAATGTGGTTTAGAAAATCTCAAAAGTCTTTCCCTACTCCACCCAGTGATTCCCCCTCCAGAGGCAGGGGGGGGACGCCGCCCCAGAGGTGGCAGAGGTCCCCGTAACTCTGGAGACCGCGATTCCTTTCGTGGTTCTTCATACAACCAGCGTTCCTGAGTTGTTGCCCGACTGTGCAACTCCGGAGCCAGTCGGGGGTCGTTTTGCGGCGCACCCACAAGCTTGGGAATCCATAAGCGATCAGTGGGTGCTTCGCATTATTACCGGAGGTTATATCATCCCCTTCAACAAACCCCCCCTTTCTTTAAGGGAAATCCCGGACGTACCACCCAGTCAGCGGGATCAGGCAGCATTAGAGGTTTCAAAGCTGCTAGAAAAAAGAGCCATCCAGCCAGTCCCCATCGACCAGATCGGATCAGGAACTTACTCAAGATTATTTTTGGTACCAAAAAAGACAGGGGACTTCAGGCCCATTTTGGACCTCAGTTCATTGAATCGTTTCGTAAAGAAGTCCAAATTTCGAATGGTCACTCTTCAATCTATTCTTCCTTTGCTGGAAAAAGATGCATGGATGTGCTCCATAGATCTCCAGGACGCTTACTATCACATTCCCATAGCTCAAGAGTCCAGGAGACATTTACGCTTCGCTCGGAGTCAGTCATTTCCAATTCGAGCACTGCCCTTTGGTCTCACCACAGCCCCAGGGTGTTCACCAAGTGTCTGGCAGTGGTAACTGCTCACCTGAGAAGTCTGGGATTCCAGGTGTTTCCTTATCTAGACGACTGGCTCCTTACTGCCACCTCCGAGCATCTACTACTCCAAGCGCTCAGAGCCACGCTCACCTTGGGCCGTTTCTTGGGGATCACGTTCAGTTTGCAAAAATCTGTACTACAGCCATCTCAGCGTATTACTTTCATAGGCAGACTTAGACACAAAAGAATGCGCCTTTTACCGGCAGCAAGAATTCAGGTCCTACAAGATCAAGTCAAATCCTGTCTTCCCTACTCAGAGCCCCGCCCATCGGATCCTACAACTGTTGGGCTCGATGGCGTCGACCATACTTTTAGTTCCCTTGGCCAGACTTCACATGCGAATTTTACAATGGCTACTGTCGGTTCAATGGTCTTATCAGGAACTTCCCTTGAACCACTTAATCATAATCACGGAAAGTTGCCGTCGAGATCTGCATTGGTGGCTTCTCCAATCAAATCTCGACCAGGGGCGACCCTTTATACCTCAACGTCCCGTTGCCACTGTGACTACGGACGCCTTCCAGGTAGGGTGGGGGGGTCATTACCTGGACAGGTCAGTCCAAGGCACATGGCAGATCCAGGAGACGCATTTGCATATCAATGTCCTGGAGATGAGAGCGGTACTGTTGGTACTCCAAGCTCTCCATCACGCTCTCCCACAAGGCCCGATTGCTATCCTATCCGACAACATGTCGGTGATGTGGTACATAAACAAGCAAGGTGGAACCAGGTCTTACCCACTGTGCAGAGAAGCCATGAGACTTTGGCACTGGGCGGTAGCTACCAACCGCTTTCTAATGGCAACGCACATACCGGGGAAGTCCAATGTGATTGCGGACAGATTAAGCAGGACCATTCTTTTACCCCACGAGTGGTCCCTCAACCAGGGTATAGCTGCGAAAATCTTCGACAGATGGGGTTTTCCTTGCTGCGACCTGTTTGCCAACCCTCACAATGCGAAATGCAGAGAGTTCTTCACACTGTTCCCTTCTCAGGGACAGATTCCCAGGGACGCTCTGACTCACGTTTGGCCCCCCGGTCTTCTCTACGCCTTCCCTCCGTTCCCCCTCCTACCGAGGGTGATACAGAAGGCCATTTACATGGAGAGCGAGATGATTTTGATTGCCCCGCACTGGCCTCGTCAAGTTTGGTTTCCTTTCCTACAGAGGCATGCGATAGAAGGTCCATGGTTTCTGGATCCGTGCCAGACCTGTTGACTCATCAGTCAGGACGGCTTCATCCGTCTCTCAGGTCCCTGAAGTTGGCAGCATGGTTACTCCACTTCCATCCTTAGTCCGAGACAATGCTCTTTCGCCGGACGTGGTCCACATACTGTCTTCTTCTCATAAACCTTCCACCATCAAACTTTATTCCAGTAAATGGAAAAGGTTTGCCTTCTGGGCTCAAGAACGGGTATAGATCCTCTCACTGCACCAGTATCGGAGGTTCTGAATTTTCTGGCCTCCCTTTTTCAGTCGGGCTCTTCAGTTTCTACCATTAAGGTTCAGCTAGCGGCGATCTCTAATTTTCATGCTTCATTTGAACCTTCTTTGATGTCTCACAAACTTTGTAAGGCTTTCCTTAAAGGGGCTTGGCTCCTTAGGCCTCCTTTATCTCATCCTGTCCCCTTGGGATTTGAATATGGTTCTTGCTGCCCTAACTGCCCGTCCTTTCGAACCAGCTGCTACCTGTGATTTAAAATTTCTGTCTTGGAAAACGGCCTTTTTAGTAGCCATAACGTCTGCTAGGCGAGTTTCAGAACTTCAAGCTCTTTGTTCTGATCCTCCCTATTTGATTTTTCATAAGCATAGAGTTTCATTGAAATTAAACCCTGCATTCATACCAAAAGTGGCCTCCTCTTTCTGTATTCAACAAACTATAGAACTCCCTGTCTTTTTTCCAGAATTCTCTAATAACGCAGAATATACTTTGCATCAAATGGACGTACATAGACAACTGCGTTTTTATTTGAATAGAACCGCTCAAATGCGGAAATCAAATCAATTGTTTGTTTCCTTTGCAGTGAACAAATTGGGTCAACCAGTAACAAAAACCTCCATATCTAAATGGATTAAAGATTGTATCGTTTTTATTTATTCACAGGCTAACAAAGACCTTCCCTTTCCAGTCAAGGCTCATTCCACCAGGGCAATGGCTACTTCCGTAGCTTTTCACTCCAAGTTATCAATAGATGATATTTGTGCTGCGGCAACCTGGACTTCTCCGCACACTTTCATTTCTCATTACAAATTGGATGTGGTTTCTCGAGGCAGAGCTTCCTTTGGTTCCACAGTTCTCAGGAGTGTGTTCCAATGAGCCACCCGGGATGTAGGTGCTAGGGACGCTGTCCCATCTGTTGTGAATGTAGGCGAGATAGGATCCCATTACATCTTTTAGTTATGTACTTACCATAACTTCGGATGTATGGGATCCATCTCGCTTACATTCATAAGTACCCACCCTCCTTCCCCCTTCCATTCGGATTTAGAGGAGCTGTAGTCCCTTTTTTCTTGGCGATCTTTCTTGAAGAACTTTAGTTGGTTATAGTGACTACTAGTTTTTCTGTGTTTGCATGGATGTATGAAAGCGAACAAACAAGATCTGGGGAAGCAGGTGTAGTGCATCCTGGGATAGGGAGTAGCCCAGCCAATGAGAGACTTCGTGCTAGTGTATTAGTTGCCGAGTCGGAGCCGATGGATCGGCTCCGAACCCATCTGTTGTGAATGTAGGCGAGATGGATCCCATACATCCGAAGTTATGGTAAGTACATAACTAAAAGTTCACAGGGACTCAGCTGGGCACTCAATGAGCAATGGCATACCTACCATTACAGAGGATCACAACTCTGTGAAATCAGATAAAAGACATGTTGCCTCGCTCTTCTCCTCTGGCGAGACTGGTTCTGCAGATATTGGGATCCATGGCAGCAACTATAGTCTTAGTCCTATTGGCCTGGTTCTTCATGAAAGTTATACAATGGACCTTAGCAGTTCAGTGATCAATTCTATGCCATATCCTTTCCATACGAGTGCAACTCACACCAATCTCCAAATGCCACGTGCATTGGTGGCTTCAGTGCCAAGATGTATAACTAGGCAGACCGTCCTGCTCTCCCCAGCAACCACAGTGACTACGTATACTATCCAACTAGGGCGGGGTGGCATTATATGTGGAAGATGGTGCAAGGCACAACTTCCCTACAAAGACCAATTTGCCCATAAACGTCTTAGAGATGAGAGCAGTCCTTTCATCGTTGCAAGCCTTTCAGGATGATCTTCCTCTAGGGACTGTTGCTATTCATACAGGCAACATGTCAGTAGTCTGGTACATTAGCAAGGAGGAACTCGTTCTTACCCCTTGCGCAGGGAGGCCATGAGGGTCTCGGAATGGGTGATCTCATTGGAATGCTTTCTAGTTGCAACACATATACCGGGGATAACCAATGTGCTGGCTGACTAGACTCAGCAGGTCCATTCTGGCTCCTTTCTAGTGGTCCCTCAATCAATCAATCAATCAATCAATCATTAGCGAATATGATTTTCAGCCATTGGGGCCAGCCTCGCTGTGACGTTTTTGCCTCTCCCTTGAACAAAAAGTGCAGCCAGTTCTTTACTCTAGTCCACAATTGGCCCCTGGGTCTCCTTTATACTTATCCTCTTTTTCCTCTAACCCCAAGATTCCGCCAGAAGGCAAGAAGGTCAGAGTGTTCAGTCATCCTCATTGCCCCCTTCTGGCCCTGTCAAGTGTGGTCCCCCTTACTATGGTCTCATCTCAAGTATCCTCCTTGGATTCTGGAGCAAATTCAGGACCTCCTGTCTCATCCATCATAATTCCGACACCCCGATCTCCACATCCTCAAGCTGCATGATATTTCTCCCGTTCCACTGGTTATTAAGCAGTCGAGACTCGCTTCCCCAGTCAAGAATATTATTCTGGCTTCTCAGAAGTCTTCCTCAAGAAAGGTTTACAATATTAAATGGAAGAGATTTTTTTATATGGGCCAGCAAAGAGCACATCGACCTCTTTTCAGCATCTGTTCTTGACACGTTGTTTTTCCTTAGTTTCTTTTTTGACCAAGGAGCTAGTTTTTCTTGCAATCAAGCTACAACTTGCAGCAATATCAAATTTTCATACAGGGCATAAACATCTTTCCTTATGGGCCTCCAAGTTTTGTAAAGCCTTCTTGAAAAGGGGTTTTCTCCTAACTCCTATCAAAGAACCTTGTCCACCATGGGATCTCACAGTGGTTTTACAAGGGTTAACACAGAAGCCCTTTGAACCATCAGGTACTTGTGATTTAAAGTTTTTTTTTTCGGGAAAACTGTTCTGCTGGTACCATTGACATCAGCAAAAAGAGTCTCTGAATTACAAGCGTTGTCTTCAAAACCTCCTTATATCATTTTCCACAAAGACAGATTGTTTTTACATACTAATCCTTTTTTCATGATGAAGGTAGCCACTGAATCAAACCTTAATCAGTCCATCCAGCTTCCAGTATTCTTTTCTCAGTTTACAAACGCGGTAAATATATGATCTGAAGTAGTTAACTTCATTTGTCCATCAACCTATGGGTTATCTGATCCATATTGGATCCGAGCCGGCAGCTTCCAACAGCTAAGATCCGAGCTCCAAGCTCCTCTCCCTTACCCATAATCCCCTGCTATCCCTTCCTGACCCCAGATCTAGTTTGCCGCGGTTCTCTCAGCAGCTTGATCGAGCTTCCAGGCATAGTGGTGTCGATTTTGTGAGAAAAATCCTTTTTCTTGTCACTTTAAACAAATAGTTATTGTGTGTGTGAGTTAGCTTAATTTCCCACTAGCATTAATGTGTTTTTTTTTAGTGTCTAGTTACCTTTTTAGTGTTTTCCTCCCCCCCTCGTGTACGTGTTAGGGTGTGTGTGTGTTTTGTGGCCTACCGAGTGTGTTTTCTTATATGTATGGCAGAGGCACCCAAAACCTTCTTTTCAAAGTGTACCAAGTGTAGCCATAAGCTGTCCCCAGCGGATGGCCACACTCGGTACGTTTTATGCCTTGGGGTTGAACATCTCTCCTCCGGCAGCACTATTTGCGCAGCGTTCTACCCCAGGGCCCTCAAGGACCAGAGGTCAAAGCTGATCCTGGCGGGACTTCTGCCCTCGGACCAGGCTTCGTCCTCCGGTCCTTCCGTGGCACCTGCCGCGGCTGCGCCACCTGCTATTCTCCCTCCCCTGGCCGGGACTCAACCTCTCCCACCTTGGGCCAGGAGGAGAGGGACACCAGAAAGGAGAAACGCCAGGAAAAGCATCACAAGCGGAGGGCCGAGGCTTCTGCATCGGCCCCGCCAGCCAAACGGGTTTCTCCTCCTAGGGCGTCCGAGTCTTCTCCTTCCCGGCTCCAATCTCCCTACTTTTCACCGGGGCCGGAGGAGGAGGAGACCTGGTCGCCTTTGAGGTCATCGAGGCGGCACTCCCCGCCCGCCTCGGTGGCTTCATCAAGGTCTACCCACAGTATGTCAGATGTAGACTTGGATCGGATGATGCGCAGGTTTCTCCAGACCTAGCTGCAGATGGGAGTGCTCCTGCCTCCCCCCCCCCCCGGGGGGGGGGAGCTCGACCCCCTTTTTCGCCCCGATTGCTCCTTCTCCGACCCACTACTGGGGTTTGGAGCCGGGTAGTGTCAGAGTCAGGGTACTGTCGGCGCCGATAGTATCAGGTACTTCGGCGCCGATGGCACCTTCGAGTCTGTCGGGGCCATTTTCTTTGGATCGGAGCAGAGGGCTGAGCTTCGGATCCGGAAGCTTCAGTATGGCTTCGGCTTCGTTTCGGTCAGAGCATATTGACCCTTCGGATCCGACAGAGTCGGCGCTGGCTCCGATCCGCACGTCGGATCCGAGGGAGGGTCTGCTCTCGGATCCTAGGGAGAGCAGTTCTCCTTCGGCGTTCGATGTCGTGGAGAGGGTTTTGTTGAGGGACTCCAGGCCCCCGGCTTCAGCTATGGCTTCACCCTGCACTCCCTCTCAGATGGGTCTGCCTTCCATCACCCGGCCCCAGGGACAGCCTGCTCAGACGTTCCAGATAGTTCCCTTGTTGGAACAGGATTTGGTTATTGAGGCCTGTTCGGACAGCCCCCCGAGGAGGTCCCTCACAAACGGAAGTGCAAGAGGAGGCACTTGGACTCCCCTGAGTCCTTGACAGAGGACACAGATTTGGAGGAAGGGGAAGGTTCCCCAAGGTCACCCCCCGAAGACATCTCCTTCGGAGACATCATGGAGATGCTTCGGATCGGGGGGTGGTCTGCCCCAAAACCTTCCTCTGACGAGTCTGTGTTTCTGGAGGCATTTGAAACAGGCCTGTCTACCTCTTGGGTGTCCCCTCCCGCCGATCCCCTGGTAGACCTGATTACTACCAGGGCATGGAAGGAACCGGACACTGTGGAGCCCATTCCAAAGAGGCTGGACAAAATTCTCAGCCCCCCTTCGGGCAGGTCATTTTGGAGCAAGGGAGTCGCGGTAGATGCCATGTTGGTGGCGGCTGCCACCAAAAGGGAACTGGCCCAGGAGAGTTCCTCTGTCCATCCTCCAGACAAGGAGTCTCGGACGATGGACCATCTGGGGAAGCGGGTGTTCGCTTCGGCCACCTTCTCTGTGAGGTCGCTGAACTATATGGCACAAGTGATACGGGTCCAGCGGGATCTTATCAAAGAATACGCTGGTTCGCCCCCAGAGTCCATGTCGGCAGAGGACAAGAAAGTGTACTCTACCCGAATGGCTACTCTCAAATCTATCTCCAATACCTCTATGCGGCTGCTATCTCTTGCCATGTTAGGAGCCGCTAGAGCTAGCGGAGCGGGTGTTGTCCTACGACGACAGGCGTGGCTCCGTCATTGTGATTTCGCGGAACCCTTTAAGGCGTTGTTCGCGAATGCCCCGTTTGATGGTTCTGCCCTTTTTGGCAAGACAGTACGCAACACACTGGTCCAGAGTGAAAAAGACGGGAAGACATTGTCTGCCGTCGGAGTCCACTTCTCTGCTCCCCAGAGGTCCTTCTCCAGAGTCTTTCTCCAGGAACCAAAAGGGACAAAAGAAGATGTGGTTCCGGAAGTCTCAACAGTCCCGTTTTGCTCCGGACCCCTCGTCCTTCAGAGGCAGAGGAGGACAGGGTGGACGCCGCCCTAGAGGCAGAGGGGGGGCCCGAAGAACTTTGGGTCCAGAGAACCTTTCTCTGATCGGCCCACGCAGCAACCCTGAGATGTTACCTGACTGTTCCACTCTGGAGGCAGTCAGGGGGCATTTCTCGAGGCACCTGGCAGCTTGGGAGTCCATTACAGCAGATCGCTGGGTGCTTCAGATCATATCCAGAGACTACAAGATCCCTTTTTTCGATCCCCCTTTCTATAGTCTATAGTCCCCGAAGTCCCACCCAATCAAAGGGAGGCGGCAGCCGAGGAAATACTCCGGCTGCTAGAAAAAAGAGCAATCCAGCACGTCCCCCCAGAACAGTCCGGATCAGGCTTTTACTCCAGGTTCTTCTTGGTGCCAAAAAAGACGGGGGACCTAAGACCAATCCTCGACCTGTCCTTCATGAACCTGTCAGTAGCCAAAGAAATGTTCCGGATGGTCACTCTTCAATCCATTCTCCCCCTTCTGCAGGAGAATGACTGTTACACCTTCTTGATGTTCATAGACAGTTAAGTTTTTATCTTCACAGAACAAAACCGCATAGGAAATCTGAACTACTTTTTTGTCGTACTCCTCTAATCGTTGGGTCAGGTAGTTTCTAAGGTCACTTTTGTCAGATGGATTACAGACTGTATTTCATTGTTTTACTGCCAAGCAGGGTTGCCTTTACCCTGGCTATCCAAATCTCATTCTACCAAATCTGTAGCTATCTCTGCTGCCTTTTCATCCAGATCTTCAGTTGATGATATTTGTGCAGCAGCCACTTGGTCGACGATTCATACCTTTGTTACTCATTACAAGCTTGACATTATTTCTAGAAACAGAGCTGTGTTTGATTCAACAGTGCTCCAGCATGTTTCCATAAGGGCCACCCAAGAGCAATGTAGCTGGGGACTTGAGCTAGTGGTGAGGAAGAATGAAAGAGACAACATCAGATTAAAAAGTTATGTGCTTAGCATGACTAAGTATCTGTTGTATTCTTTCATTCTTCCTTAGCTGCCTTCACCCCATTATCCCCCTTCCTGTATTCCTGGAAGAATTATAGAGGAAGTTGGAACCCATGGATTTTATGTTTGACCCTCTTTAGGTAAGCAGATTTCTTACCTTTACTTCCTTTTGGAACTAATTGTGAGATTTGACTACATATATTGCCTAATATTATTCTTTTTATATGGTTATATAGACAGCAAACTTGATCTGAGGGCTTGGAGGAAGCAGTGGGGGATTGTAGGTAAAGGGAGGGGCTAGAAGCTTAGATCCTAAGCCTAGGAGAAAGCTGCCAAGGAGGATCCTAGATCCATTGGTGAGGAAGAATGAAAGAAGACAACAGAGTAGGGCTGGTATACTATTTTGAAGTGTTTTTATTTTATTTTTCTGTCAAAAAAGTAACTTTTGTGGATCTATATTAGAACACCGAAAGTTCTAAATTTCGAACGCTCACAAGAGTGAAAATGTAGGACCTCAATGTTTTTTTTTTTTTTTTTATCTCAGTACAGTGAGGATTGGAATATTTGCCCTTTCCTCACTGTAGTGCGATCTCCGAGTTGGAATATATATTTAGTGGGGTGTGTGGGATTTCGAGGTTCTGCAGTTTTGCTCATGTGAGCATTCGAAATTTAGAACTTTTGGTGTTCTAATATAGACCCACTTTTGTGGACTGGTAGTGTTCACTGGCAATTTCTGGGAAAGAGGCATAATTTTCAGCTTGACCATGGAACAGACTGCCAGTCCCATGATCAGTCTTTCTTCCAGCCACAGGAAGAAAAAAATTAAGCAAATAGCCTCTGCCTCCACAGCAGGCTAGGAATTTTCCTCAGCCACAGGGGGTGATTCTGTTGCGGCCATTTATTGTACCTCAGAACACTCAACTTTACCCTGGATACCTGTGGTGTAGTACCTACAGCCACTGTGGACCAGGGATTTGCCATGTCCTCTGCAGCTTTTTACATTCCCCTCAGTGGGCATGAGGAGCGCCACTCTTTCAGTCCTTGGAGAGAGAACAGGGAAGATTTCCCTGTACGTCAGAATGCCTCTCCTCATCTCTGGGGAAGCAGGGGCTGCCATTTGTAACACAGTTTCCCCCATTTTTCTTGTCAAAAAGAAATAGAAAACCTAGCTTGTATTTATTCCTCCTCAGTTTTCTTTTGGGTAGGAGTAGTTTACTGGGTTCAGGGTTTAATTCAGGATATTTATTAATCTTGTAAAGTAGTTTCTGGTAAAAGAATTATGGATTCCTATTTTCCTGAAGATATTCAAGATTCTTAATTTGAACAGGAGGCTGGAGGGAGAGATGCAGTGCTTTTTTCTGATTCAGACTCGCTGGAGCATTTGATTTCTGATTCTCCCAGTGGGGGATTTCTTTCTCTGAGACTATTGGCAGAATATGCCAGTGTTTTCAGTGGGAGAATATTGAGGATTTGCACTTGTTAAGAAAACACTATTCGTTATTACGGAAAGATTTTACAGAACCTACACCCATTCGTCCTGTTCTGTGTGCTTTAAAGGATGTGTGCGTTACTGTGTGTGGTTTTCCTAATAGACAGCTACTTCTAAAAAGGTAGATAAGTTGTGTAAAGTTCCTCATTCTTTTAAATTGTTATACACTGTTTCCAAACCTGAGCCATCAATTACAGTTTTAGTTGATCATACTGATGTTAAGCACTTAGTTAATTCCAATCCTACTGTTTCTGAAAAGGTTTGGAAAATTATTGATAGGCATGTGAAAAAGTGTATACTTCTCTGCAGCTTTGATGTTTAAGAATTTTGAATTGTGAGGCTGTTATGTTAATTTTGTGAAATTTTGAAAGTAGGAAGAATGTTTTCTATGCAGTTTCTTGTTGTGAGAAAAACAACTCCTTTAAGTAACTTAAGATCTGATGTCTACTTTTGTCTAATTAAACATTTTGTTTGTTGGATCTGATTTTGGTGCTTTCTTCTAAAGTTGTGGATATGAGGCTCTGACTCCCCATCTTCTCATATTACCTTCCTCTTCACTATGCTACCTCAGATCTCGTTTGCTGCTTGAACATTCTAGACGTGTATTCAAGATCTGTGCTTTTCATAAGTGAAACTTTTTTTTCTATCAAAATTATAACTATTTTGTCTTTCCTTATTCCGCAGTAGAACATTAGCTGCTCTTCTGGGTGGTTTCTGCACCCAGAAGAGCCTTTAAAAAAAAACAAACAAAAAAAAAAAGCAAAACCACCTAGACAGTTCTGACGGTTACCCCCTGGTCCCAATGTGTAGTGTGCTCGTCACTCATACAGTCTCCTTCAACTCCCCTCCCATCCAAAGAATTTCCTAAAGCTCTGCAAGTGGCACTACCATTGCCTAAAGGACTTAAAGAATTTACTATTCTCCCCAGGGAAAAGTGTATCTGTCTCACCTCAGGTGCATCTTGCACAGTTTCTTTCACTTCCCCCTCTCATCCAAAGAATTTTCTAAAGCTCTGCAAGTGAGACCACCATTGCCTAAAGGACCTAAAGAATTTACTGCTCTCCCCAGGGGAAAACGTATCTGTCTCACCTCACATGCATGTAAGCACCTGCAGGACTTGTAATCTCTGTTTTGAATTTATTGTTAAATTAACTGCAGTGTCGAGAGCTCCCTGATAGCATGCACACTTACAGGGACCCCCCCATACCTATTTTAAGTCTGCTTGCACCACCGGTACTTTAACCACTCAGTGGCAGCAGAATTCCATAGCTCCCCTCTTTCCAGTTTAGCCACCCCAACCCATTTTGGGTGCTTGCCGCTCTGCAACTACTTTCTGATCCTAAGGGATCTGGCATCACCTCTACCTAGACTAGCAGACCAAACTCACAAGCCACTAGCCAGTGACCTTCAAATTGCTGCTTAGATAGTGTTACAGACTGACAAGTTTAAGTTTAAGCTCGCCACATACGTTTTACATAAATATTGGTAACAATTGCTACCTACACTTACTGGCAGTCACTAATACTTTTTCACTTACCTCTGCTGGAACAAGTGGGTATCACCACCTATCCTCATGCTTTCCTCAGCCCTGTTCCCAATCCCATTGATCTGCAGCCCCCACCCAATTACCATTCCAGCCCACATTCCCCCGCCTCCCTGTTTATTTTCATATAGCGGCCATTCACCGTGGAGCCATTTAAAAAAAAAAATCACCTAGACAGGACTGACAGTTGTCCCTTGGTCCCAGCATGTAGTGTGCACGCTGGCAAAGGGGTTTTTTTTGTGTTTATTTCTTTCAAAAGCTGTTAGATGCTTGTGTTGTTTGCCGTCTGTAGTGTGCATGCCGATAGGTCATGCCTGCCTGCACAGTAACTTACTGACTGATCAACTTAGAGACTAACTAGGCAATTAGCTGCTGAAACTTGCTGTATGTTTTAATATGTGCTTTTGTTAATTATATGAACTTGCTTTTTGCAGTATAATATTCTAGTTCCGCTGCTTAATTCCAAACTGTTCCGCATTACTCTCGTATAAACCTCTTGAAGTCAACTGCAATGCAAAGCGATTAGCGTGTGTAGTGTATTTGTTAGACAATAGCGTTGCTCCAGTCCACTGGTCAGAGCTACTGAATCACTGTTCTGATTTTGCTCTTTAACAAATATACATAAATCACTGCTAAGGTTTTATTTGCTGTTTTAATCATACACTTGACACGTATTGGTTGTTTGCAGTGTTACATGCTTTACGCTAGTAAATGTGCATATGCAGTTAATCTTTCCTGTGCTGTAATATCCTGCTGATCTTCTCTACTGTTCTCCATGCTGTTATAAGCTCCTCTACCCATGTACTACCATCTCGCATGCGCACACTCTCAGCCACGGTCTCCTCTGCCCCCCCCACTCACCCTGCTCCACTCGCCTCTCTCATTCACACACACACCTCTCTCTCTTCTTTGCGCTTCTGTATAAACCTTAGACAATTAACTCTACCTTCCTTTCTGTGCTTATATTCCAGCTCTCACCCACAAGTAGATAGTAAGTCTACCTTTCTTCTCTGCTTGTATTCCAGCTTGCACAGTCTCTTTCAACTCTCCCTCCCATCCAAGGAATTTCCTAAAGCTCTGCAAGTGACACCACCATTGCCTAAAGGACCTAAAGAATTTACTGTTCTCCCTAGGGAAAAGTGTATCCGTCTCAACTCACTCTTGCATGTAAGCTCCTGCAGGATTTGTAATCTCTATTTTGAATCTATTGATCTGAAGTAGTTACTTCATTTGCTCTGCAACCTGTGGGTATCGGATCCGACTTCGGATCCGAGCCGGCAGCTTACCAAGATCCGAGCTCCTAGCTCCTCCCCCTACCCATAATCCCCAGCTACCAACCACATTACCTCAGATCGTTTTTTGCCGCGGCTGAAGAAGCTTTCCCTTTGAAGAGCTCCTGGCTGGGTGAGATCGTTTCTATCATAACTTTACTTAAAGTTTCAAAAATCATGTGTGTGTGGTAGTAAACCCTTTTTTCTACCCTTTTTCTAGTGCTAGTTTAATTTTTCTGGTACAGTTAGTTTTTCTTTTGTCACTCCCCCTCCCCCCTAGCGTTTGGGTGTGTGTGTGAGTGTTTAACATGGCGGAAGGGCCTAAGGCCATTTTTTCCAAATGTACTGAGTGTGACTACAAGCTTTCCCCAGCTGATGGCCACACTCAGTGCGTTTTGTGCCTGGGGGCAGCCCATCTTTCAGAGGCCTGCCAGATCTGTGCGGCCTTTAACCCCCGGGCACTTCAGGATAGGAAAAACAAGCTGATCCTGGTGGGAAAGCTCCCCCAGGAGTCAGCTTCTTCTTCCTCTCCCGTTAGGGCTCCGGCTGCCTCAGCAGCCTCGGCGCCCTCTGTTCCCTCAGCTCAACCCGGGACTCAACCTCCCTCTTCGGGTTTGAGCTCTGGGGAAACTAGTGCATCTTCAACAAAGGAGAAGAGGCACAAGGATAAGGAGGGACATAGATCCCATAAAAGGCGGGCCGAGTCTCACCCCTCGGCTCCGCCAGCAAAACTAAGTCTCCTTCGGGGGGTTCCGGATCCTTCTCCTCTCGGCTCCGTTCGCCTAGCTTCTCGCCGGAGCCGGAGGAGGAAAATCGGTCTCCCTCGAGGTCGTCGAGGCGGCCCTCCTAGCCCGCCTCGACTACCTCTTCTAAGTCAACCAAAAGCATCTCCGAAGCGGATATGGATTGGATGATGCGTCGGTTCTTACAGACCCAAATGCAGATGGGGGTGCTCTTGCCTCCCCCACCTCTGGGGGAGAGTGCGGCTCTCATGTTTACCCCGATCACTCTTTCTCCGACTCGTTTTCTGATCTCGGAGTCATCGGATCCGGGCCCATTCGGACCCAGGGATCTGTCGGCGCCGATAGCGCTGGTCTCTTCGACGCCGACTATGCCCTCGAGCTTGTCAGATCCGAGCTCTCGGGGCCGAGGGCTGAGCGTCGGATCCGAGGGAGTTGTTGTAGATTCAGAGCTGTTGGCTTTGCAGCGCACCTCTCTCTCGGCGCCGACTGCTTCGGCTTTGACCCCGATCCCTTCCTCGGAGCCGAGGAGATTGCTATCAGAGGCTGGCGAGGGTGATTCTCCTTCGGCTTTTGAGGTAGTGGAGAGGGTACTGTCGAGATCCTCCAGATCCCCAGTTCGGGCTTCGGATCCACCCGCACCCCCACTGTATGAGGGTCTGTCTTCCATCATCTGACCATCGGGACAGCCTGCCCAAGCCCTCCAGCTAGTTCCTGTGGAGGAACAACAACCCGTGGACGAGCCCTCTTTGGATAGCCTCACCGAGGAGGTTCCTCGGAAACGTCGATGTAAAAGGAGGCACCTGGACTCCCCCGAGTCCGTTACCACCGACACGGACTTATTTGATAGGGAGGGTTCCCCATGGTCACCCCCTGAAGATGTCTCCTTTGGAGACATCATGGAAATGTTGCGTATTAGAGGGGGGTGGTCTGCCCAAAAACCTTCCCTTGATGAATCAGTTTTCCTGGAGGCGTTTGAGGCAGGCCCATCTACTTCCTGGGTGTCCCCTCCAGCCGACCCCTTAATTACCAACAGGGCGTGGAAGGAGCCCGACACCGTGGAGCCAATTCCTAGGTTTCCCGATAAAATACTGAGTCCCCCCACAGGTAGGCAATCATGGGCCAAAGGATCCCCTGTTGATGCCATGTTGGTGGCGGCGGCCACCAAGAAAGAACTCGCTCAGGAGAGTTCTCTGGTCCACCCGCCAGATAAAGAATCTCGAGCGTTGGACCGGATTGGGAAGCGGATTATTGCTTCAGCGACCTTTTCTATAAGGGCACTGAACTATATGGCACATACCATCAGGCTACAGCGAGACTTGATCAAGGAATACGCTGCAGCCCCCCCGAGTCCATGTCGGTCGGAGACAGGAATGTGTTTATGACACGAATGGCCACTCTGAAATCCATCTCCAATACATCTGCGCGACTCCTCTCTCATGCTTCGGAGGGATCCGCTAGAGCCAGCAGAACAGGGGTCGTCTTACGACGTCACGCCTGGCTCCGTCTTTGCAACTTCGCGGATCCCTTCAAGGCGTCCTTTGCGAATGCCCCCTTTGACGGTTCTGCTCTTTTCGGCAAGACCGTTCGCGATACGCTGGTCCAAAGCGAAAAGGACGGGAAGACGCTGTCTGCCGTCGGAGTCCGCTTCTCTAGTCCCCAAAGATCCTTCTCCAGGAATCAGAGGGGACAAAGAAGCTGTGGTTCCGCAAGTCTCAGCAGTCCCATCCAGCTGCGGACCACTCGTCCTCTAGAGGCAGAGGAGGACAAGGTGGACGCCAGCCCAGAGGCAGAGGGGGGCCGCGTAATTTCGGGTCTAGAGAACCTTTCTTGGACAGACCCGCGCAACAGCCCTGAGGGCTTGCCCAACTGTCCCTCTCTGGAGGCAGTCGGGGGGGGGGGCGGTTGACGGAGCACCTGTCAAACTGGGAGTCCCTTACAACAGATCGATGGGTGCTCCATATCATTTCCAGAGGTTATTCCATTCCCTTCCTAAATCTTCCCCCCAAAACCAGACGCCTCCCCGATGTCCCACCCAATCAGAGGGAGGCAGCAGCTTCAGAGATATTGAAGTTGCTAAGAAAAAGAGCCATCCAGCCCATCCCCCCAGATCAGTCCGGATTGGGTTATTACTCAACGTTCTTTTTAGTGCCAAAGAAAACGGGGAACCTCAGACCCATCTTAGACCTTCCCGCTCTGAACCTGTTTATACCCAAGGAAAAGTTCCAGATGGTTACTCTTCAATCTATTCCCCCCCCTTCTGTGGGAGAATGACTGGATGCGCTCCATAGACCTCAAGGATGCGTACTACCACATCTTGATGGACAGACGATCCAGGAGGTTTCTCCGCTTCCGGCTCGGAGCCAGTCATTATCAATTCAGGATTCTTCCATTCGGCCTCACCTCAGCCCCCAGAGTGTTCACCAAAGTCATGGCGGTGGTTGCGGCCCACCTGAGACTTCAGGGCATTCAGGTCTTCCCGTACCTAGACGACTGGCTCCTTACCGCGACCAACAGGCATCAGCTCCCTGTAGCGAGAGATTACGCACTGACTCTAGCCCACAACCTAGGCATTTCAGTAAACCTGCAGAAGTCCTGCCTGTGCCCCACCCAAGCCCTGGAATTCATAGGGGCCAGGTTGGATACTCGAATCTCTCGAGCTACTCTAACAGCAGTCAGACTGAACAGCTTGTCTTATCAGGTATTAGCCCTTCTCCGGAGTCCTTCTCCTTCGGTGGAGTTAGTCCTGAGGGCACTAGGGTCTATGGCAGCAGCGATGGGTCTTTCCCTCCATGCTCGTCTGCGAATGCGAATATTACAGTGGACCCTTCAAGTCCAATGGTCCCTCTTGCTCCACCCGCTGAACACGCCGATACTGCTGAGCAGAGTTTGCAGGGACTCCCTTCTTTGGTGGTTGCATGCGCGGGAACTCAGAGAAGGGAGACCTTTTGTGATCCCCCCGGTCGAAGCCACGTTGACCACGGATGCTTCTCGCCTCGGGTGGGGGGGGCATTGTTCAGGCAGAAGCGTTCAAGGCACGTGGACTTCCCTAGAGACCGCATTGCATATCAATGTCCTAGAGATGAGGGCGGTGCTTTTGGCGTTGCAAGCTCTCCACGACCTTCTTCCCCTGGGGACTATTGCGATCCAGACAGACAGCATGTCTGTAGTCTGGTATATAAACAAACAGGGAGGAACCAGATCCTACCCCCTGTGTCGAGAGGCCATGAGAGTTTGGGAATGGGCGGTCTCCACCAACCGTTTTCTGGTAACAACGCACATCCCGGGACGATCCAACATATTAGCGGACAAGCTAAGTCGGGTGCTTCTCACTCCGTGCAAGTGGTCTCTGAATCCATCTGTTGAGAAGCAGATCTTCCACAAATGGAGTCAGCCTCGCTGCGATCTTTTTGCTTCTCCTTTAAACACAAAGTGCAGCGAGTACTTCGCAATAATTCCCCCCAGAGTGGGAAGCCCCCAGAGACGCTCTAGTCCATGCTTGGCCTCCCGAGCTCCTTTATGCTTATCCCCCCCCTTCCACTCATGATGAAATTCATTCAGAAAGCCTGTCGGTTGGGGAGCAGAGTTATCCTCATAGCCCCATTCTGGCCTCTGCAGATCTGGTTCCCCTTTCTGCGGTCTCACAGTGTGGCTCCTCTGTGGATTCTGGATCCCAGTCCAGAACTGATCTCTCATCCCGCGGATTGCCCAACACCAAACCTGGTCAACCTCAAGCTTGCGGCTTGGCTGATCCAGTTCCATTAATGGCTAGGACTACCGGTATCTCATCTCCCGTTAAGGCCATTCTGGTTGCGGCTCATAAGCCATCTACCAGAAAACTTTATAACAGTAAATGGAAATGTTTCTCCATTTGGGCCAAAGGTAAGGGCTTGGACCCATTTACTGTCCCTATTCCGACCATCCTGGACTTCCTCTCGATCTTTCGACAGGGAGCAAGCGCGTCTACGGTTAAGGTGCAATTGGCGGCCATCTCCCATTTTCATGTGGGTGAAGGCATAGGTTCCTTAGCATCTACAAAGTGGTGCAAAACCTTCTTACGAGGCATCTTCCTTTTAAATCCACCGATAAAGTCTGTGGTTCCCCCATGGGATCTCACTCTAGTCTTGCAAGCCTTGACGAGTCCACCTTTCGAACCTGCGGCCTCAATTCCGTTGAAGTTCTTGTCATGGAAAACAGCCTTCTTAGTGGCTATTACTTCGGCCAAAAGGGTTTCAGAATTGCAAGCCTTGTGTATGAAACCTCCTTACCTTATCTTTCACAAAGATAGAGTGTCCCTCAGGACTAAACCGTCTTTCTTGCCTAAGGTTGCTTCAAAAGCAAATATAAATCAATCAATAAATCTACCAGTGTTTTTTCCAACATTTCAGAACAAGGGAGAATACACATTACACAAATTGGATGTACACAGACAGCTGCGTTTCTACTTGCATAGGACTAGAGAGTTTCGCAAGCCGGACCAGTTGTTTGTCTCGTATGCAAAATCAGCCATGGGTAAAGACATTTCCAAAGTCACTGTAGCAAATTGGATCCGTCAGTGTATTATTCAGGGGTATATATCGTCTGGCAAACCAGCCCCGGTTAGTATCCATGCTCATTCTACAACATCTGTAGCCACCTCAACAGCCTTCTGGTCTAGGGTTCCAGTGGACGACATATGTTCAGCAGCTACTTGGTCCTCGTCTCATACGTTCATTTCTCATTATAAATTAGATGTGATTTTGAGAAGTAGGGCTTCTTTTGGCTCCGTGGTGCTTCGAAATATCCTTCTGTAAGGACCACCCAGGTTCTTATAAGGTAGCTGGGGACTCTGTCCCACAGGTTGCAGAGCAAATGAAGTAACTACTTCAGATAAAGAAGTTATGTACTCACCATAACGTTCCATCTGAGTAGGTACTTCATTTGTCTGCAACCGACCCCTCCCCCTGCCATCCCCCAAACCTTTTGGGATTTTCTGATCACCTTTGCAGTTGATTTTTTTCATGTTTCCAGGTTAGTGAGGGAACAAAAAAAAACGATCTGAGGTAATGTGGTTGGTAGCAGGGGATTATGGGTAGGGGGGAGGAGCTAGGAGCTCGAATTTTGGAGCTTGGTAAGCTGCCGGCTCGGATCCGAAGTCGGATCCGATACCCACAGGTTGCAGACAAATGAAGTACCTACTCAGATGGAACGTTATGGTGAGTACATAACTTCTTTTTAAATTAACTGCTGTGTCGAGCGCTCCCCGATAGCATACACACTCACAGGGAACCCCCCATACCTATTTAAGTCTGCTTGTACCACCGGTACTGTAACACTAGGTGGCAGAAGAGCTCTGTAACTCCACTCCTTCCAGTTCAGCCATCCTAACCCGTTCCAGGTGTGTGCCACTCAGGAACTACTTTCTGATCCTAAGGTATCTGGCAGACTAAACTCACGAGCCACTAGCCAGTGAACCTCAGATTGCTGCTTAGGTAGTGTAACAGACTGGCAACAATAAGTTTAATCTTATGCATATGTTTTACATAAATATTAGCAACAACTGGTACCTACACTTACTGGCAGTCACTGATACTTTTTCGTTCACCTCTGCTGGGGGGCTCTGCCCACTCCGTTTGCCCTTCAGGCTCACTCCGCTCCCCTACCCTGCCCCCAATTCCCATCCACCCTCACTACCTGTACATTTATTCATCCCTGACTTCTCCAACATCTACCACTATCCAGTCAACCAAATCCCCTCCCAACCCATGCAAACTAACAATTATAGACACCCTCTTCGGCTGAACAATGCCCCTATACCAAACCATATTTACTAAGTCTAACAGTCCTTCTAGCACTGCTACTCTCCCTTACTTATCTTACACAAGTCCCAGACCCCTCCCATACCTCACCATCACATTACACAACCAGTTTCCTACACACTCCCACACCATCCTTCTACTCTATAACTCATGAATTCTACTCTTCTAACACAACCCCACTATTCAAACACAAACTCTTACCTATCCTATCCTCTCATAACATAACCCTCCATCCCCACCTAAACAAACCCACTCCCTACCAGTACTTAAACTCTCTTTCCACATAAGACTATCTTACACACATTCTTCACTAAATTTCTCTCTCACTCTCTGGTGACATCCATCCCCAACCACGGGCCCTCTGCCACTCCACCCACCACTTCACCCCTCCCACTCCCAAATCCATTTGCTTCACCACAGTGAATGTGCAAAGCCTTCGAAATAAAATCCCTACCCTCCTTGTCTGGCTTTTCCATAACTACCATGACATAGTAGCCATCTCAGAAAGCTTGCTTAAGCCTTTCATAAAAGACAGTGAAATTCTACTTCCTGGTTACAAAATGATTCGTAATGACAGACTAAGCAAGAAAGGTGGAGGTGTAGCTATAATCTGCTCCTCCTTCCTACAGTTACCCCATACACCAATCACATTCCAAACTTCGCCAACACCTAAATAACTATAGCTCTTCTAAAAATCAATAAACACAAATCTAATCTGCATAGCCTCTCTATATATATACCCCCAGGCAATAATATCCCAGTATTAGAAGACATCCTCTCCGGCTTCTCCTGTTACATTAAAAATGAAACCTATATCCTAGGTGACATGAGCATTAACTGGGCCACTATAAACTCTGTAGCCCCTACTCAAACAGTCAACCTCTTTAACTTCACCCAACTGACAAACTCGCCTACCTGGCCAAACAGAGGTGGAGCCTCTGGCACCATCATTGCCTTGATCTTAGCATCCCACCCTAACCTAATCTCAAATGCAGGAATCCTTCCTGACCAGCCTGTGCAGACCGTCACCTCTATCCTCTTCATAAGCAACATCACTACATTCAAACTCGTAACCTCTCCAGTTTTAACTCCCAGATATTTTACAAGTATCTAAAATTAACAGACTGGACCCCCTTTAAAACTCTGCCCCTTAACAACGTCATCACTTACTTCAACAAAATATTCTTGAACCTATTCAACAGCCTTGCTCCTCTCAGAACCAAACATGTTAAATCTAAATGCTCTCTCCATGGCTATCAGAGGAAACTAAACTAACATGCTCCTAAGAGACAAAAAATGAAAGCTATACCAAAACAATAAACTACCTAATGTCCTACAAGAATTCAAACAACTCCACAACTCCATAAAAAAACGAATAACTAGAGACCGCAAAACATATTACTCCAAACTTCAATCTGAACACTCAACCAACCCTAGAAAATTCTGGATTGCCATCTTCTCCCTCCTCCATCCAGGAAATAAAGGCAACCTCTGTCCCGAAAGTAAGAGCACTGACAGTACCACAGCTGGGAAATTTATTACAAAAATAAAGAAAAAACAAAACAAAAATTACAATGAATAAATCCTTACAAAACAGTGGTGAGCGCTTTCAGGGATCTACCCCTTCATCAGACAACAGTTAAAAGTCCCATAATTCTTTAAATACTGGAGATAAATCACATGATGTTTCAAAAATTTCAGTTGTACCCAATAAGGACATAACAGTTAGTGCATCAGTGCATATTAGCACAGTTATGCAAATAAATAGATCATACACTAATGAAATTATAGCTAAAATAAATAAAAAAATGTATATGTATATAACCTTGTATGGTGTATAACTCTATATAATGAAAACCTGATAATCATAGCGACAACACTATAAATCTGTATATAAATATATATAAATAACATAAAAATACATATATACAAATCTAGTGCATCCAGCTTATATGGATACGTATATGAAAAATAAAATATAAAATGCTAATATATGTATAGAGGTAAATAATGCTAACAATCTAAAATACAATATAAAAGATAAAAATGTATTGTAATATATTAAAAATCTAAAAATGTATAACCATTCAAGAGACTCAATGTTTCAATGGTCGAGCTTTTAAAAAAGGTTTAAGTGACACCATTTGATTCAAGTCTGGGGGCTTGTCTGCATTAAATCTAATAATCCATCTCTGCTCAGCAGCTTCTGTGTCATTAGATAAATTACCTCACCTTAATTTCTCAGACAATATTTGTAAAACCAGAAATTTAAAGATATGTTCCGGTCCTGTATTCATGTTGTGCATAGCAATAGCACTATTCTCCTTGCAGTTTCTAATATCCCTATAATGTTCGGGGATCCTGTCCTTCAGGCGTCTATTGGTCTTACCTATGTAGAAGCTGTGGCATACTACACAGTAGGCAAAGTAGACCACATTTGATGTGGTACAACTGTTTGTTGCCTTTTCCTCACTTTCATTAGGTAACCCAGCTTCCAAGGTTACCTTAGCTATATGGCTCAGAGATTGTAACATGTTTATCTGTCATTCAAAGGGACTTCACTCTCCACGCCTTGTGAAAGCCCACTCAACTAGAGGTGTTGCAGCTTCTGCAGTTTTTCATGCCAGAGCTTCTTTGGATGACATTTGTGCAGCAGCCACATGATCTTCTCTTCATTGTTTTATCACTCATTACAAATTGGACTAGGTCTGTAGGGGATGTGCATCATTTGGTTTGATGGTGCTTAGGAATATTCCTCTTGAGACCTCCCAAGATTCCGGTAGCTAGGGACTCTGTCCCACAGTCAAGGATTACGTGAAGATTGACAACATAAGTTACGTCTTTCCATAATGTTTCATCTGTGTTGTCGATCTTTACTAATCCCTGGCATTCTCCCCCTTCTTCCCCTGGGACTCTCAGTGGATCGAATTTCTTTCTGAGGCTGGCTTCATAATAGGCACACAGATCTGGTCTCTTTTTCTTTATTGCTGTTTACTGTCTGTCAGTAATTTAGGCAAACTCCATCTGAGGTAGTTTAGAGAGGAGCATTATGGGTAGAGCCTGGCTCGAGAGTTTGGAAGGTGTGAGCTGAAGTAAACTGCCAAGTTGGAACCGAGCCCACAGTGAAGGATTAGTGAAGATCGACAACACAGACAGAATGTTATGGTAAGGCATAACTTCTTTTTATTATTCTTTCTTTCTCTTTCCTTTCACTTTTCTATTAAAAAAAGAGGGGGGGGGGTCTTCTTTCTTTTACTCTTTTTTCATTTTTTCACTGGTATGTCAGAGAGAGGACCTTTGTTTAAAAAGTGTCTGAAATGTGGGCAGACATTGACCCTTTCAAACACTCATACTGTTTGTGTTTACTGTTTGGGCCCTCAATATCTATGGGAGGATTGTTCAGTTTGTAAGAATTTCAGTTTAAGGGTAGTTGTGGATAGAAAGAATAAACTTATTCGAAAAGGTTTACTGCCATCTTCTTTTAGTGAAGGCATTTCTGAGGCTCATTCCCCTAAAATTAGAACAAAATTATCTACTCCATATTTGGAGCTATCAGGAAAAAGATCAAGATTGGATCTGAAAATAACTCAAAGCCACTCTCCCTCAGTTCCAAAGAAAAAGAAATTAGCAGATCCAGACTCCTTGGATCCGACTAAGAAGCCAACGGATTCGCCTGCTTCAAATCCAGTAATCCTTCCTAGGATATTCCCGTACATATGATCCAGTGCCTTCTAGTGTTCCCTCCCCTTTTTTGGAAAGCGCCGATCCAAGTCACCTTCCCTTGCCTCATCTTATTCTTCCAGTAGTTTGACTGAGGAAGATGCGGAGAGAATGATAAGGAAGTTTCACTCGACCCAGATACAGATTGGTGTTTTACCAGCTCCTATAACCTCAGGTCAGGAAGCCCATCTGCATGCCACACTAGCACTACATGGTCCTTTTTTGATTCCTTTGGTTGCTTCAGAGTCCCTGGGTCTGAATCTTCCCAGTCCATCTGGTTGAAACTGAAGATAACTTTATCTTCTGATCTGAAACTTACTCTGAGTGTACCAGCTTCGACATCTTTAGATCTAGATGACTCTAGGAGCTGAAGTTTCCTTGTCGGGTCTGTGGCACTGGAGTCTACTTCGAGGGTTTCTGATCCTTCTCTGCCCCTCGGTGCTTTGTCATTGGTTAGCTTGGCTTCAACTTCCTCCTCTGGGAGATTGCTTTCTGGGTAGAGGGAGGCAGTGGTCCAGAAGCTTGCCTTCTCGAGGCTGGTGTCTTTCTTCTGTCCAGAGCAGTCTGCCTTCGAGGTAGTGAAGAGTATTTTCTGCTCTGACAGGATGGATGGACAGATCCAACCCCCTTGGATCTCCATTGTAGTTCCCAGATGCCTCTGCACTTGGAGCCACATCATTCTATGCCACAGGGACAGCCTTCTCAAGACCCCCAGACTGCCCAGTAAGGTTTTACAATCTCTTCTGACACTTCACTGCAGCATCCCACTGAAGAAGTCCCTAGGAAGAGAAACTGCAAGAGGAGGCACTTGGACTTGCTGTATGAGTCGGTCACTGAGGATACTGATTTCTGTGAGGGAGACTGGTTCCCACGAGCACCTCCAGAAGATGTTTCATTTGGAGACATCCTTGAGATCCTGAAGCAGAGAGGTGGATGGGCCTCCAGCAACCCTTCATCGTAGGAATCAGTATTTCTGGAGGCCTTTGAAGCTGGCACGTCTATCTCCTGGGTTACTCCACCTGCCGACAAACTCAGTGATTTGCTCTCTAGGCAGGTGTGGGAAGAATCTGGCTCAGTGAGCCAGTCCCTAAAAAGCCAGATCAAATTCTGTCTCCATTTATACCCAGCTGCCAGCTT
This sequence comes from Protopterus annectens, assembly GCF_019279795.1. Lineage (NCBI taxonomy): Eukaryota > Metazoa > Chordata > Ceratodontiformes > Protopteridae > Protopterus > Protopterus annectens. The sequence goes on along the minus strand of NC_056750.1, from coordinate 809,510,483 downwards.
GGCTGGAGTTTTCATTTAGTTTTTACTGATTGTTTTTTCTATGTGACCCTCTCACTCATTGTTCTAGTTTGTTATTTGGGATATTTTGCGGTCACCCTAATGACAATGGACATCAGCTGGGTATAACAGCCCTGTGTTTCTTATGCTTAGTCAAACATTCTGCTTGTGCTGTGCTGATGAGGTCATACCAAGGCCGAAATATGCATATCCACAGCTGGTGGGGTTTGGCTTTATTGGCCTGAAATTGTCCATTAAAATGATGAAACAAGTCTTGGACATTCAGAATCGCCAATTAGCTGAAACACCTGGTGTTCATAGGGGTCATTTGCATATATCCCATGTACCTCTTATTCAAGAGGTTTGAGAGGTCACTCATTGGAAGTTTCATTTGTTGGGAAGGAATTCTGGAGTAAGGGGGTGTCCATGGATACCATGGTTGTGTAGGCAGCTAACAAGAAGGAACTTGCTGAATAAAATTCCAATCTTCATCTCCCTAACAGGGAGTCTAGGGTGATGGACAGGTTTGTGAAGCATGCGTCTGCGTCTGCAACCTTTGCTCTTAGGAGTGTTTGTCACATTGTACTAGGCTACAAAAGAACTCGATAAAAAAATTATCAAAGTCCCTTTCAGAGACCATTACTGCTGAGACTCAATCATCTGTGTCCGTAGGCTACAAAAGAACTTGATAAAAGAATTATCAAAATCCCTTTCAGGGACCATTACTGCTGAGACTCAATCGTCTGTGTCCTCTCAGTTGGCTACCCTGCAATCCATTTCAAATTTAACTACAAGGCTTATATTGCATTCAGCTGAAGGTACCTCGAGGGCAGCGGGTTCAGGCATATCCATTAGGAGACATGCCTGGATGTACTTACATGATTTTGTGGAGCCTTTCAAGTCCTCGTTTGTTAATGCACCCTTTGATGGCAGTTCATTGCTTGACCAAAAACCAAAGGGCACATTACCCAGGTATGAGAAGGATGGAAATACCCTCTCTGCAGTAGACATACGTTTTTCGACCCTTCAAAAATCCTATTCTGAGAATCAACAAGGTGGTCAGAAGATGTGGTTCAGGAAGTCCCAGGGTCCTTTCCAGGACACACGTAGCGAAATCTCCCTTAGGGCCAGAAGGGGGGACTCTCTGGGCGACGACATCCACACGGCAGAGGAGACCCACAAAACCAAGGGTCCAGAGATTCTTTTTCTGATAGACCCCATCAGTGCTCCTGAAAGGAGGCCCGATTGTCCCCCTCTGGAGGCAATCGGGGGTCAGTTATCCCTGCACGGGAGAGCCTGGCTTGATATAACAAGAGATACTTGGGTGCAGAGAGTTATATCAAGAGGTTACATAATTCCCTTTTCCCCTTCACCCCCATTTGTATGCAAAATTCCCGATGTTCCACCTAGTCAGAGGAAAGCAGCAGCACCAGAAATACAAAAGCTGCTAGAAAAGAATCATCTAAGAGGTCCAATCAGTCCAGATAGAATCCAGAATTTGCTCAAAATTCTTTAGTGCCAAAGAATGCAAGGGACTGGAGACCAATTTTGTATCTCAGCACTTTGAACAAGTCAGTTCAACACAGAAAGTTTTGGATGGTCACGGTTCAGTCCATTCTCCCCTTCCTGGGCAGGGATGACTGGGTGTGCTTGATAGACCTTCAGGATGTGTATTGTCATATAAAAATGAACAGACAATCCAGAAGGCATTTACACTTCTGGCTGGGAGCCAGTCTCTATTTGTTCAGACCACTGCCCTTTGGCCTCTACACAGTCCCCAGGGTGTTCACCAAATGCATTGCCTTGATTGCAGCTTACTTGAGAATGCAGGGATTCTGAGCGTTTCCAGAACTAGACGACTGGTTCATCACCGCCCTAACCAGGCATCTACTATCAAGAGCAAGAGATCAGGTACTTCAGATTTGTTCTCATCTGGAGTTAGCCATAAATTACAAAAAGTCTCTGAACCAACACAGATTTTGGAATTTATAGGAGCAGTCTTCAGTACAATATCAGTGACAGCCTTTCTTCTTCTTTCAAACCCTCATGCTGTCAGATTCCAGATCATGAAAGTAATTCGCAATGCCAAAATTTCAGTCCAGTTGATCCTTCAAGCATTCAGGTCAGTGTCAGCTGCCATAATCTTGGTCCCACTAGTAAGATTTCATATGAGAATTCTTCAGTGGATGCTGACAACACAGTGGTCAGTCCTTTAGTAGCGCATGTCTGTGCAAATAAGAATCACTCAGGCATGCAAGAGATACCTATGGTGGTGGATTCAGTTTGATCGGGTTCTACAAGGCCGTCTTTTCATTCTTCCTTAACCCAAGGCCGTAGTGACTGTGGACGCTACCCAGATTGGGTGGGAGGCACTTTCTGGGGAAAAAGTCCAAGGCACTTGGTCCCCGAAGAGGCCAGTTTGCATTATCAATGTCCTAGAGGTGAGAGCAGTGCTCTTAGCATTGCATGACTTCTAGGAAGCTTTCCCTTTAGGGACAGTTGCAATTCAAACAGACAATATGTCAGTAGTTTGGTACATCAGCAAACAAGGAGGAACCAGATCTTACCCTCTGTGTTGAGAAGCATTCAGAGTGTGGTAATGGGTGATCTCATCCAACCGCTTTGACATAGCAGTGCACATCCTGGGAAGTTCAATGTGATAGCAGACAATTTGAGCAGGTCCAGTCTCCTACCTCATGAGTGGTCTCTCAACATGAAAGTGACAGAAATTATTTTCTTTAATTGGGGCCATCCTTGCTGCAGTCTTTTTGCTTCTTCCCTAAACAACAAACTTTGCCCTAATCTGCCCTCAGAGAGAGTCACTGAGGGATGCTCTACTTTACTATTGGCATCCTGGTCTGTTTTATGCTTTCCTGCCAGTTCTCCTGATTCCAAAATTTATGTAGAAAGCTGTCAGGTTGAAGAGCAAAGTCATCTTCATTGCACCTTGCTGACCTCGGCAGATTTGCTTCCCCTTCCTATGACCTCATCTGCTTTGCCAACCTTGGATTTTGGATTTGATTCCAAACCTCCTGTCGCATTTGACAGATGTTATTCATCTGGATATCTCAGACTTCAAGCTGACAATGTGATTTCTGCAGTTCTGTTAATAGCCAGACAACTGATGCTGTCGTTCCCTATCCATCCTATTGTTTTATCTTCCCATAAGCCTTCCACAAGAAAGTTTTATACAAGTAAGTGGAAAAGGTTTGTTTGCTGAGCAGAACAAAAACATACAGATCACTTTTCAGCTTCGATATATAGCATACCTGAATTATTGGCAATAATCTTTAATGAAGGCGCTTGCTCCTCTCCAATTAAAGTTTAATTAACAGCAATATCTAACTTTAATATTGGATTTGAAAATGCTTCTGTGGCCTCTTTCAGAATTTGTAAAGAATTCTTATGAAGCATACTCCTGGTGAAACCCCTATATAAAGATCCTACTCTACCATGGGATTTGAACTTGGTACTGCAGGCGTTAATTCTTTACCCCTTTGAACGAGCAGACCTGATGTTATACATGTCAGTATTCCTTACTCTTGTGTTGTAGGATCCGACATCGGATCCGAACCGGTAACTTTACAGACAGCTTCTAGGCTGTTGCTTCTCTGACTCCCATGATCCTTTGCTGCCATCTAACCCCTCAGATCTCATTTGCTAGTCTCCGCATCAGACGCAGATTTTTTGGCTTGAGTCTTCAGTGGGGATAAGTAGCTCTGTTTTCTAAAATTTTCTTTTCTATCAGAGTGTATTGTTAGAGTTTAGTGCAGTAGTGTTAGTTTTAATCCCTCCCCCCGTGTTGTTTATCAGTGTTTTAGTTTGTGTTTTTGGCACCCTTTTTGTAGTGGCATTATTTAGTTTGTTTTTGGTTTAGTTTAGTACTTTGTGATTTATTGTGGTGTTATAGTGTTCTTAGTGCTAGTGTGATCAGCTGTTTTTCTGGCTCTGACCTTTGCTTGTTTTCATGGTTTCGAGTTCAGTGTCCTTTAGGCTTAAGATTATTCCTCCATGGCTAACAAGGCAGTTGGTTTCAAAATGTGCCCCTCATGCATTCGGAAGATGCCCTTGTTTGATTCACATGAGGAGTGCCTTTACTGTTTGAGTGCTGACCACCTAGATGTTGAATGCGTCATTTGCACCACATTCAATGCCAGGCCTTTAGTCAAGAGCCAAAACAAGCTTCTTTTGAAAGGGTTGGCTCAAGGGGGTCCCTTGGCCCAGTCTCCTGCCAAGCTTGGACCCTCTGAGCAAAAAAGGAAGGCCCCTTCACTCCCTGGGTCTTCCTCCTCAAAAAAGGCAAGGCTGTCAGATCCCAGTTCCTTGGATCCAACTCCAGCCTCGACCCAGTCGGATCCGATATCCTCAGGTCCTAGGCCCTGCAACTCCCCCCACAGATCCAGGGCTTCCACTCCGAGGCCCTTGGATCCAAAGTGTCTGGAATGTACTCCCGGATCCAGGGCCTCTGGAACCAGACAGATCTGGACCATCCACGAATCCGGTTTCTTTGGATCTGAGTCATGTGGGATCCAAGCATTCGGATCCTTGCTTGCCCTTGGATCAGAGGCGGTCAGATCTGGGATTGGTGTCTGATCCCACGATTATCATAGAGGACTCCCCCTCGGGTTCCAGATTGGGGCAGTCCCCTTCTGCGTCCAAGCACAGGAGTCATTCCACCAAGGGGAGGTCCTTGGGTTCCAGGCATCCATCCCCTGCTATGTCCTCCAGGAGATTGCTCCCATCATATATGGACAGGATGATGAGGTCCTTCCTCAAGGCTCAGATTGAGTTGAGGCTTCTTGCGTCCCCTGCCTATCTGGCCTGGGGTCCATCCCCTGCCCACTCGGCTTCTCCACATCCGACTCGGTTGGTTTTGGACTTTCAGGCCCTGGATTGCTCAAGGGAGGAGATGAGGGGTCCCTAGAGACCTTTCTGTTCCTACCCTGTCAGAGTCCCTGACTGCCTCTGTCTAGCCTCCCCCTGGACAGGGGAGTCCCTGCCCTGACCTGTCACCCCAAAGTCCTTGAGTGGGGGCTCTGGTCTGTTTTTTTCGATTGATCCCTTCCCCTTGGCGCTTTGGCCTTTGACAGCTCGGGGCTGGTACTTTCTGGAGACCAGGAGGCACTGGCTTGCGCTGGTCCCTCTTCTCAGGCAGGCTTGCCTGACAGGAATGCAGACGGGACATCGTCCAGCCCTTTGGCTTTCTGGGTTGTAGAGAGGACGTTTTCCTCCTTGGCCTTCCAGGGAGCATCCAGCCCCTCCGAGCAGACTCTTCTCATCCTGTTCCTGGTTAGCCCTCTCGAACTAGCCTTCAGGCAGGAGTTACCCAACTTAGGGTCCCCTTCTTTTCCAAATCCTCCCCCAATCCACCCCCCCCCCAGAGGAGGTCCGTCGGAAAAGATTGGATAAGAGGAGACACCTAGACTCCCCTACGGAGTCTCTCACAGAGGATACAGACCTCGATGAAGGGGACTGGTCCCCCTGATCTCCGCCCGAAGATGTCTCCTTTGGGGACATTTTAGAAATCCTCAAGCTTAAAGGTGGATGGTCTTACCTTCCCCCATCCTCCGAGGAGTCCATATTCCTGAAAGCTTTCGGGATGGGACCATCTACCTCCTGGGTTTCCTCCCCTGCGAAAGAACTTGTGCACCTTATAGCAAGCAGGACATAGAAACCAGATACTGTGGAGCCCATTACTAAACGTGTTGACAAGTTCATCAGCCCCCCCCCCCCTTCCAACAAATTGTTTTAGTCCAAATGTGTGCCAGTCGACACAGTTGTGGTAGCTGCCTCCACTAATGATTTGGCAGAGCAGAGCACATCTGTTCATTCCCCTAACAGTGAGTCCTGGACAATTGACAAGCATGGAAAGTTCAGTCTGCGGCTGCTTAACTACTTTGCACATTTCACCTGACTACAGAGGGACTTAGTCAAGGAACTTACCACCTCCCTTTCTGAGTTACTGCCTGCCGGGGAACTAAGTAAGGTGTCCCCCAAACTATCCACACTTTCTTCCCTGGCTAATTCATCTAGGAGGCTGATTGCCAACATTACGGAAGGTGCCTCTTGAGCAGCTGACATAGGCATCACTATTCGGCGTCTCTCCTGACTGCGCCTTTGTAGATTTATGGAGGGCTTTAAGGCGTCTTTCACTAACGCCTCCTTTGATGGATTTACCCTTTTTGGCCCTTCAGTCAAGGAGGCTCTCACTCGCAGTGAGCAAGAAGGTAAGACCTTGTCAGCTGTGGGAATCAGGTTTTCCACTCCTCCGCGCTCCTTTTCCACGATGCAGTGAGGGGGCCAGAAAAATGTGTTTTTCTAAGTCGCAGTCTGCCTTTCCCGACACTCAGGATGAGCCCTACTGTAGAGGTCAGGGGAGAGAGGGTTTAATGGCATACACCGCCCCAGAGACAGAGAGGGTCTGCAGAATCAGGGCTCCAGGGAATCTTTCTTTGACAAGCCTCAGCAGTGCTCTTGAAGTGCTGCCCAAATGTCCTGCCCTGGAGGCAGTCGGGGGTCGTTTATCACTGAAACTTTTGCCCTGGGCAATCATTACAGAGGATTGCTGGGTGCTAAACATTATTTCCAGGGGCTATTCTATTCTTTTTTCTCAGTCACCATCTCCAGTCAGGAGATCACCTCCCAGTGCAACACCGCATCAGAGGGAGTTAGCCCAGAAAGAAGTGCTCAAGCTACTTCAGAAGAGAGCCATCCAAGACTTCCCCCTAGGACAACGAGAATCTGGAACTTACTGTTGCTTGTTTATAGTGCCAAAAAAGACGGGAGACCTGCTTCCAATCCTGGATCTGCATGAGCGCAATCTCTCTGTCAAGAAGTCCAAGTTCCAGATGATCAATGTTCAGTCCATTCTGCCTCTTTTGCACAAGAATGATTGGATGTGCTCTGTGGATCTCCAGGACGTGTACTATTATATAAAAATAGACAGGCACTCCAGGAGACATCTCCACTTTTGAGTACGGGCTAATCACTACCAGTTCAGGACCCTGCCCTTTGATCTCACCAGAGCCAGCGGGTGTTCACCAGGTGCATGGCAGTAATCGCAGCTCACCTGAGACTGCAGGGATTCCAGGTGTTTCCGTACCTCAAAAATTGGCTCCTCACAGCTCTCATAAAGCATCGTCTGGTCAATGCCTCTCAGTACTTACTCAATCCATTCAACAAGTTAGGGATTACAGTGAATCTCCCAAGATCAAACTGGATTCCATCCCAAAATTTGGAATTTATGGGGATCCAGTTGGACACTGTGTCAGAGGTTGCAGTGCTACCTCTCCGTCGCATACATCTGATCAGAACCTATGTCCAATGCCTTATAAATCTGACTCATCTTCAGGCCCACTTTATTCTTAGGACCTTAGGGTCCATGGCGGAGGCGATCTGTTTGGTGCTGTTAGCCAGGTTCTACACAAGGGTTCTGTAGTGGTCTCTAACTGTTCAGTGGTCTTCCTTGTATCATCCGATGGCAACCCTAATCCGTCTCACTTCAGTGGGCAGGTGTCATCTTCTTTGGTGTATTCAGTCTCCCTACCTTCTTGCAGGTAGATCATTCTCTCTTCCTCACCCCAGTGACACAGTGACCTCAGATGCTTCTCTGCTGGGGTGGGGGGTATTTTCAGAGAAAGACGGTCGAAGACATGTTGCTCGCTGCAGAGACCAAACTGCATATCAGTGTGCTGGAGGTGAAGGTGGTCTTCCTCACATTGCAAGCCTTTCAGGAATGCCTCCCTCCAGATACCATTGCATTTCCCATGGATAACATGGCTGTTGTGTGATGCATCAAAAAGCAGGGAGCACATGTTCGTATCTGCTTTGTTGCAAAGCCATGGGAGTGTGGGAATGGGTGATGTCCTCTGGGCGCTTTCTCATTGCAATGCATATTCCCAGAGAGTCCACCGTACTTGCGGACAGGCTCACCAGGGCAATCTTGAGTCCTCACAAGTGGTTCTCAAATCCTTCGGTGGTGGAAGAGAGCTTCCTTCTCTGGGGTCAACCGAGCTGCGATCTGTTTGCTTCCCCTGTCATCCACAAATGTAGACAGTATTTTGCCCTGATCCTCCCAGATAGGAAATACACTAGGGACGCTCTGGTTCACGATTGGCCTCTGGGTCTCCTTTATGCCTATCCTCCTTTACCACTCATTCCCAGAGTACTTCAGAAAGCTTGTCGCCTCAAGGCCACCTTGATCCTTATTGCCCCCATTTGGCCTCAGCAGGTGTGGTTCCCCCTTCTGTGGTCTAATTCGAAGTTACCCCCTTTGGGTACTAGATCCTATTCTGGATCTGATTTCCCATCCCTTTCAGCTTCCAGTTCCCAACCTCCAGATGCTTCGCCTGACAGCATGGTTTGTCCACTTCCAGTAATCCTGAAGCAGCACAGCCTTCCTACTCCAGTTAAGGACATTATTCTGGTTTCCCAGAAGTTTTCCACTAGAAAGATTTACACTGGTAAATAACAATGGTTCTTTATTTGAGCTAAGCGGCAGAGTCTTGATCCTTTTTCAGCTTCTGTCTTGGATATTTTGCTATTTTTGTCCTTCTTTTTCAGAAATGAGCTAGCTTTTTGACTGTCAAAGTTCAGTTGGCGTATGTCTAACTTCCATGTGCGTGAGGAACCGGTCTTCTCCTCTCGATTGTGTAAAGCCGTTTTAAAAGGAGTGTTTCTACTTAGAACGCCGGTGAAGGCTCCATCTGATGTTCTAAATCTTTTGCTCATGTATTACAGATAGGACCTCGGTTCCGTCCTCGAAACCGATACGGCCGTTTTCCAGCTCGCGCAAACCCAAAACTCTCAGCTAAGAACATACCCACAATGCCCCTCTCCTAGGTACTCTAGATCTCGTTTGCCGCATTTCTAATCAGACGTGTTAGCCATCTCTCTCAAAGCTAAGTAGTAAATTGTTGATTTTATGACATTTTTTTTCTTTTAAATTACTAAATTTTTAGTCAAGTTAATCTTTCACTATCGCCTATAACCTAGGCCTATTTCCTACCCTTTTCCTTGGTAATTTAATTTTTTACTCTCTTTGTTACTGTCCCTCTCTCCTGTCTTTGACAGGCCTTCCCTTTTTACTAGTGGTATTCCTTAACTAACATCACTGGTATTTTATTACTTTATTTTTATATTTTAAAGTTTATTATTATTATTATATAATATGCATATATAATAAACTGTCTTTCGGCTTTTCCCGGTTAGGGGTCGCCACAGCGGAACTCCGGTCTACTAATGATTGGCATTAGATTTTTAAGTGCTGGCTTGCTGGGCCTAACGCACAACCTTCAACGAAGGAACGCCCATTCACGCATGTCGACACACAGAAGACGCTCTAACTGAGAATCGAACATGCAACGTCTAACTGTGAGGCGACAGCGCTACCGCAGCACCACCACCGCAGTTATGATATGCATATATAATAATACATATATATTTTATATATATATATATATATATATATATATATATATATATATATATATATATTCATAAAAAATATATATATATATTATTTTGTTTTTTTTTTTTCTGTAGGATAGCATTGTTTTCCTTACCATGTCAGACAAAGCTAAGTTGGGTTTTAAACAATGTGACAAGTGTGGACATAAGATGCCTAACTCAGATAAACGTCCTTTGTGTCTACTGTTTGGGCGTGGATCATATTAAAGCTGATTGTGACATTTGTGCTAGTTTTAGTAATTGGACACTAGCAGAACATAAGAATAAACTTACTTTAAAAGGGTTACTCAAGACATCCTTCTTGGAGGCTCTGTCTGGGTCAGAGTTCTCACCCCTTCCAGAGACCAAAAAATATAAAGAAAAATGGAATCACTCAGTTCCTGCATCCCCACCAGTTACAGAACCAAGTCAGCTCCATGCTTCGCAAGCACCTGGTGCCGAACAATGGTATTCATTCCTATTTCAGTTCCAACCATGGCACCACTGACTGCGGTGCCATCCTTTGTTCCCACATTGGTTTCGATGACTGTACATGCCTCGGCACCATCCCCATCCACGGTGTCAACAGTCTCCTCAGCTTCATGGACTCCTATGACTGTACATACCTTGGCACCATCCCCGTCCACGATGCCGACAGTTTCCTCGGCTCCGTGGGCTCCGATGACTGTACATGCCTTGGCACCATCCCCCTTTCTCGGTGCCAACAGTTTCTTAGGCTCCATAGACTCCGATGACTGTACATGCCTTGGCACCATCCCCGGCCACGGTGCCGACAGTTTCTTCAGCTTCAAAATTCGAATACCTGCCAAGGACAAGATATTCTCCAACTTACAACCGTTTCTTGGAGCAGAGGTTTAGTCATTTTCTAGAAAGACCTGATTCACCTTCAGCAGCCTCCTTTAAAGATCCACTAGGAATTTTTCTGAACTAGACCTAGTGCAGGTTTTGGATCAGCTACTGGCAGCTAGGGGATTGCCCATTCCAGCTAGACCTTCTGTCCCTCCTGGCTTGGAATCCTTTGCCTCATCTTCCCCTGCTTATCCTCCTCCAGCATCCTCACTGTTCCCGGTACCGATGTCTGCTTTAGTACATACGGTCTCTGCTCTGACAACAGTGTCTCCCCTTTCGGCACCGACCACCCTTGCTGCATCGGCTACAATGGAGCCGATGCTTTCTCGGACCTAATCCAGCTCCTATTTTCTCACTGGCATCGTCTATGTCCACTGCTCCGACGGCTTCCAGTTCTCTCGGAACCCCTCAACTGGAGGTGGGCTTGAGTGGGCCTGCCATACAGGTGAGGGAAAGGGCCCTTCATTCCGAAGGCTCACAGCCAGCACCTAGGACACCAGTATCATAAATCTCCCGTAGCATGCTCCTCTCCCAACCTGCTATGTCAGGTCCCTGGGCACAGGAGTCACAAAAACCATCTGTGAAGGGAATCCCTTCTCCAGAGTCCTCCTCAGAAGGTCCCACTAGAGAACCACCCTGGAAGAAACGGTGCTAGAGGAAGCACGTTGACACCTCAGAGGAATCTATCACAGAAGACACTGATTGTGATGAGGGAGAAGCATCCCCACGCTCTCCCCCAGATGACGTTTCATTTGGAGACATTCTCGAAATCCTCAAACAATGGGGGGAATGAAAGTCCTCTAACCCATCTTCTGAGGAATCTGTGTTTCTGCAGGCCTTCTGTGCCCGGCCATCTACTTCCTGGGTGACCCCACCAGCAGATGATCTTGTTAAACTAATTGTGCAGTGTGCCTGGAAGGCCCCAGACAATGTAGAGCCTGTCCCCCGAAGGCTGGACAAAATTTTATCTACACCTGAAGACCAGCCCCATTGGTCCAAGCAGCTGACAAGTTGGTCGTGGCGGCGGCCACCAAGAGGGACCTGGCAGAAGATAGTTCTACTGTCCATCCTCCCAAGCAGGGAGTCCCGGACCATGGACAGATTAGGGAAGTGGGCTTATGCATCAGCGACCTTTGCCATTTGGTCGCTGAATTATCTGGCACACTCCAGAGAGACCTACTTTCTGAAATGTCTTCCTCTTTGGTGGGGGTACTGCCTGATGAGGTCCGTGACACTGTAGCCTCGCAGCTAGCTACCCTTGAGTCCATCTCGAGCTCCACGAAGCGTTTGATATCTCACCACCGAGGGGGCAGCTTGAGCTGCTGCATCTGGTGTTGTATTGAGATGTAATGCTTGGATGCGATTGTGTGACTTTGCAGACCCCTTTAAATCTTCCTTCGTCAATGCAATGATGAATCTGCACTTTTCAAACCCAAGGTACGAGACACACTTGCACGCAATGAGAAAGACCTTGTCTGCTACGGGCATACGCTTTTCCAACTCCCAAAGGTCCTACACCAGGAACCAGAAGGGAGGAAAGATATGGTTCAAGAAATCACAAGGATTCTTTCGTGAAACTCGTGGTGAACAATCCCACCTGGGCATAGGCAGCAACTCATTTGGAAAACGCCCCTTTCGGGGTAGAGGCGGTCCACATAACCAGGGAGCCAGAGATTCTTTCTCAGGCAGACCCTACCAGCGCTCCTGAGCAGCGGCCTAATTGCTTTCCTCTGGAAGCAGTCAGGGTTCATTTTTCTCTGCATTACCAGCCTGGCATCTTATTGCTACCAATGTTTGGGTGCAGAGAACAATATCCAGAGGCTACCAAATACCATTTGATTTAACTCCCAGACCCTTCAAATGAGTCCCCGGTGTACCACCCAATCAGAGGGAATTAGCAGCCTTAGAAATAAAAAAAACTGCTAAGAAAAAGAGTCATCCAACCAGTCCCAACAGAACAGACAAGATTTGGGTTTTACACGAGGTTCTTTTTAGTGCCAAAAAAGACAGGGGACTGGCAACCAATCCTGGATCTCAGCCTACTGAACAAATTTATCAAACCTCAAAAATTCCGGATGGTCGCAGTAAAGTCCATTCTTCCCTTCCTAGGGAGGGACGATTGGATGTGCTCTGTAGACCTACAGGATGCATATTACCACATAAAGATGGATCATCGCTCCCGGAGGTTTCTCCACTTCCGGCTGGGAGCCAATCACTATGTGTTCAGGGCACTGCCATTCAGTCTCTTGACAGCCCCCCGAGTGCTCACCAAATGTATGGCAGTTGTGGTAGCCCGTCTTCGACTACAAGGATTCCAGGTGTTTCCCTATCTAGACGACTGGCTCCTTACTGCCCCGAACAGAAGTCTCCTAGTCTGCAGCCTCTCTTACACTCAAGGTCTCGCTCTCCGCTTGGGGATTACAATCAACAAAGACAAATCTCAGATGTCCCCAACGAAGACACTGGAATTTATTGGAGTGGTCTTCGGCACAAAATCCTGTCAAGCTTCTCTTCCCCCTCACAGCCTCTTGAAAATAAGACACCAAATTCAAGACCTTCTTCCTCACACGTTTGTACCAGCACATCATGTACTGCAATTCTTGGGCTCCATGACAGCTGCCATTGCTTTAGTACCACTGGTGAGATTGCACATGAGAATCCTGCAGTGGCTTCTTTCCGCACAATGGTCGTTGTTAATCCACCCACTCAACCACATGATATACCTTACAAACTGTTACAAGGAAGAAATGCTGTGGTGAATGGAGTCACAAAAGAATCTTTGGTGTCGACCGTTCTGTCTTCTCCAACCCATGGCCATGGTGACCACGGACACTTCACTGTTAGGGTGAGGGGGCATTTTCAGGGAAAGACTGTTCAAGGCACCTGGACCCCCATCGAGGCCAACTTTCACATAAATGTCCTGGAAGTGATGGTAGTTCTTTTAGCGTTGCAAGCATTCCATGCATCCCTACCCTCGGGGACCATTGCAATTCAGTTAGACAACATGTCAGTCGTCTGGTATATCAACAAACAAGGCGGAACCAGATCTTACCCCTGTGTCAGGAAGCCATCAGGATTTGGCACTGGGCAGTAGCTTCCAGTTGCTTTCTTATAGCAACGCACATTCCCGGGAGTTCCAACCTTATTGCGGACAACCTGAGCAGGAACATCCTGATGCCTCACGAGTTGTCCCTCAACCCTGTAATAGCAGATCGAATCTTCCAACTTTGGGGCAAGCCTTGCTGTGTCCTGTTCGCTTCCTCCCTGAACTACAAATGCAGAAGTTATTTTGCCTTGATCCCCCCTCAGGGGGAACCACTGAGGGATGCTCTAACGCACAATTGGCCCCCGGGTCTTATGTATGCCTTTCCCCTGTTTCCCCTCATTCCAAAATTTCTCCAGAAAGCTCAGAGGTTGAAAAGCAAAGCAAAGTGATCCTTATTGCTCCCTACTGGCCACGTCAAGTCTGGTTCCTGTTTCTATGGCCTCATCAGATTCACAGCCTGTGGATTCTAGATCATTCCCAGGACCTATTATCTCATCCTCAGGGATTGATTCATCTGAACCTGCAGAGTCTCAAGCTCACAGCTTGGTCCCTCCACTTCCAATAATTGCCAGGCTGACTGACATCCCATCTCCTGTTCGTGAAATTTTTCTGGCCTCACACAAACCTTCCACTAGAAAGGTTTATTCTAGTAAATGGACTAGGTTCTCTATTTGGGCCAAAGATCAGAACATAGACCCTTTCTTTATGCCTATTCTGAATATTCTACAATACCTGACTACTGTTCTACATGCAGGAGCCTCAGCTTCAATGATCACTGTACATTTAGCAGCTGTCGCAAATTTTCATAATGGTCTAGATAATTCTTCAGTTATGTCACACCGCCTATGCAAGACATTTTTGAAGGGAGTATTACATGTTAAACCTCCGGTCAAGCCTCCCTTAGAACCCTGGGACTTGACTCTGGTGCTTCAGTCTCTCACAGGCTCTCCCTTCGAGCCCTTTGATTCATGTGATTTGAAATTTTTGTCATGGAAAATCATACTTCTAGTAGCACTTACCTCAGCGAGAAGAGTATCTGAGCTGCAGGCCTTAAGTGTCAAGAGTTCTTACTTGATCTTCCACACAGATAGGGTGTCCCTTCGTACTAACCCTTCTTTCTTGCCCATGGTCATTTTTGGCTTTTCCATTAACCAGTCTATTGACCTGCCGGTTTTCTTCCCCAGGCATTCTAATAGAGGGGGAGTACCTTTTGCACACCCTTGATGTGCACTGGCAACTTCGTTGTTATTTGGATAGGACTAAATCTTTTATGAAAACAAACCAATTGTTTGTGGCTTTTGCAGGACCCAGATTGGGTAAACCTGTTTCCAAAGTGACTTTATCCTCTTGGCTTAGAAACGTCATTACCTTTATCTACCAACAGAATAAGCTACCCTTACCTCCCAGAATAAAGGCTCATTCTACCAGATCTATGGCTACTTCTGTAGCTTTTCATTCCAGAGCCTCTATGGGTGATATATGCGCAGCAGCCACTTGGGCATGATCTCATACCTTCATATCTCATTACAAATTGGGTTTGGCCTCCAGGGGACGAACATCTTTTGGTTCTATAGTGCTCAGGAATATCCTTCCTAAGGGCCACCCAGGACTCAACTGGGGACTCGGTCCTGTCTGTAATGTATGAGCAAAAGATTTACAGCATCAGATAAAGAAGTTACGTCTTACCATAATGTTCCATCTGTGTTGTAGATCTTTTGTTCATTTATTACTTCCTGCCGTCCTTCCTCCTGCCTGGATTCTTGATGAACTTTAAGAATTCCTGGTTAGGTTCTTTGCTCAGACAGAGCCTCCTACCTTTTTCCCTATTGCTACATCTTCTATCTTCTTGGGCGGGCAAACTCGATCTGGAGTATCTAGGAGAGGGGCGTTGTGGGTAGGTTCTTAGCTGAGTGTTTTTGGCTTGCGTGAGCTGGAAAACGGCTGTATCGGTTCCGAGGACGGAACCGAGGTCCTATCTGTAATGAATGAACAAAAGATCTACAACACAGATGGAACGTTATAGTAAGACATAACTTCTTTTTCTCCTCCTTGGAATCTTTCCTTTTTGCTGCAGGCTCTCACTCAGGGACCCTTTGAGCCTGGTGCCACATGTGATCTCAAGTTTTTGTCATGGAAGATGGGTTTTCTAGTAGCAGTAGCTTCAGCCAGAAGAGTTTTGGAGCTGCAGACTCTTTCTATTAAACTGCCTTTCATGGTTTGTTATAAAGATAGTGTGTCCCTTAGGACTAGTCCATCTTTCATGCCTACGGTTGCAACAGAAGCGATTCTGAATCTGTCAGTCCAGTTGGCAGTCTTCTTCCCTAACTTTGCCAATAAAGGGGAACATGTTTTGCACACGCTGGATGTGCATAGACAACTGTGTTTTTATCTAGATAGGATGAAGAGCTTCCGCAAGTCTGACCAGTGGTTTGTGGCCTTTTCTCTCAACAGTAAGGGTCATGTGGTGTCCAAGATGACTTTCTTTTGTTGGATTTCGTCCTGCATTTTCTATGTTTATTCTTGTAGAGGTTGGTCCTTATCTGGGCCAATTATAGCTCATTCTACTAGATCCATGGCAGTGTCAGCTGTTTTTATTAGTCATCATTCCATAGATGAGATTTGTGTGGCAGCCACGTGGTCATCTCCTCTCCACTATAAACTTGATATTGTATCCAGGATCAGGGCTTCCTTTGGCTTCACAGTGCTTTGACATGTCCTTCCATGAGGTTGCCCAGGATTCAGGGTAGCTGGGGACTCTGTCCCAAGAGTGAGGAATAGTGATATGGATAACGTCGGATATAGAGTTTATATACTTACCATAGCTTGGCGTCTATGTTATCCTATGTCACTGTTCATCACTCTCCCTCCCTCCATTCCCCATCCATTGGTTCTGCTTGGTGGTGAAAATCTTTGAGCGGCTTTCTAGTGTAGGGCAAACTCAATCTGAGGGATTAGAGGGCAGTGAGGGATCATGGCAGTGGGAGCAGCTCGAGCCCTGAAGATGTCTGTAAAGTGCCGTCTCAGATCTGATGTTGGATCCACGACCTAAGAGTGATGAATAGTGACATAGGATAACACAGATGCCAAGTTATGGTAAATATATAACTCTTAATCTGAAGTAGGAACTTCATTTGTCAGCAACCTGTGGGATACGGATCCGATCTCTGATCCGGAGCCGGCAACTTCTAACATAGCATAGATCCGAGCTCCTAGCTCCTCCCCCTTACCCATAATCCCCTGCCTGCCCTAACTGACCTCAGATCTAGTTTGCCGCTCTTCAAGCAACAGCTAGGTTCAGAGCTCTTGGCATTTTTTGAGAAAAAAATAGATTTTATACTTTTTTCTTCTGAGTGACTGGTTGTGTGTGTGTGAGGTTTACCCTTTCTCCTTTTACTTTTATAACTTACTTGTTTTATTTTAAGTATTAATTCCCCCTCCCCCGCTGGTCGTAGCGTGTGTGTGTGTGACTGGATTAGGGGCCTAGTGAGTGTACTCACTTTAGTATGTCGGAGGCCCCTAAGGCAATTTTTTCGAAATGCACCGAGTGTGGTCACAAGCTTTCACCGGCTGATGGCCACACTCGGTGCGTTAGGTGCCTCGGGGTTGAACACCTCTCTTCGGGTTGCGCGATTTGCGCTGCGTTCAACCCCAGGGCACTCAAGGATCGAAGGTCGAAGCTAGTTCTGGCGGGTCTTCTACCCCCAGACTCTGCTTCGGCCTCTGGTGCTTCAGTGCCTGCTACCTCCTGGTAGCGGTCACCCCTGCCTCCCTTCCTCCGACCGGGACTCAACCTCCCACTTCGGCTCCGGAGGATAGGGAGGCCAGGAAAGAGAAGCGGCGGAGAAGCACCTTAAGCGGCGGGCTGAGGACTCTTCTTCGGCTCCGCCCGCCAAGAGGGCTTCCCCGTCCAAGTCTTCTCGATCTCCTCCTCCTCGGATCTGATCCACCTTTAGCATGTCTGATGCGGATATGGACCGGATGATGAGGAGATTCATCCAGGCCCAGATGCAGATGGGAGTGCTCTTGCCTCCCCCCCCCTCTGGGGGGGAGCTCGACCCCTTTTTTCGCTCCTATAGCTCCTTCTCCGACCCGCATTCTGGGCTCGGAGCCGAGCCACGTTGGATCCGGGGGTAGATCGGAGCCGACCGTGCTGAGCACTTCGGCTCCGACCATTCCCTCGAGTCTGTCGGATCCGACCTCTCGGAGCCGTGGGCCGAGCTTCGGATCCGAGGAATTCGGTGTGCTTTCGGCTCCGTCCCGGTCAGAGCACACTGGTCCTTCGGATCCGACGTTCTCGGCGCCGGGTCCGATCCCCGCTTCGGATCCGAGTGGGAGTCGGATCTTGGATCCTTCTGAGAGCGGTTCCCCCTCGGCTTTCGCTGCGGTGGAGAGGGCACTGTCGAGTGCTTCCAGGCCTCCGGTCCTGGCTTCGGCTCCCTCCTGCACTCCTTCTCATCTGATCCTGGCTCCCCTCATCCGGACCTCTGGGCAGCCTGCCTCAGCGCCTTTAGGAGTTCCAGTGGAACAGGTTACAGCCCGTGAGGACTCCTTGGACAGCCCCCCCCCCCGAGGAGATTCCTCATAAGGCAATGTGCAAAAGGAGGCACATAGACTCCCCTGAGAGTCTCACAGAAGATACAGACTTGGATGAAGGGGAAGGCTCCCCGAGATCACCCCCTGAGGATGTCTCCTTTGGAGACATCATGGAAATGCTCAAAATCAGAGGTGGGTGGTCTGCCCCCAAGGCTTCCTCTGACGAGTCCGTATTCCTTGAGGCGTTCGAGGCAGGACCATCTACCTCTTGGGTGTCCCCTCCACCCGAACCCCTGGTGGATCTCATATCCTCTAGGGCTTGGAAGGAACCGGACACCAGAGAGCCGATCCCCAAGCGCCCAGACAAAATTTTGAGCCCCCCTGCAGAGAGATCACATTGGAGCAGAGGTCCTCCTGTGGATGCCATGTTGGTGGCTGCAGCCACTAAGAAAGAGTTGGCTCAAGAGAGCCCCACAGTCCATCCTCCGAGCAAGGAGTCTCGCGCGATGGACCGTCTTGGGAAGCGGGCCTTCAGTTCAGCGACCTTCTCTATGAGGGCCTTGAACTATATGGCACACGTTATTAGGATGCAGCGGGACCTAATTAAGGAATACGCTGCTTCCCCCCCCCCGGGGTCCATGTCGGAGGGAGACAAGGATTTGTACTCTTCCCGAATGGCCACCCTCCGCTCTATCTCTAATACCTCTATGCGGCTATTGTCTCATGCTACAGAGGGAGCCGCTAGAGCTGGCGGAGTCGGGCTTGTCATGAGGAGACAGGCCTGGCTCCGTCACTGTGACTTCTCGGAACCCTTTAAGGTGTCATTCGCGAATGCCCCTTTTGATGGTTCTGCACTGTTCGGCAAAACCGTTCGCGACACACTTGTCCAGAGCGAGAAAGACAGGAAGACCTTGTCTGCCGTCGGAGTCCGCTTCTCTGCGCCCCAGAGGTCCTTTTCCAAGAACCAAAAGAGTCAGAAGAAGATGTGGTTCCGAAAATCGCATCAATCTCAGTCTGCACAGGACAACCAGTCCTCTCGTGGCAGAGGAGGACAGGGAGGACGCCGCCCCAGAGGCAGAGGGGGTCCGAGGAATTTTGGGTCCAGAGAACCTTTCTCTGAGAGGCCCATGCAGAACCCCTGAGGAGTTTCCCGACTGCTCCACTCTGGAGGCAGTCGGGGGGCATTTTTCGAAGCACCTGGCAATATGGGAGTCCATAACAGACCGCTGGGTGCTTCGCATTATATCCAGAGGTTACCTAATTCCCTTCATAGCCAACCCCAGAATCAGAAGCCTTCCCGACGTCCCACCCAGTCAAAAGAAGGCGACCGCTGCAGAAATACAGCAGCTTCTACAAAAAAGAGCCATCCAGCCCGTCCCCCCAGATCAAGTCAGATCAGGGTTTTACTCCAGGTTCTTTCTGGTGCCAAAAAAGACGGGGGACTTGAGGTCCATCCTCAACCTCTCTTTCCTAAACCTGGTGGTACCCAAACAAATTCCGAATGGTCACGTTGCAATCCGTCCTCCCCTTATTGCGGGAGGGCGACTGGATGTGCTGTATAGACCTCAAGGATGCGTACTACCACGTTCTAGTGGACAGGCGTTCCAGGAGGTTCCTCCGCTTCCGGCTGGGAGCAAGTCACTTTCAATTCAGGGTCCTCCCCTTCGGTCTCACCTCAGCCCCCAGGGTGTTCACCAAGGTCCTAGCGGTAGTAGCGGCCCACCTGAGACTCCAGGGAATTCAGGTCTTTCCATACCTGGATGATTGGCTCCTCACAGCCCCAACAAGGCATCTACTTTGCTCAGGCAGGGACTATTTTCTCGGTCTGGCTCCACTATTGGGATTAACCATCAACATGACCAAATCCTCTCTCATCCCTACACAGGTGCTAGATTTTATAGGGGCAAGACTGGATTCCAGACAGATGCTTGCGTTCTTGACTCCAGATCGACTTCGGAACCTGATGTTACACGTGCAGGCCATTCTTCATCTGCAAACTCCTTTGGCGGAATTGATTCTGAGGGCCCTAGGATCTATGGCGGCTGCAATTCCTCTGCTACCATTGGCCCGGTTGAACATGAGGGTTCTACAGTGGACCCTCCAGGTACAATGGTCCCTGTCTTGCAACCCTCTGTCTCACCCCGTTTCCTTAAGCAAAGTTTGCAGAAAATCGCTCCTGTCTCCCAACCTGCACACGGGCCGTCCCTTCTCACTACCTCCACCAGTCGACACAGTGACTACGGACGCTTCTCGCCTGGGATGGGGGGGCATTTTTCAGGCAGAACAGTCCAAGGCACTTGGAACGACGTAGAGACCTCTTTGCATGTCAACGTCCTAGAGATGAGAGCAGTGCTTTTGATGTTGCAAGCACTTCACAACTCTTTTCCGGTAGGGACAATTGCGGTACAGACAGGCAACATGACGGTAGTCTGGTACATCAACAAACAGGGGGGAACCAGGTCTTACCCCCTTTGCCGCAAGGCCATGAGAGTGTGGGAATGGGTGATTTCTATCAACCGCTTTCTCATAGCAACGCACATTCCGGGACGGTCTAACATTTTAGCGGACAGACTCAGTCATGCTATCCTGACTCCTTACGAGTGGTCTTTCAACCACCAAGTGGCAGAGCAAGTATTTGCCCGATGGGGGTGACCTTGTTGCGATCTTTTTGCCTCTCCTTCAAACACCAAATGCAACGATTACTTCGCTCTGATCCCCCCTCCGGGGAAGTCCCCGAGAGACTCTCTAGTTCATGCTTGGCCTCCCGGTCTGCTTTATGCTTACCCTCCTCTACCCCTGATGTTGAAATTATTACAGAAAGCCAGGCAGCTGGGGAGCAGAATGATCCTCATTGCCCCATTCTGGCCTCGTCAGACGTCGTTCCCTTACCTATGGTCTCACCTAGTGTATCCACCATGGATTCTGGATCCCATTCCGGATCTCATCTCTCATCCTCTCGGTCTTCCAACTCCGAACCGGTCAACCTCAAGCTGGCGGCTTGGTTGCTCCAGTTCCACTCCTCATAAGGACTCCCGGGATCTCATCACCGGTTAAAGCCATTCTTGTAGCAGCTCACAAGCCTTCCACCAGGAAGGTTTATCGGAGTAAGTGGAAACGCTTCACCATTTGAGCAAAACACCGTAGTTTAGACCCGTTTACAGCCCCGATATCGTCGGTTCTTGATTTTCTACCCTCTCTCTTTCACCAGGGGGCTAGTTCTTCCACAGTCAAGGTACAACTGGCAGCAATCTCATACTATCACGTGGGGCAAGAGTCTGGCCCTCTTATCACTTCCAAACTGTGTAAGACCTTCCTCAAGGGTACCTTCCTCCTTAGGCCTCCAGTTAAAGAGGTGGTACCTCCATGGGATTTATCCTTAGTCTTGCAGGCCTTGACTGGTCCCCCATTCGAATCGGCTGCCACGGTTGATCTCAAATTTCTCTCTTGGAAGACAGCCTTTTTGGTGGCCATAACTTCAGCCAAAAGGGTATCGGAATTGCAAGCCCTTTGCGTCAAACCACCATATTTGGTTTTTCACCCGGATATGGTTTACCTCAGAATCAACCCGTCCTTTCTACCTAAGGTATCTTCAGAAGCGAACATCAATCAATCCATCAATCTCCCAGTGTTTTTCCCCAACTTTCATAACAAAGGAGAGTACAAGCTTCATTCCTTGGACGTACATAGACAATTATGTATGTTAAGTTGTCAATCTCGCCTTCATTCTTGCTGGATGGGTTCGGAGCCGATCCTCGGCTCCGACTCGGCACTTGCTTTAGCTCGAGAACTCCTTTTACCAGCTCGAGGCAACCCTATATCCCATGATGCAAGGCGGAACTACCCCAGATCTCGTTTGCCGCTTAGCGAAAGAGGTCTCCTTTGCCAGCTGAGGTAAGTTTTTTCTTGGTAAAATTAGTTAGGGGTTTATTTTTTCCCTTTAGTGTTAGTTTAGCCTGTACTTAGTTACAGCCCACCCTATTCCCTTCCTTTTAAACTTTTTATAAAAAGTTTCAGTTTAAAGTTTTTAGTCAGGCCTAGTTCCCCAAGTTATTCCCTTCCTGTGTGTCTGTGTAAGGGATTAATTGGTGTGTTTGTTGGGACTGTTTGTGTTTCTCCCTTCTAGGATGTCAAAAGAAGGCAAGGTCTCAGGCTTCAAGAAGTGTGACCAGTGCTGTCAGAAAATGTCTCTGACAGACGGTCACACTTCTTGTGTTTATTGCCTGGGGTTTTGCACCTGCAGGACTCCTGTGCATTGTGTCATGCTTTTAGCCAGAGAGTCCTGCAGGAAAGGAGGAACAAATTAATCCTCCGAGGTTTACTTAAACCTGAAGGTTCTCCTCCTAAGTCAGGGTCAGGAAAACCTCTTAAGCCACCGAAGGTTCAGGCTACAGTGTCCAAGCCTCCTCCGGTGGCTCCGGCTCCGTCGGGGCCGATATCGCCCGGCTGGAGTCGATACTTCTTATGTTCGAGTAGTGGGTTCGGTGCCGGCCGGCTCCGATACCCTGACTACTGTGGCCTTGTTGGCTCCGTCTGGAGCCGACACTTTATCCAGCATCGGAGCCGAGATATCCTCGGCTCCATCTGGGGTTCAAGGGACTTCGGCTCCGATGGCTTCGACCCGTAAGAGATCCCGGTCCCCTTCTATACTGAGTATCCACTCGGCTCCGGGGTCTCCTCTTTTGTCGGAGCGGAGCCATCGGAGCCGATCTTCGAGATCTTCCAGGCTGTCTGACCACGATTTGGAGAGGGTGGTAAGCAGGCTGTTGAAGTCTCAGGCACTGGCCCAAATGCTCCATAGCCCGTCTCAACAGACTTCGGCTATAGCCCCGATTCTTGAGATTCCTCCTCTGACTCCACACCAGAGTTCGGAGCCAGAGCTTCTTGGGACAGCGACTGTTTCGATGCCGGAGCCGATTCATCCTTCGGCTCCGTCGTCTTCGGCTCCGATCTCCTCCTTGAGACCTTCCTTGGAGGGATCCGGTCGTCGGGTTTCCACTGTCGGCTCCGAGGGGGCTAGTGGCATCGGACCCTTGTCCGACCCGCCTCCCTCTCGGGCTCGCTTGGTAAGCTCAGCCGACATCGGCCTCGAGCCTTCTCTCTCCTTGGAGCCGACCATTCCTGTTTCTTCGAGCGGTGTGTTCCGGTCTCCCGGGGAGAGGAGCCTTTGAGGTGATGAGGAGTGTCCTGGCCTCTGAGCCTGGTCAACGGTCTATCCCTCTAGCTCCTCCCTCATCAGTGCCTGCAGATGCCTCTTGCCAGCCTCTTGCTCTCAGGCCCAGGGATCCATCGCCCCAGGTTTCCCCACTGGGAATTTCCTCCTCTTCCGAGGTTTCTCCTGATCCTGCAGGGGAACCCCTCGGAAGAGGACGTGTAAGAGGAAACACACAGACTCCCTGAGTCTACTACATCTGATACCGACTTAGATGAGTCGGAGGGTTCCCCACGGTCCCCTCTGAGGATGTCTCCTTTTCAGACATCCTTGAGCTCCTCAAACAGAGGGGAATTGGCCTCCATTGACCCCTCCGAGGATGAGTCGGTATACCTGGAGGCTTTGGATCCCACCCTCCACCTCCTGGGTGTCTCCGCCTTCGACCCACTCATGCAGGTAGTGGCTCGGAAGGCGTGGCTCCAGATTCTGTGGAACCTGTCCCCAGGAGACCATCCAAGTTCATCACGGCCCCTTCGGATAAACAGTTCCTGTCCAAAGGTGTCTCTGTGGATGCTATGGTGGTGGCGGCGGCCACTAAGAAGGAACTGGCGGATCCTTCAGTGCCTGTCCATCCTCCTAATAAGGATTCTAGGACCATGGACAGGTATGGAAAGCGGATGTTTTCTTCAGCGACCTTTGCTATGCTCGCTGAATTACCTTTGTCACTTCACCAGGCTTCAACGAGATATTCTCAAGGAACTGGGAGAAGTAGTCCAGGATCCTTCTGCTGCTGGGGCGCAGGAAAAGATTGCCTCACAGCTTGCTATCCTGAATTCCATATCTAACTCCTCCATGCGGCTCATATCTTATGCGGCCGATGGAGCGAGCAGGGCCGCAGGCACAGGTGTTGCTCTTAGACGTCAAGCCTGGATGCGGCTGTGTAATTTTGCGGACCCCTTTAAGGCGTCCTTCACCAACACCCCATTTGACGGTTCGGCTTTCTTCGGACCTCAGGTGAAGGATACTTTGACCAGATGTGAGCAGGACGGTAAAACTCTTTCTGCCGTTGGAGTCCAGTTTTCCACTCCTTCTAGACCTTATCCCAAGGGTCAGAAGGGGGAAGATGTGGTTCGAAAAGCCCAAGGAGCTACACCGGACACACGTGGTCAGTTTACCCCCAGAGGCAGAGGGGTAACAATAATAGACGCCCTAGAGGCAGGGGGGGTCCTCACAACCAGGGCAACAGGGAGTCTCTTCCTGAGAAGCCCTTTCAGCATCCCTGAGGTGTTGCCCGACTGTCCACCCTTGCAGGCAGTCGGGGGAAGAATTTCACTGTACCCAGTAGCCTGGCAATCCCTATCCCAAGAGAAGTGGGTACAGTCGATCATATCCGAGGGTTACAAAATCCCCTTGAAAGGTTTCCCGTACCTCTACAATCCCTTCCAGACATCTCACCCGGTCAAAGGGATTTGGCAAGACAGGAAGTTTCAAAACTCCTGGAAAAAAGAGCCATCCAGACAGTGCCGGCAGACCAAGTAGGATCCGGCTTCTACTCAAGATTCTTTTTGGTCCCCAAAAGGACGGGAGATTGGAGACCGATACTAGACCTAAGCAGACTAAACAAGTCTGTCAAAAAGGCAAGATTCCGGATGGTCACACTGCAATCCATTCTGCCCTTTCTGGGCAAGGACAACTGGATGTGCTCTATAGACCTTCAGGATGCGTACTATCACATAAAGATTCACAGACGCTCCAGAAGGTTTCTCCGCTGGCTGGGAGCCAGTCATTACCAATTCAGAGCACTGCCCTTTGGCCTCACTTCAGCCCCCAGAGTGTTCACCAAATGCATGGCAGTGGTCACAGCTCACCTGAGACGTCGAGGATTCCAGGTGTTTCCTTATTTGGACGACTGGCTCCTCTCCGCCACCACCAAGCATCAGCTTCTTCGGTCCAGAGACTACACCCTACAGCTTTGCAAGAAACTGGGAATTTCGTAAAATTTCGAAAAAGCCTCCCTGCTGCCTCCCCAATCTATCACTTTTATAGGCAGAGTTAAATATCGCCAAAATGTTAGCCAGGCTAACAGATCAAAGGATTCTGGACATCCAGAAATTTGTTCAGCTTCTGTTACTAAGCAACAAGATCAAAGCCAGGTTTGTCTTGAAAGTTCTAGGCCTAATGGCTGCGGCCATTGTTCTTCTTCCACTGGCTCGCTTCCACATGCGTCTCCTGCAGTGGATGTTATTCACGCAGTGGTCGTACACAATCTGCCTATGAGACACGAAATTTTGGTAACACAGTCGCAGGGCTCATCTACGATGGTGGATATCTTCCCTCTTCTTCATCAGGGCCGACCCTTTGTTCCCCTCCTCCAGTTGCCACAGTCACCACGGATGCCTCCTGATTGGGTGGGGGCATTATCAGGGCAGGATGGTCCACGGACGTGGCAACCCATAGAATACCATCTGCACATAAATGTCCTGGAGATGAGAGCAGTGCTTTTAACGCTGCAAGCCCTCGGCGACTTTCTTCCCACGGGACTATTGCAGTACAGACGGACAACATGTCCGTGGTCTGGTACATCAACAAACAGGGCGGAACCAGGTCCTATCCCTTATGTCGAGAAGCTCTCAGACTTTGGCAATGGGCGATCTCTTCTCAGCGGTTTCTGATAGCAACGCACATCCCGCAGGTCCAACCTATTGGCGGACAGGCTAAGCAGATCTATTCTGATGCCTCACGAGTGGTCTCTCAATCAATCTGTAGTAGATCAGATTTTTCTGAAGTGGGGCACTCCTTGTTGCGATCTTTTCGCTACCCTCAAAACAGCAAGTGCCCAGATTACTTCACACTATTTCCCTTCCAGGCCAACCCTTGAGAGACTCTCTAACCCAGGATTGGCCTCGGGGACTTCTTTATGCTTTTCCTCCCTTTCCATTGATTCCACAAGTCATTCAGAAAGCCACCGTTTTGAGAGCCAAATTGATCCTCATTGCTCCATATTGGCCTTGACAAATTTGGTTTCCGTCTCTACATCGTCATCTTCTGGTGCAGCCCTGGCATCTGGACCCAGTTTCGGATCTTTTGATCCACCAGTCGGGTCAGCAGCACCGGGCCATTCATTCTCTCAACCTCACTGCTTGGTTGCTCCACTTCCTTCCCTAGCCAGGCTACCAATGATTTCTGACTCAGTCAGAGACATTTTAGTGTCTTCTTTAAAGTCGTCCACTAGAACTATTTATGCTAGCAAGTGGCGACGTTTTTCAATTTGGGCAAACGCCAGAAATATTGATCCTTTTACCGCTCCTGTACATTCTGTTTTGGATTTCCTGGCGGAGGTTTTTCATTCAGGATCCTCGTCATCTACAGTCAAAGTACAACTGGCTGCTATTTCCAAGTATCATGTTGGCTTGCATGACAATAACATCATGTCTCATAGGTTATGCAAGGCCTTTTTAAGTGGAGTTTTTCTCCTAAAACCGCCTGTGAAACATCCTCCTCCGCAATGGGATCTAAACTTAATGTTGGCATCCCTAATTCTACCTCCTTCGAACCGTCTGCTACGTGTTCTTTAAAGTTATTGACGTGGAAAACTATATTTTTACTGGCTGTTACTTCTGCAAGAAGAGTTTCTGAGATTCAGGCCCTCTGTATTCGTTCACCTTATCTGTTTTTTCATAAGGATAGGGTTTCTAAGAACTAACCCTTCCTTTCTTCCCAAGGTTGTATCTCAAACCAATATTAACCAATCTATTGATCTACCAGTTTTCTTTCCTAACTATTCTGACAGAGCTGAACAGAAGCTGCACTTTTGGATGTTCATCGTCAGCTCAGGTACTACTTGCATAGGACTAAACAAATAAGAAAATCAGACCAATTGTTTGTCTCCTATGCAGAAAACAGGTTAGGTCTTCCAGTTTCTAAAGTGACCTTATCTAGATGGTTGACTTCCACCATTTCCTATGTGTACTCTCTAAGGGCAAACAACTATCTTCTAAGCCAAAAGCACATTCGACCAGGAGTCTATCCACTTCTGTAGCCTTTCAGGATAGACTTCCCATTGACACTATTTGTGCAGCAGCTACTTGGGCCACGCCTCATACCTTTGTGTCTCATTACAAGTTGGATTTGGCCTCCAGAGATAGGGCCAGTTTTGGTTCCACAGTTCTCAAGAGTCTGTTCCATTGAGCCTCCCGGGATACAGGTGCTAGGACGCTGTCCCATCCAGCAAGAATGAAGGCGAGATTGACAACTTAACATTTAGAAGTTATGTACCTACCATAACGTTCCATGTTAGTTGTCTTCTCTCGCCTTCTTTCTTGCGTCCCTCCCTCCTTCCCCCTGGCCTGGACAGATCTTGGAGAGTTCCTATTAGATTGCTTCCTCTGGAGCATTGTTATGAGGACTTCTTTTAGGAACCACGGTTCCTAATTATGTTAGGATAGTCTTTAGCAGGGTCAGTTAGCTGCCAAACGAGATCTGAGGTAGTTCCGCCTTGCATCATGGGATATAGGGTTGCCTCGAGCTGGTAAAAGGAGTTCTCGAGCTAAAGCAAGTGCCGAGTCGGAGCCGAGGATCGGCTCCGAACCCATCCAGCAAGAAAGAAGGCGAGAGAAGACAACTAACATGGAACACTATGGTAGGTACATAACTTCTAATTTTATATCCACAGAACTGCTGGTCATAGGCAATCCGATCAGTTGTTTATCTCCTTTGCCAAAAGTAATTTCGGAAAATCAGTTTCTAAGGTTTCTCTCTGTAGATGG
Source organism: Protopterus annectens (assembly GCF_019279795.1). Taxonomy (NCBI): domain Eukaryota; kingdom Metazoa; phylum Chordata; order Ceratodontiformes; family Protopteridae; genus Protopterus; species Protopterus annectens. Next base: position 809,482,675 of record NC_056750.1, on the reverse strand, counting down.
ATCTCGAGTTGTATTCTGTTAGCATATCAGAGTTCGGGAAGGCCTGCACCTCAAGGAGTCCATGCTCATTCTACTAGGGCCGTTGCCACTTCTGCAGCCTTTCAGGCTAGGGTTCCACTGGATGAGATTTGTTCCGCAGCCACTTGGGCTTCATCTCACACCTTTATCAGCCATTATAAAATAGATGTTATTTCCCGAGGTAGAGCGTCCTTTGGCTCTGCGGTGCTCCGGAATATCCTTCCATGAAGGCCACCCAAGACTTGGGTAGCTGGGGACTCTGTCCCACAGGTTGCTGACAAATGAAGTTCCTACTTCAGATTAAGAAGTTATGTACTCACGATAACGTTCCATCTGAGTAGGTATCTTCATTTGTCTGCAACCATCCCCCCCTCCTTCCCCCTGACCGATTGGATCGCTCTTGTGTTATTAGCATATGTTCCCATTGGGACACCTGTTATCTGTTGTGCTATAGGGCAAACTTGATCTGAGGTCAGTTAGGGCAGGCAGGGGATTATGGGTAAGGGGGAGGAGCTAGGAGCTCAGATCTATGCTATGTTAGATGTTGCCGGCTCGGATCCAAGATCGGATCCGTATCCCACAGGTTGCAGACAAATGAAGATACGTACTCAGATGGAACGTTGTGGTGAGTACATAACTTCTTATTATTTACTTACTATAGTGTTACACCCATGTTGTTGAATTTTCAGCCCATTCAGACTCCCTCCCTCATGCCCATGTCCATTTATCACCTATGGCTTTGATATGATTGAGTATACCATTTATAACCCTGTGTGTGCACAGTTATGTGAGGCTGTAACTACTGATCTGATGTAGTTAAATCATTTGGTCATCAACCTGTGGGCTTCGGATCCGGACCGGATCTGAGACAGCAGTTTCACCAGCATCAGATCCGAGGTCCAAGCTCCTCCCCTTACCCATAATACCATTGCATCTCCATCCTTCCCCCAGATCTCGTTTGCTGCGACTTCACCTGCATCGTGATCGCTGAGCTCCAGGTGGTAAGACTGTTGTTTTGGGGTGTTTTGAGTGTAAGTGTGTGTGTTTCCTAATTCCTTAAGTCCCTTTATTCCTCCCTTTCCCGTTCTCCATTGAGTTTTAGTGTTATTTTAAAATAAAAAAAAATGTCTATAGTAGTTGTGTTAGTGTAGGCCTTCTTTCTTTTCCCGCCTTGTGTTTTGAGTGTGTGAGTTTTGGGGTTGGGTAACCAGCCACTATTATGGCAGACATAAGTTGGTCTTCAGAAAATGCAATGCACAGTGTGGCCCTAAGTTATCCCCTGCGGATGGCCACACTCTGTGCGTTGTTTGGTTAGGGGCCGCTCATTTGACCACTGAGTGCACAATATATGTGGGGCTTAACCCCTGGGCCTTAAAAGACCGTAAGGCTAAATTAATCTTGTTGGGGCTTCTCCCTTTCACATTGATGGCTGCCTTTTTGTCTTCTGTAGCGGCGGTTACAGATTATTTCTTATTTGCAATGATGATGGACGGGTTGACAGATGAGATCAGACAGGAGGCCCCATGGACTATGATGTTTGCAGATGACATTGTGCTATGTAGTGAGAGTAGGGACCAGGTTGATGAGACCCTGGAGAGGTGGAGATATGCTTTTGAGAGGAGAGGAATGAAGGTCAGCAGGGCTAAGACAGAATATATGTGTGTAAATGAGAGGGAGGGTAGAGGAATGGTGAGGATGCAGAGAGTAGAGTTGGTAAAGGTGGATGAGTTTAAGTACTTGGGATCAACAGTTCAGAGTAATGGTGAGTGTGGAAAAGAGGTGAAGAAGAGAGTACAGGCAAGGTGGAATGGGTGGAGAAGAGTGACAGGAGTGATTTGTGACAGACTGGTACCAGTAAGAGTGAAAGGGAAGGTCTACAAGAGGGTAGTCAGACCAGCTATGTTATATGGGTTGGAGACGGTGGCATTGACAAAAAGGCAGGAGTCAGAGCTGGATGTGGCAGAGTTAAAGATGTTAAGATTTGCAGTGGGTGTGACTAGGATGGACAGGATTAGGAATCAGTATATTAGAGGGTCAGCTCAGGTTGGACAGTTTGGAGACAAAGCAAGAGAGGCAAGATTGCGTTGGTTTGGACATGTGCTGAGGAGGGATGCTTGGGAAAAGGATGCTAAGGATGGAGCTGCCAGGTAAGAGGAAAAGAGGAAGGTCTAAGATAAGGTTTATGGATGTGGTGAGAGGGGACATGCAGGCGGTTGGTGTGAAAGAGCATGATGCAGAGGACAGGAAAAAATAGAAACAGATGATCCACTGTGGCGACTCCTAACGGGAACAGCCGAAAGAAGAAGAAGAAGTGGCGGTTACAGCTGTGACAGCTCCCTCCACTTCTGTTGTGTCCTCTCCTCCCTCCCAGACTGGGACTTGCCTTCCCGACCCATGGAAAGAGAGAAGAAAAAAGAGAAAGAGGGGCACTGTGAAAAAGTGAAAGGGAGGAATAGATCCCCGGAGCGCATGGATTCGACAGATCCTCCTTCTAAGCTTCCTGCACCTTCCAGGCTGAATCCCCTCGGCTCCGATCTCCGTGGTTTTACCCTGGAGCCGGAGGAGGTTCGGCCTTCATCTAGCGCTTCCAGTGACTGTCCTTCTAGGCTGGCTTTGGTGGCCTCTTCTAGGTCAATTAGAAGCCTTTCTGAAGCAGACATGGACAGATTGATGTGAAGGTTTGTTCACACTCCGCTTCAGATGGGGGACTTGCTGGCTTCCTCTCGCTCTGGAGGGGGTAGCTCACTGCCACTATTTGCCCCAATTGCTCCTTCTTCGATCTGTCCTCTGGTTTCGGAGTTCCTGGATCCGAGAGGTCCCAGATTCATGGGGTCGCCGCCGATGGTACTATCTACCTCACACCGGCAGTTACCTTGAGCGTGTCGGATCCGACTGGGTCAGAGCCGTAGCCTGGGCATCGGATCCGAGGGGTTGGGTTTTTCCTTTTTGGCTCTGTCTTTGTCAGGCTGAGACCTACCCCTTGCCACCTTCGGGCTCGGCTCTGATCCCCGTGTTGGATTCGGGGAGGGCGTCCTCTCTGTCAGTTGCTCGATAGGCTCGCTCCCCCTCGGCATTCAGTGTGGTGGAAAGGGTTCTCGCTAATGGATCGAGGCCTCTGACTATCTCCTTGGGGTCCGCCCCGACCCCCTCTATTCTGGGTGCATGTTCTGCCAGTCTGCCCATGCAGGGACAGCCCGTGATCGACATGCCCCAGACTGTTTCCCCTGAATAACCCCAAGTATTTCGTGAGTCCTCTCCAGAGAGTTCCACCGAAGAGGTTCCTCACAAACGTAAGTGCAAGAGGAGGCACTTAGACCCCCCCCCCCCGAGTCCCTCACGGAAGATACTGACTTGGAGGAAGGGGAAGGCTCCCCAAGATCACCCACTGAGGATGTCTCATTTGGAGACATCATGGAAATCCTACACCTGGGGGGTTGGTCCACCCCCAAGCCTTCCTCGGTCGAGTCAGTGTTTCTGGAAGCATTCGACATGGGCACATCTACTTCTTGGGTGTGTGTGTGCTCCCCCTTCACCCCCCTCCCCCGTAGATCCCCCTGGTGGACCTCATTACCACCAGAGCATGAAAAGTACTGGATACCATGGAGCCAATCACAAACTGTCCAGATAAGATCTTGAGCCCCCTGATAGACCGAGCTGGAATAAAGGATCCCCAGTGGATGCCATGGTGGTAGTGGGTGCCAGGAGGAAGGAACTGGCTCAGGAGCATTCCACTGTCCATTCCCTGGACCGAGAGCCCAGGATGATGGACCGTTTGGGAAAGTGGACTTGTGCTTCAGCCACCTTTTGTATAAGTGTGCCGAACTATATGGCCCATGTTACCAGACTGCAGCATGACCTGCTCAAAGAGTTCACTACGTCGCCCCCGGAGTCCATGTCGCCAGAGGATAAATGCACATTTTCTACGCAAATGGCCACTCTGAAAGAGGTTACCAACACGTCTATGCGACTCCTTTCTCATGCTACTGAAGGAGCAGCATGGGCGGCCGGGTCTGGTGTTGCTATGAGGTGACACGCCTGGCTCAGGCTATCTCATTTCGCGGAACTCTTCAAGGCGTCTTTTGCAAATGCTCCCTATGATGGCTCTTCCTTGTTTGTGAAGACGGCCCATGACACACTTATCCAGAGTGAGAAGGACGGGAAGACACGGTCTGCCATGGGAATTCACTTCTCCAACCCCCAAAGATCCTTCTCCAGGAATCAGCATGGGTCAAAAGAAGATGTGTTTCCGGGACACTCAGGACTCCTTTTCCCCTAGAGGCAGAGAGGGACAAGACAGATGCTGGCTCAGAGGCAGTGGGGGTCCGATGAACTTCGGGTCTTGAGAACTGTTCTCAAACAGACCCGCGCAGCAGCCCCGAGGGGTTGCTGACTGCTCTCCTCTGAAGGCAGTCAGAGGACGTTTCTGTATGCACCTGACGGCGTGGGAGTCCATGTCAACAGATTGTTGGGTGCTCCAAATAATATCCAGAGGTTACACAATTCCCTTTGTGACATGTCCCTCACCTCCCGGACGTTCCACCCGCACAAAGAGAGGCAGCAGCCATCGAAGTAGAAAAGCTGCTAAGCAAACGGGCCATCCAGCCTCTCCCCTCAGTTCACTCCAGATCAGGCATCTATTCCATGTTCTTTTTGGTGCCCAAAAAGACGGGAGACTCCAGGCTGATTCTCGACCTTTCCACTCTGAACCTGTCAGTTGCCAAAGAAAAGTTCTGGATGGTCACTTTACAATCCATCCTGCCTTACCTGGAGGAAAATGACTGGATGTGCTCCAAAGACCTGCAGGATGCATGCTACCATATAAAGATGCACAGATGCTCCAGGAGGTTTCTCCGCTTTCGGCTAGGGGCCAACCACTACCAATTCCGGGCTCTACCCTTTGGTCCCACCACAGCCCCCAGGGTGTTCACCAAGGTCATGGCAGCAATAGTGGCTCACTTGAGGCTTCAGGGCATTCAGGTCTATACGTACCTGGACAATTGGCTCCTTGCCACTCCCACCAGACATCTACTCTGTCAAGCCAGGGATCATTTCCGGAAGTTGTCAGACTTGCTGGGTATCACTATAAATATAGCCAAGTCCTCTCTAGAACAGGTTCACATCCTGGACTACATAGGGCCGAGAACAGGCACATTGCAGTCCGAAGTCTTTCTGACACCAGAGTGGGTTCAGAGCCTTCATCTTCATATCCTTGCGATTCTTCAGTATCCCTTTCCCCCAGCCGCAGTGGTGTTAAGAGCCCTATCACTCTTCTTCCTTGTGGTCGTCTTCACATGCAGGTTCTGCAGTGGATGTTGGCGGTCCAGTGGTCCTTATTGGATCGGCCATTGACTCATCCGATTTGCATAAGCAAGGCATGCAAGATGTCCCTCCTCTAGTGGCTCCACTCTCCGGAAATAGTAGAGAGACGGTCCTTTTGTTGTAGCCCCTCCCCAAGCCACGGTGACCATGAATGCCTCCCGACTAGGGTGTGTGGGGGGGGCATTGCTCGGGCAGGACAGTCCAAGGCACGTGGTCTTTAAATGAGACCAATTTGCATATCAATGTTCTGGAGATGAGGGCGGTCTTATTAGCATTGCAGGCCATTCATGCTTTTCTTCCTCTGAGAACTATTCCGACAGACATGTCAGTGGTCTGGTATGACAACAAACAGGGAGGAACCATATCCTACCCCTTTGTCAAGAGGCCATGAGAGTGTGGGAATGGGCGATTGCCACCAATCGTTTTCTGATAACAACGCATATTCTCGGTCGATCCAATGTACTAGCGGACAAATTGAGCAAAACTATCCTAATGCCTTACAGGTGGTCTCTGAATCCTTGTGTAACGAAGCAGATATTCCTCGAGTGGGGTCGGCCTTGCTGCAATCTCTTCGCCTCTCCTTCCAACGCGAAGTGCAGCGAGTTCTTCACTCTGATCCCCCAGAGACGCTCTGGTCCATGCTTGTCCTCCCTGTGTTCTTTATGCATAGCCCTCGTTACCCCTCATGACAAAGTTTTTACAGAAGGCTCGTCAGTTGGGGAGTAGAGTCATCCTCATTGCCCCATTTTGGCCTCGCCAGATCTGGTTTCCCTGTCTGAGGTCTCATCTGGTAGCTCCTTTTTGGATCTTGGATCCAATTCCGGATCTTATCTCACATCCTTCAGGGATTCCTCTCCCAGACCTATGCAGTCTGAAGCTCACAGCTTGGCTGCTCCAGTTCCATTGATTGCCAGGACTCCCTGGTGGCAGCCCATAAGTCATCTACCAGAAATGTTTACTGTAGTAAATGGAAACATTTTTCGAACTGGGCTTCTCTGAGGGATCTGGATCTTTTACGGCTCCAGTGCCAGCGGTTCTTGAATTTTTAGCACACCTTTTTCAGCATGGCACCAGCTCTTCTACGGTGAAAGTTCAGCTGGCTGCCATTTCGAATTTCCATGTAGGCGAAAACATGTGATCTTTGGCTTCTTCCAGACTTTGCAAAACCTTCATTAAAGGGACTTTTCTTTTACAGCCTCCAATGAAGGACCCCACTCCTCCTTGGGATCTTACCTTAGTTTTTTAGGCGTTAGTTGCTCCACCCTTCAAGCCGGCTGCCTCTGTTGATTTGAAATTTTTGTCTTGGAAAACAGCTTTTCTAGTGGCTATCATCTCAGCAAAGGAGAGTGTCAGAACTTCAAGCATTATCTGTTAAAACCCCCTTATATGGTTTTTCATAAAGACAGGTCTCACTTCAGACTAATCCTTCTTTTTTGTCTAAAGTGGCTTCAGAGTCAAATATCACTCAATCAATCAATCTGCCTGTCTTTTTTCTAAATTTTTAGAACAAGGGGGAATATAAGCTACATTTGTTAGATGTACATAGGCAGTTACGTTTTTACATACACAGGACTAAGCCCTTTTGCATGTGTAATTGTTTGTGTCCTTCGCTAGACCTTTTCTAGACAAACCAGTTTCCAAGGTGAGAATTATCAAGTGGATTTCCCTTTGCGTTCTGCAGGTTTACAAAATAAAGGTATGTCTATTCCAGAGAGTGTTCATGGCCATTCTACCAGGTCCACGGCTACGTCAGCTGCTTTTTGGTCCAGGCTATCCTTGGATGATATTTATTCAGCTGCTACTTGGTCCTCATCTCATAGTTTCATTTCTCATTATAAATTGGCCATGGTTTCCAAAGGGAGAGCATCCGTTGGCTCCCCGGTGCTCCGGAACATCCTTCAATGAGAGGACCTCCCAAGGGTGTGGTAGCTGGGGAATCTCTCCCACAGGTTGATGACCAAATGAAGTTAACTACTTCGGATAAAGAAGTTATGTACTTACCATAACGTTCCATCTGAGTAGTTAACTTCATTTGTCATCAGCCATCCCTCCCTTCTCCCCCCTGGCCTTGTTATTAGGTTCCTTCGTCTGAGTAACCAAGAGATAGTACCCTTGCGGCCCTCTTGCTTTTACTTGTGGGTCAGGTATTGTCAATCGGGCTCGTGTGTTGGGCGGCAAACTCTATCTGAGGGAAGAAAGGAGATCCAGTGGTATTATGTGTAAGGTGAAGAGCTCGGATCTGATGCTGGTGAAACTGCCATCACGGATCTGGTCCGGATCCGAAGCACACATGTTGATGACAAATGAAGTCTAACTACTCAGATGGAAGGAACGTTATGGTAAGTACATAACTTCTTTTTCCCTACAAATTGGAACTATGTGAATTAGAGAAGTTTTTTTTTGTAGGATTGCCCAGATACCGGGGGTGGGGTTCAATCTGAGCTGCTAAGGTAGAGTGCCGATGTCGGATCCAGTGGGATCCAACAACCCATATGTTTGAACCAGAAGATCATCAGACAGTATGGATCTTATGTTATGATAAGTATGTAACTTATTTTTTTTTCTTAAGTAAAAATCCTTTTCTTCCCTAGGTAACCACAGCATCTGCTCTGAACTAATCTCTTCATTTGCTTGTCTTTTTTTTCCTTCCTACTGCAGGCAGACATAATACCTCCTTCATATTTTGGATGTTCATAAACAAATTAGGTTTAGCCTGCAACAGGCAAAACAATTTTGACAATATAATCAGTAATTTTGCAGGCTTTTCTCAAACAGGATTGGGGCGAAAGTTTTCCAAGGTCTTTTTATCCAGACATCTGTCTGAATGTATTGCCTATATTTATACATCATTAAATAGGTCTGTACCTTACAATCCAAATGCTTATTTAGCCAAGGCAGTTGCTACTTCCTCTGCATTCTTTAAAAACTCTTCAGTTGATGACATTTGTGCAGCAGCTACCTGGGCATCTGTGCCTACTTTTTGCAAAAATTTTAACCTGGATGTGGTTATCAGGTCCATGTTTTCCTTCATCGTCCAGGATCTTATCTTGGAACTCTAAACCTTCCAGGGGGAGTGGATGGACTGAATAATCTAAGATGCAATAGTCATATACTTGCACAGTGTTGGATCTTGATTGTCCATGTCCATCCAGTTTACCATCTCTCTACTGTCCCCCTTTCAAATTGTAACTTGATCTTCTAATAAACCTCAGCGACACTTTGTGGCTACCTTCTTTTCCTGATTTAATGGATTTCTCTTCTTTGAGGATCAGGCATCCAAAGTTGATCTTAGAGGAAAGGGAGCACCGGTACATTGTTTAAGGTAGGGGAAGAGCTTAAGCTATTTGAGGAAAGCTGTTTGCCATTGTAGTGCCTAGTGGCAAACTGTTTCAGTCCAGTGAAGTGGATGGCCATGCATAATCAAGATTCAGCAGTATGGTAAGTGCATAACTGTTGCTATACTTCTTGATGGTGTTAACGAGAACTTAGACTGACATGATGGCTGATTTTGCTTTAATGCAATGCACAGATTATTTAACTTTTTTTTTCAGTATCTGTAAATTTGGTTTTGGAATGTCATACGAGACTCACTTTGTTTACAGAGTTTGACATTTAGTATGGTTTGAATGCTACTTTTTGGGCATCCATGTGTCATTGCATGCTTTGTAGATGCATGCTGCACAGAAAACTGATTATTTTGCTCTTATTTAGGGTGTGGGATAGTCGGGCACTTCAGGTAGCGCACGAATTTCCTGTGAAGCAGTATATCCAAACACACTGTGATGTTAACCAGGATGGCCATTACTGCCTTACAAGCAGTAATGGTTTTGGAGGTCAAGGCTGTGAAGCAACGGTGAGTACCCATGGTTGAGTGGAGAGTCTTGGCTGAAATTGCTTTTAATTGTATGCAACTTACTGAATCCATTCTGTTTTTACATGCAGCTTCAAGTGTGACCTTTAATGCTGTTAGCATAAATTTTGAAGTGTATACTTTTAAGGACTAGAGAATAGTCTGAGCCTTTCCATCTGGTGAGCTGCTAAGTCGTTTATTTTTTTTTCCCACCTCATAGAAATACCTTGCATCTCTGTATTGATGATGGTGGCTGACTGAGCTGCACACTAACTAGAGCTCTCCCTGTGTGAAAAACTGAGAAGTTGTTTAAAAATCCAGAAAAAGTTATACATTTGGTGGAAGTTTAGATGTTCTGTAGTCCTATCTTGCCTTCATTCTTACACATGGGTTCGGCTCCGACTCGGCCTATTAGCAAGCTCAAAGTCTTCTAGTTGACTCGTAGCTAGGTTGGTATCCCATGGTGCACCAGTATAATTCCCAGATCTCATTTGCCATGTCGACAAGTTCAGATGTGCTTCTTCTTGGCCGTGGCTAAGTTTAACACATTTTGCTATTTTTTCTAGATTACAGTTTAACTTTTCAAATTATATAGCCTTCGCTAATGTTGTACTATCGTTAGAGTAGTTTTTCTCTTGCTGTTATACCTTTTTCTTCAATTTAGTTAATTGTTTTTGATAACTAGCTGGCCGTTGGCCTTGTTGTTCTCCTTGGTATCCTGTGTGCCAGTTTGTTATATTTGACGGGTATTTTGCCCCTAGTTGTTGTTTGCTGTGCTAGATTAGCTTAGAGAATTTGGTAGTTCATAAGTTTGATAATTAGTGCTTGCTGTTAAGGTGCACGTTTGCGCACAATTTAATCTTCTGTGTACAGTGTTCTTTAGTGTGCGGTGTTACTAGTTTAGCTAGTTAGTTTTTAGAGTAGTCCGCCTAGGATTTTAGTCGGATATTTAGCTTTAGTTGACAAGGGTTTTTGATATTTCAACCCTTTTGGTCGTACGACATAGATTTTGAATAAAAGTGCCTCTAGTGGGAATTTTGTTTCTCGCTTATACTTTGTGTGTGTGTCAAGTATATTTGGTAGTTTCAGAACTTTAGTCTTCTCTCTTCTAGGTCTGTTTGAGTTAGAGGGCCTAGTTTTCTCTCTCTCTTCTCTACCCAGGGCTAGGACCGTTTGAGTTAGAAGACCTAGTTCTCATAGTTGTGTGATTGTTAGTGCAATAAGGGCTAGGCCCCTTTAAGTTAGAGGACCTAGTCCTCGCTGTGTGTTTGGCTTCTGTCCTTTTGCTGCATCCCAGTGCTATGTCTAAAGAGGCAAAGGATCATAAATCCTTGGGGTTTAAGAAATGCGTGAAATGCTCTCAGAAGATGTCTATTAACGAGTAACTGTGTGTATTGCCTTGGAGCCATCCATCTGCAAGAAACATGTTTGATGTCCTTCAAGAATGCAACTGCAGTCATAACATATGGATTGTCCTGCCTCAGGCAGCCCTCGGTCGGCCGGATTCCAAAGTCTGGGTCCGAAGTCGGCTGATGTCGCATTTCTCTCCGACGTCAGAGCGGCTGGAGTACATAAGCATCAGCCAACGCCATTTTCTTCAGTATTTCTTGCCGCGCGGTGCCCGAAGCAGAAGCAGTTCGCAAGTGCCGGTCGGTCAGCTCCTGTATTCTTCGATTCCGAAGTCATCAAAAAAGCTAAGTACCCCGTTGGGGACCTTTTCTTGCCTCAGCCGATGTCAGAAATTACTGAAAAAGTTAACAATTGTCTTTCTTGTGGTAAACAAATACCTCATAAGGATTTCCACTCTTACTGTCTTCCTTGCCTTGGCCCAGACCACGACGTCTCGGCCTGTGTCGCCTGTGCTCGCTTCAATAAGCGCACTCTCAAGCGCCGGGCGGAGTTCGCTGAAGATTTTTTCGGCGAAAAATTTGTTTATACAATGCCGCCGGAACTTCCGACATCGCAAACTCCCAAGAAATGAAAGGACCGGGACCGACATCCTCGGCCCGCGTCTACCACCGACTCCACGCCAAAACCTACCGCGAGTGCTCCGGTTCTCCCTGAGACGGTTATTCCACCGCTCCGAACCGAAGACACCGCATTACCGACGACTCCGATACCGGATACCACTCCGACGCCAGTTATAGTTTTTCCTCCGGATACTGAAACCGAGGAAATGCCCGAGACCATTGCTGTAGATAAGGTCACTCCTGCACGTGGAGCTGCCAGGCCTCCTATGGCCATGTCTATTAAGGCCTACACTCGGGCTAAGGCAGCCAGCAAGACCAAGCACCTTACTGCTAAAGCCTTACCTCAGCCTACTCCAGAGACACAAATCATGACTATGGCCGCAGACTTAATTTCTATGATTAGAGGTTCACAGGCCCATCCTGAGAGAAGATCCCAGCCTCCTTCTGATGAGGCCCCGGGTTGAACCCTCTGACCCTATCCCTTCAGATGAAGATTCTGAGGATTCTGTCCACTCCGATGGCCAGGAAGAGCTCTTCCAGACCTATGAGGACCCGGATGCAGAGGATTCCATCCCCTCGGCCTCCCCTCCTGAGGATATTTCTTTTGGGGAAGTTCTGCATACCATGAGAGATCATTTCAAGTGGCAAGGCCAAGAATATTCTGATTCCAGAAAGCGCCTTCGAACTTTCCTTAAAAAGCCCCAGCACAGGCCCTTAGCTATTCCTCCTGTGCTTGATGTTTTGGATGATTTATATTCTGACTCCAGTGTTACCCCTGATTCTCTTCCTCCTGCTCCAGCCAAGCCAGACAGGGTCCCAGAACCACATTCCCATTTATTCAGGGCCCATACTGTTGATTTGGAAACTATTTCTCAGGGACCTAAAGGTGTTTCAGCTTCCACCTCTAAAAATCCCTTGCCTTCCAACAGGGAAGCTAGGTCATTAGAGAGATGGGGGAAAAAGGTCTACACCTCCACTACTTTATCTATGAGAGCTTTTAATTGCCTTTTTCATATGTTACAATATCAGGATTTCCTGTTAGAAGATTTACAGAAAACATTGGCCTCTCCTGATCCTTTAGACAGGAAGTCTTTGCAGGAAGCTGTACATAACTCTCAGCAAGTCAGCAATCACTTCCTGCAGTGTGGATATGATGCACTGGAAACTTCATGTAGGGCAGCTATGACAGGGGCAGTCATTCGTAGACATGCATGGTTAAAAGAACAACCTCTACCAGATCATGTTAAGGCAAAACTTCTGGATGCACCCTTGGAAAAGAACAAGCTTTTTGGTGCTAATGCTAAAGATGTGTTAAAGTCCATCGAGGAAAAAGCAAAATCAGTTCAGACTGTTAAAGATTTCCTCCAGGTTCAGCCCCCCAGATTCAGTAGGAATTGGCCTTCAAAAAACTGGTCCTTCCCTAATCCTGAAAAATTTCAAAGGGGTAAAAACAGACGTGGCCGAGGAAGAGGACAATACAGAGGTCCTTACAGGGGACGACAATGGCAGCCAGCAAACCAAAGAAGTGACACGGGTTTCCCCTGCCCCACAGCCACAATCTCAATGACTTTCCTCTACTTCCGCCTACCAAGGAACAAATAGAAGCTCCCTTGGGTGGAAAATTATCTCTGTTTTCAGACAATTGGCACAGATTGACAAAGGACAAATGGATTTTGGACATTATAGACCAAGGTTATACAGGTTCCATTTTCATACCTTACCAAGAAAACAAGGCATGCCAAACCTACCACAAAACCAGAGGGCAGAGGCTATCAAGCAAATTTCTCTGCTGGCTCGGATAAAAGCAATAGAAAGAGTTCCACAACAAGAACAAGGCCAGGGGTTTTACTCAAGACTGTTCCTTGTTCCAAGAAAAGAAACTCAATGGAGACCAATACTGGATTTGTCCGCATTAAACACCTTTCTCATAGTACCAAAGTTCAAAATGCTGACTCTACAGCAACTCCTTCCCATGCTGGGCAAGGGGTCTTGGCTGATTACTGTGGACCTCAAGGAGGCATACCTGCATTTCCCTATCAGACACAGTTGCAGAAGATACCTCAGATTTCTTGCAGGGCCAGAGCATTATCAATTCTCAGCATTGCCATTTGGCTTATCTACTGCGCCCAGAGTATTCACAAAATGCCTGGCTTCAGTAATTGCTCATTGCAGGCTCCAGGGGATCCAAATTTACCCGTACCTGGACGACTGCCTCATACAAGTGGACGACAAATTGATGTTGACAAAAAACTTAAACTATGTCATACGATTACTTCAGGCTCTGGGATACACAGTCAACTTCCAAAAGTCAAGACTTCAACCATCCCAGCAAATAACCTTCTTAGGAGCCAAACTAGACACAGCCTCTCAAATGGCTTACCTGACAGAAGACAAGCAAGAGAAGTTAACTCATTATTTCAAAGGTTTGGCAAAATTCACCCAGATGACTGCAAGGAGATTCCTGCATGCCCTGGGTTACATGGCATCCTGCATTCTCCTGGTTCCATTAGCAAGACTACACATGAGAAAGCTTCAATGGTACCTAAAAGCCTATGGTCTCAGCACAGCAACAACTTAGAGACAACCATACCGCTCATTCCATGCCTACAAAAGGAATTCCTATGGTGGGCCTCGGTAAGCCAGGCAAACACAGGTATGTCATTCAAAAAACCACAGATAACACAGACCATGACCACAGACGCCTCAGACCTTGGATGGGGGGCGCACATGGAAGGCAGATGTATACAAGGACAATGGTCTCCAAAGGAAACACATCTGCATATAAACCAAAAGGAATGCTGGCAGTAATGCATGCCATTGAGGCCTTTCAACAACAACTTCAGCAAGGCCATTTACTGATGCGGACAGACAACACCACTGTGATGTGGTATATAAACAAGCAAGGGGGCACCCATTCTTACCCCCTTTGCAGACTGACAATGAATCTTTGGGAAAAATCACTGAGCCTAAACATACAGTTACAATCCCAGTTTGTTCCAGGCAAAGACAATGTGCTGGCGGACAGCCTAAGCAGGAATTTCACAGATCCACACGAGTGGAGGTTACATCCGAAGATCTTCACACAACTCACTTCGACATGGGGCAGGCCAGAAGTAGACCTATTTGCCTCTCACCTCAACCATCATCTACAAAAATTCTGCTCAAGGACATACCATCCACAAGCTTGGAAAATAGATGCTCTCTCATTCAACTGGAACTTCCTAAAAATCTATGCATTCCCACCTCTGCCACTGATGACCTCGGTATTACTAAAGATCAAAGCAGAGACCCAAGGGGATCCTAATAGCTCCAGACTGGCCAAGGCAACACTGGTATCCACTACTACGGAGCATATGTCACACCAAGAAGTGGGCCCTTCCCCAATGGCCCCTACTTTTGACTCAACACAACTTCAAAACAGTGCATCCAAACCTTCAGACACTGCAGCTAACAGCCTGGGAGATCCCATGAATAACTTCAATCTATCTCTCTCCAAGGAAGTTCAGCGGATATTAACAGAGGCTCGAAGACCATCCACCAGAAAGGTTTACTTAGCAAAATGGAAGAGATTCAGCATTTGGAATACCAGCAAGGGACATGATGCATCATTATTGAACATCCCACTCATCCTGGAATATTTGGCAGATATGCTACAGAATGGACTCTCATATTCTTCCATAAAGATACATGCTTCAGCTATTTCAGCTAGATATAACACTGATCCGCCTGTCTTTTCACATCCTTTGCTAAGGCAATTCCTCAGGGGAATCAAGAACATTAAGCCACCAAGAAAGGCTCCAGTGCCAGCCTGGGACCTCAACTTTGTCTTAGAAAAACTGACTCTACCTCCATTTGAGCCAGCAGCTTCAGTCGACTTACAATTTCTCTCATGGAAGACAGCTTTCCTGTTGGCAATTACCTCAGCAAGAAGGGTTTCGGAACTACAGGCCCTAATAGCAATACCACCGTTCATAATCTTTCACAGAGACAGGGTCTCATTAAGGACCAACCCTACTTTTATGCCAAAGGTGGTATCTAGGGTTTCTTTAAATCAAGCTATTCATCTACCTGCTTTCTTCCCCAATCCTGAGAACAAAGGGGAAAGAGTGTTACATACCTTGGACATTCACAGACAACTTCGATACTACCTGGACAGAACCAAGACCAGTAGGAAGTCTGAACAACTTTTTGTAGCTTACGCCCCTGCAGTCCAAGGAAAAGCAATTTCAAAACAGACTATTTCAACATGGATTGGACATTGCATCAGATTCTGTTATTCCTTTCATGGGAAGACTGTTCCAGCCAATGTCAGACCACATTCCACCAGAGCTACAGCCACCTCTACAGCATTCTTAAGAGGGGTGCCTACAAAGGGCATTCTAGAAGCTGCTACATGGAGCTCCGTGCATACATTCTCCAAACACTTCAATCTCCCTCTATACTCCAGATCCAGAGCAGGCTTTGCTTTGGCAGTCCTGCAGGGTTTGATTGCCACACCATCTTTTTCCTAGAGCATTCCTCCTCCCCCAGATAAGCTATGGTATTCTACCCATATGTTATGACTGCAGTTGCATTCTTGAAGGACATAGTACAGTTTTGTACCTACCATAAATTTAGATGTCCGATAGATATGCAACTGCAGTCAGATTTTCCCTCCCTCCATACCCCTCTATGCCTAGGGTCCACTCCTATCCCTGTTTCTCTTAGCTGGGGATATCTGTTATGGTGTATCTGTTTATTGCTTACTTATTTGTCTGGAATCCTGTTTTTGTCTTCCAATTTGATTGGCACCTGGCATCTGGGGCAAGAAACACTGAAGAAAATGGCGTCGGCTGATGCTTATGTACTCCAGCCGCTCTGACGTCGGAGAGAAATGCGACATCAGCCGACGTCGGACCCAGACTTTGGAATCTGGCCGACCGAGGGCTGCCTGAGGCAGGACAACCCATATGTTATGACTGCAGTTGCATATCTATCGGACATCTACATTTATGGTAGGTACAAAACTGTACTTTTTGCCATTCTGTCAGTGCCAGGGTCTTACAGAAGGGAAGAACAAACTAATATTAAAAGGTCTCCTTAAGCCTTCTTTTAAGGAAAACTTGGCCAGTTCGTCGTCCTTCTGGAAAAAGGTTAAACCTTCCAAGAGGCATTCCCCGGCGCCATCCGGTGCCTCAGAACCGACTCCCAAAACGTTGAAACCAGACAAGTCTTCTCCCTCCTCGGCTGCACTGATTTCGGAACCAATCGAGGTTGTTGCTACTGTGACTTCAGTGTCGGCCCTGTGCATTTCGGAGTCAACTACTGATAGCAGACATCGGAGCCAGTCCTCACATCCATTACCAGTCTCCCCAGTTTTAAGATCTCCTATCTTACAAAGGTCTAGATCTCCCACACTGTCTTCCAGATCTTCCAGGAGCCTATCAGAAGAAGATGTGGAGAGAGTAGTGCTGAGACTCCTGAAGTCGTCTGTCTTACCAAAAATGCTGTTGGCTCCAACCCAGTCGGTCCTGGAGCCACTTGAGTCCATTTCCCCTTCTGTGGTTCCTCCTCTGAGCCGTGCTGGGCTTTCAGAGCCAGAATGCTCGGTACCGCTGGTTGTGGAATCCTCGGTTCCAGCTCCTCCCGAGGCTGTCTCGGAGCCGAGTTCCGCTACAACACCTTTGGTGCCTTCTGGGGGTGTCTAGGAGTTGAAGCTTTCCTATTGGCCCTGACACGGACGTTTGGATCCAGACCTCTTTGGTTCCGAGTCTCCTTCTTGGTGCGTCGGCTAGGGTGAGCTTGGACCATACATCTACCTCGAAGCTGATGACTTCCTCCGTCCCCTCGGAGCAGGTGAGGTCGGCCTTCGAGATGATGTGGAGTGTGCTGTCCCGATCATCAACTCCACCCAGGGGTGCGGACAGTCTTCCCCCTTGGGCCCCGATCTCTGTCTCAGCATCTACTCCTTCTCTAGACAGCAGAGACCCGCAGCCTCAGGATCCCCCGGCTGGTGCCGCCCCCCCCCCCCCCACTCGTCCGAGACCTCCTCAGGATATCCTTCTGAGGATCCCCCATGGAAGAGGAAGCATGTAGACTCCCAGGTTGAGTCTCTTACCTCCGACATTGACCTTGAGGAGTCAGAAGGGTCCCGCAAGTCGTCCTCTGATGATGTCTAGACCTTGTTACTCGGAAGGTGTGGGAGACTCCTGATGCCGTAGAGCCAGTACATTTTTGTCAGCCTCCAAGTAGAAGGAATTTTTGTCCAAGGGCGTTCTGTAGATGCCATGGTGGTAATGGCGGCGGCCACTAAGAAGGAACTAGCGAAAATTTTTTCATCTGTCCTTCCGCTGAACAAGGAGTCTCGAACGATGGACAGGTACGGGAAGCGTATCTTTTCGTCAGTGGCATTCACACTCAGATCACTGATCTACCCAACACATTTTACAAGGCTTCAGAGAGATCTCCTTAAGGAGATGGGAGAGACTCTACAAGATACATCTACTGAAGGAGTCCTTGATAAGGTGTCTGCTCAGTTGTCCACCTTGAATTCCATTGTTAACTCGTCCATGAGGCTGATTTCTTATGCAGCTGGTGGAGCGAGCAAGGCAGCGGGTTCAGGAGTTTCCCTTAGGAGGCACTCCTGGATGCGCTTGTGTAATTTTGCAAAGCCGTTCAAGTCTGCCTTTACCAATGCCCTCTTTGACGGTTCTTCCTTGTTTGGACCTAAGGTAAAAGACGCACTCAACAGGTGCGAGCAAGAAGGGAAAACACTCTCTGCCGTGGGAGTACGTTTTACCATCCCCTTCTAGACCGTACCCCAAGGGTCAGAGAGGTGGTAAAATGTGGTTCAAGAAGTCCCAGAGGTTTTTCCAGGATGCACAGGGTGACTCCTCCTTTAGGGGCAGAGGAGGAGGAGCAAATGGTAGACATTGCCCTAGAGGCAGGGACGGGCCACAAAACCAGGGAGGCCGCAGTTCATTTCGAGGCTGGCCCTATCAGCGCCTCTGATGTGGGGCCCGACTGTGCTTCTCTGGAGCCGGTCGGAGGTCGCATTTCTTTGTATCCAGAAGCCTGGCTAAGCATCACCCGAGACAAATGGGTACAAAGAATTATCACCAGAGGTTACTCCATATCCTTTTCTCTTCCACTTCATGTTCCCAAAAGGATCCTGGATGTTCCACCCAATCACAGGGATCAAGCAGCTGTAGAAGTGAACAAGTTGCTCACAGAGTCATCCAAACTGTCTCCGCAGACCAGATAGGATTCGGAACTTACTCCAGATTCTTTTTAGTGCCAATATGTACAGGGGACTGGAGGCCCATCTTGGACCTCAGCAAATTAAACAAATCCGTAAAGGACAACAAGTTCCGGATGGTGACACTGCAGTCTATACTCCCTCTATTAGGGAAAGACACTTGGATGTGCTCAATAGACCCCCAAGACATGTACTACCACATAAAAATGGACAGAGCATCAAGGAGCCATCTACACTTCCAGCTGGGAGCCAGTCACTACCAGTTTCGTGCTCTGCCCTTTGGTCTCACCACAGCCCCCAGGGTGTTCACCAACTGTATGGCAGTAGTGACAGGTCACTTGAGACGTCTAGGATTCCAAGTTTTTCCGTATCTGGACGACTGGCTCCTGACCGCCTCCACCTGGCATCTACTTCTTCAAACCAGAGACTCCACTATCCAACTTTGTGCCCAGTTGGGGATTACTATAAATTGGGAAAAGTCTGCCTTATCGCCCTCTCAATTTGTGACTTTTATAGGTGCAGAAATAGACACAGTCGCCATGTTGGCTCGTCTTCCAGCAGAAAGAGCACAGAATCTCATACAACACGTCCTTAGTCTACTCCCCCTCCGGAAAGTCAAGGCAAAGACAGTGCTGAAACTTCTAGGGACCATGGCCTCCACCATATTACTAGTTCCTCTTGCCAGACTACACATGCGGATTCTTCAATGGCTTCTATCTTCCCAGTGGTTCTTCTAACAACTGCCTCTATCCCACCACATCCTTTTAACAGAGTCTTGCAAAAAGGACCTCCGTTGGTGGATCCAACCCAACCAGCTAATGACAGGCACTTCATTCCTTCCTCACCAACCCATTGCTACTGTGACCACTGATGCCTCACAGATAGGGTGGGGAGGGGGGATTATCTAGGCAGGACTGTCCAAGGCACATGGCAAGATCACGAGGCCCACCTGCATATCAGTGTCCTAGAGATGAGGGCGGTGCTTCTAGCGTTGCAAGCACTCCACGACCTTCTTCCTCTTGGGATGATAGCAGTTCAGTCAGAAAGCATGTCGGTAGTATGGTATCTCAACAAACAAGGTGGAACCAGATCGTACCCACTCTGTCGAGAGCCTATTCATGTTTGGAAATGGGCGATATCTTTCCAGCGCTTTCTAGTGGCAATGCACATCCTGGGGACAACCAGCATGATAGCCGACAAACTCAGCCAGGCAATCTTGATGCTTCATGAGTAGTCTCTGAAGCAGGAGATAGTGGAACAGATTTTCAACAGATGGGGACAGCCTTGCTGCGATCTTTTCCCCAGTCCGCTCAACTCCAAATGCAGCAGCTACTTTTCCCTTATCCCCCCTCTGGGGCAGTCACAGAGAGACGCACTTGTTCAAGATTGACCCCTGGGTTTCCTTTATGCTTTCCCGCCCTTTCCTTTCATATCCAAGGTGATTCATAAAGCAAAATCGTTGGGAAGCAAATTGATCCTCATCACTCCTTACTGGCCTTGTCAGGTTTGGTTCCCCTTTCTCGGGCTTCATCTACTAGACGACCCACGGACTCTGGACCCAATGCCCAGATCTATTGACGCACATGTCAGGCTCGCTTCATCCCAACCTCCACACCCTCAATTTGACAACTTGGCTGCTCCTGTTCCATCCCTAGTCAGGCTTCATGATTTCTCACTCGCTGTGACCCACATTCTTACAGCTTCTCAAAAACCCTCCACTAGAAAGTTATATACTAGCAAATGGAGAAGGTTTTCTATCTGGGCTGAGGAAAGAAATGTTGACCCTTATACCACATCCATTCAAATGGTATTGGAATTCTTGTCTGGACTTTTTCACCAGGGTTCTGCTGCTGCCACAATTAGGGTTCATTTGGCAGCAATATCAAATTATCTGAAGTAGGAAGTTCATTTGTCAGCAACCTGAGGGGTCTTGGATCCGATATCGGATCCGAGCTGGCAACTTGTTTCAAGCTAATGGATCCGAGCTCCTACCTCCTCCCTTCACCCATAATCCCCTGCTAACCCTCCATGACCTCAGATCTAGTTTGCCACGCTTGTGGATAGCTGGATTCCCTTGAGCTCATCAGCTAAGTAGTCAACTAACTGTGTTTTTCTGTCTAAATTTTCTTTTTTGTTTAAAAATAAAAAGTGTGTAAGTGTTAGGTACCCTTTAGTATTAAAACTATATTTACTTTAATTAGTTTTCCCCTCCCTTCGCTGGTCGTTAGTGTGTGTGTGTGTGTTGTGTTTTTGGGAGCCGAGCAGCGTTGGAGCCGGGGGTGGTTTGGCGCCGACAGTACTTGGTACTTCGGATCCAACCCTGCCCTCGAGACTGTCGGATCCGACCTCTCGGAGCCGTGGCCCAAGCTTCAGATCCGAGGGATTCAGTGTGCCTTCGGCTCCGTCCAGGTTGGAGCGCACTGGTCCTTCGGATCCGATGGTCTCGGCGCCGGCTCCGATCCCTTCATCGGATCCAAGTGGGAGCCGACTTTCGGATCCAAGAGAGAGTGGTTCTCCCTCGGCCTTCGATGTTGTGGAGAGGGCTCTGTTGAGAGCATCCGGACCCCCGGTCCTTGTCTCAGCTCCTCCATGCACTCCCTCTCTGCTGGGCCACGCTTCCATCACCCGGCCAAAGGGACAGCCTGCTTCAATGTCACAGATGGTTCCATTGGAACAAGATGTTGCTGGTGAGGCCTCCTGAGAATATGTTATGTTACAAAGATTTTTTCAGGCCTGTAGAGAGGACTTTTACCACTAAGCCCGGTACATATGGCTATTTGAATTATTCCTGCTGTTCTGATATTGTGGTTGGTTGCAGTGATAAGTTCAAACATCCTATTAGTGGTAAAGTTTATCAGTTTAATTTTTCTACCACTTGTGTTACATCTAATGTGGTGTACTTAGCTAATTGCGTGAAATGTACTGCATTCTATGTGGGTAAGACCACTAGAAAGCTAAAAGAACGCATCATTGAACACAAATCAGAGATTAGAAGGGCCGTTGACAGTAATGCCTTGTATAAGCACATAGTTGATTCAGGTATTGAACATAGATTCTCCTTTAGAGTTATTGATGTAATACGGCCTCCTGCCAGAGGTGGTGATAGTGGTAATTTACTTGAATTAAAAGAGTATGAATGGATTCTTAGGTTGAACTCTGACCATTTTCCAGGTTTAAATAATATGATTACCTTGAAACCTGTTCTTGTTAAATTGCAACATACTAGGTTGCGATAATGTTATGTTTTTTCTAATTTTTCTAATTTTAATGATTTGTTTTATATACTTGTGGTCACGTGATTTTTGGACTGCTGGTCATGTGACTTCAGTGACCTGTATTTAAACCATTTGGTTTTTAGATTTGTTTGTATTAGTATTGAGCAAGGATTTTATCCGAAAGCTTTGCTATTATAAAGTGTGTTTTTCTCAGTTCTGGTTGTTATTCATATTTTCTTGCAGCTTGTTCTTTTACAAAGAATTATCACGAGAGGTTACTCCATATCCTTTTCTCTTCCACCTCATGTTCCCAAAAGGATCCTGGATGTTCCACCCAATCACAGGGATCAAGCAACTGTAGAAGTGAACAAGTTGCTCACAGAGTCATCCAAACTGTCTCCGCAGACCAGATAGGATTCGGAACTTACTCCAGATTCTTTTTAGAGCCAATATGTACAGGGGACTGGAGGCCCATCTTGGACCTCAGCAAATTAAATGAATCCGTAAAGGACGACAAGTTCCGGATGGTGACACTGCAGTCTATACTCCCTCTATTAGGGAAAGACACTTGGATGTGTTCAATAGACCCCCAAGACATGTACTACCACATAAAAATGGACAGAGCATCAAGGAGCCATCTACACTTCCAGCTGGGAGCCAGTCACTACCAGTTTCGTGCTCTGCCCTTTGGTCTCACCACAGCCCCCAGGGTGTTCACCAACTGTATGGCAGTAGTGACAGGTCACTTGAGACGTCTAGGATTCCAAGTTTTTCCGTATCTGGACGACTGGCTCCTGACCGCCTCCACCTGGCATCTACTTCTTCAAACCAGAGACTCCACTATCCAACTCTGTGCCCAGTTGGGGATTACTATAAATTGGGAAAAGTCTGCCTTATCGCCCTCTCAATTTGTGACTTTTATAGGCGCAGAAATAGACACAGTCGCCATGTTGGCTCGTCTTCCAGCAGAAAGAGCACAAAATCTCATACAAGTCCTTAGTCTACACCCCCTCCGGAAAGTCAAGGCAAAGACAGTGCTGAAACTTCTAGGGACCATGGCCTCCACCATATTACTAGTTCCTCTTGCCAGACTACACATGCAGATTCTTCAATGGCTTCTATCTTCCCAGTGGTTCTTCTAACAACTGCCTCTATCCCACCACATCCTTTTAACAGAGTCTTGCAAAAAGGACCTCCGTTGGTGGATCCAACCCAACCAGCTAATGACAGGCACTTCATTCCTTCCTCACCAACCCATTGCTACTGTGACCACTGATGCCTCACAGATAGGGTGGGGAGGGGGGATTATCTAGGCAGGACTGTCCAAGGCACATGGCAAGATCACGAGGCCCACCTGCATATCAGTGTCCTAGAGATGAGGGCGGTGCTTCTAGCGTTGCAAGCACTCCACGACCTTCTTCCTCTTGGGATGATAGCAATTCAGTCAGAAAACATGTCTGTAGTATGGTATCTCAACAAACAAGGTAGAACCAGATCGTTCCCACTCTGTCGAGAGCCTATTCATGTTTGGAAATGGGCGATATCTTTCCACTGCTTTCTAGTGGCAATGCACATCCTGGGGACAACCAGCATGATAGCCGACAAACTCAGCCAGGCAATCTTGATGCCTCATGAGTGGTCTCTGAAGCAGGAGATAGTGGAACAGATTTTCCACAGATGGGGACAGCCTTGCTGCGATCTTTTTGCCAGTCCGATCAACTCCAAATGCAGCAGCCACTTTTCCCTTATCCCCCCTCTGGGGGAGTCACAGAGAGACACTTGTTCAAGATTGACCCCTGGGTTTCCTTTATGCTTTCCCGCCCTTTCCTTTCATATCCAAGGTGATTCATAAAGCAAAATCGTTGGGAAGCAAATTGATCCTCATCACTCCTTACTGGCCTTCTCAGGTTTGGTTCCTCTTTCTCGGGCCTCATCTACTAGACGACCCACGGACTCTGGCCCCAATGCCCAGATCTATTGACGCACATGTCAGGCTCGCTTCATCCCAACCTCCACACCCTCACTTTGACAACTTGGCTGCTCCTGTTCCATCCCTAGTCAGGCTTCATGATTTCTCACTCGCTGTGACCCACATTCTTACAGCTTCTCACAAACCCTCCACTAGAAAGTTATATACTAGCAAATGGAGAAGGTTTTCTATCTGGGCTGAGGAAAGAAATGTTGACCCTTATACCACATCCATTCAAATGGTATTGGAATTCTTGTCTGAACTTTTTCACCAGGGTTCTGCTGCTGCCACAATTAAGGTTCATTTGGCAGCAATATCAAATTATCTGAAGTAGGAAGTTCATTTGTCAGCAACCTGAGGGGTCTTGGATCCGATATCGGATCCGAGCTGGCAACTTGTTTCAAGCTAATGGATCCGAGCTCCTACCTCCTCCCTTCACCCATAATCCCCTGCTAACCCTCCATGACCTCAGATCTAGTTTGCCACGCTTGTGGATAGCTGGATTCCCTTGAGCTCATCAGCTAAGTAGTCAACTAACTGTGTTTTTCTGTCTAAATTTTCTTTTTTGTTTAAAAATAAAAAGTGTGTAAGTGTTAGGTACCCTTTAGTATTAAAACTATATTTACTTTAATTAGTTTTCCCCTCCCTTCGCTGGTCGTTAGTGTGTGTGTGTTGTGTTTTTGGGAGCCTAGCAGCGTTGGAGCCGGGGGTGGGTCGGCACCGACAGTACTTGGTACTTCGGATCCATCCCTGCCCTCGAGCCTGTCGGATCTGACCTCTCGGAGCCGTGGCCCGAGCTTCGGATCCGAGGGATTCAGTGTACCTTTGGCTCTGTCCAGGTTGGAGCGCACTGGTCCTTCGGATCCGATGGTCTCTGTGCCGGCTCCGATCCCTTCATCGGATCCGAGTAGAGCCGACTTTCGGATCCAAGAGAGAGTGGTTCTCCCTCTGCCTTCGATGTTGTGGAGAGGGCTCTGTTGAGAGCATCCGGACCCCCGGTCCTTGTCTCGGCTCCTCCCTGCACTCCCTCTCTGCTGGGCTAGGCTTCCATCACCCGGCCAAAGGGACAGCCTGCTTCAATGTCACAGATGGTTCCATTGGAACAAAATGTTGCTGGCGAGGCCTCCTCGGACAGCCCCCCGAGGAAGTGCCCCTCAAGCATAAGTGCAAAAGGAGGCACGTGGACTCCCCTGAGTCCTTAACCGAGGACACGGACTTGGAGGAAGGTGAAGGCTCCCCAAGATTGCCCCCTGAGGATGTCTCCTTTAGAGACATCATGGAGATGCTGAGGATCAGAGGCGGGTGGTCTGCCCCCAAGTCTTCCTCTGACGAGTCCGTGTTTCTGGAGGCATTCGAGGCAGGCCCGTCTACCTCTTGGGTGTCCCCTCCGGCCGACCCCCTGGTGGACCTCATTACCACCAGGGCGTGGAAGGATCCGGACACCATGGAGCCAATACCAAAACGCCTGGATAAAATACTTAGCCCCCCCCCTCAGACCGATCACACTGGAGTAAGGGGCCCCCCGTAGATGCCATGTTGACGGCGGCAGCCACGAAGAGGGAATTGACTCAGGAGAGCCCCTCAGTCCATCCACCGAGCAAAGAGTCCCACTTGATGGACCGCTTAGGGAAGCGAGTTTTTAGTTCAGCGACCTTCTCGGTAAGGTCTCTGAACTATATGGCACATGTCATCAGGATGCAGCGGGATCTTATCAAAGAATACGCTGCTTCCCCCCCTGAGTCCATGTCGGTGGATGACAAGCAATTGTACTCCACCCGAATGGCCACTCTGAGATCAATTTCAAATACCTCTATGCGGCTATTGTCCCACGCCACAGAGGGAGCCGCTAGGGCTAGCGGAGCAGGCCTAGTCATGAGACGTCAGGCCTGGCTCCGTCATTGTGACTTTGCGGAGCCCTTTAAAGCATCCTTTGTGAACGCCCCTTTCTATGGTTCTGCCCTGTTTGGCAAAACAGTTTGCGAGACACTTGTCCAGAGCGAGAAGGACGGGAAGACGTTGTCTGCCGTCGGAGTCCGCTTCTCTGCTCCCCAGCGGTCCTTTTTGAGGAACCAAAAGGGTCAGAAGAAGATGTGGTTCCGAAAATCACAACATTCCCAACCCGCTCCGGACAACCAGTCCTACTGTGGCAGAGGAGGACAGGGAGGACGCTGCCCCAGGGGCAGAGGGGCTCCGAGAAACTTTGGGTCCAGAGAACCTTTCTCTGAGCGGCCCGCGCAGCAGCCCTGAAGGGTTGCCCGGCTGCTCCACTCTGGAGGCAGTCGGGGGGCGCTTCTTGAAACACCTAGCGGCATGGGAGTCCATCACAACAGACCGCTGGGTGCTTCGCATTATATCCAGAGGGTACAAAATACCATTACTCCATGTCCCCAAATCCAAGAACCTCCCCGATGTACCACCCGATCAGAGGGAGGCCGCAGCTGCAGAAATTCAGCAGCTGCTAAGAAAAAGAGCCATCCAGCCCGTCCCCCAAGACCAGCTCGGATTAGGGTTCTACTCCAGGTTCTTTTTGGTGCCAAAAAAGACAGGGGACTTGAGACCGATTCTAGACCTTTCCCGCTTGAACCTGTCAGTAACCAAGGAAAAATTCCGAATGGTCACTCTTCAATCTGTTCTCCCCCTTTTAAGGGAGAACGATTGGATGTGCTCCATAGACATCAATGATGCGTACTACCACATTCTAATGGACAGACGATCCAGGAGGTTCCTTCGCTTCCGGCTGGGGGCCAGTCACTATCAGTTCAGGGTCCTTCCCTTTGGCCTCACTACAGCCCCCAGGGTGTTCACCAAGGTATTAGCAGTGATTGCGGCCCACCTGAGACTCCAAGGAATACAGGTCTTTCCGTACCTGGACGACTGGCTCCTGACCGCACCAACAAGGCATCTACTTTGCTCAGCCAGAGACTTCTTTCTCCGTCTAGCCCCACAGTTAGGCATTACTATCAACGTCGACAAATCTCTTCTGGCTCCAATGCAGGTCATAGAATTCATAGGTGCCAGAATAGACACCAGAGAGTTGCGAGCCTTCCTAACTCCCAAGAGAATCCGGAATTTA
This sequence comes from Protopterus annectens, assembly GCF_019279795.1. Taxonomy (NCBI): domain Eukaryota; kingdom Metazoa; phylum Chordata; order Ceratodontiformes; family Protopteridae; genus Protopterus; species Protopterus annectens. The sequence goes on along the minus strand of NC_056750.1, from coordinate 809,456,024 downwards.
CAACTCCATGTGGGGGCTATCCTCCAATCAGAGACTTCACCAGCGGAATTGGTCCTGAGGGCACTAGGCTCCATGGCGGCAGCGATTACGCTCCTTCCATGCGCCCGTTTGAACATGCGGGTACTGCAATGGACTCTTCTAGTGCAATGGTCTTTTCTATCCCTTCCTCTCCACCATCCCATTGCTATCAGCAAGGCTTGCAGGAGGGTGCTACTATGGTGGCTCCAAGCCTCGAACTTCCATACGGCCCGTCCCTTCTGCACCTCTCCCCCTCTCGCCACGGTGACCACGGACGCTTCCCGCCTCGGGTGGGGGAGGGCATTATTCAGGCAGGACAGTCCAAGGCACGTGGAACGACACAGAGACCTCCCTGCATATCAACGTTCTGGAGATGAGAGCGGTGCTGTTTGCGTTGCAAGCACTTCAGGACCTCCTCCCCATAGGAACGATGGCAATTCAGTCGGACAACATGTCGGTGGTCTGGTACATCAACAAACAGGGGGGAACCAGATCTTACCCTCTATGCCACGAAGCCATGAGAGTGTGGGAAGGGGCGATCTCCTCCAACCGCTTTCTGATTGCAACACACATTCCAGGGAGGACCAAAATCCTAGCGGACAAGCTCAGTCGCACCCTTCTTACCCCGTACGAGTGGTCTCTCAATCCACTAGTAGCGAAGCAGATATTCGCAACATGGGGGCAACCCTGCTGCGATCTTTTTGCGTCTCCATCAAACACCAAATGCGGCAATTTGTTCGCTCTAATCCCCCCTCCAGGGGAAACTCCAGGAGACGCTCTGGTGCATGCTTGGCCACCCGGTCTACTTTATGCCTATCCTCCTCTACCACTAATGCTACAACTCTTACAGAAAGCCTCACGGTTGGGGAGCAGGATGATCTTCATTGCCCCATTCTGGCCTTGGCAAATTTGGTTCCCTTACTTGTGGTCTCACCTTGTGAATCACCCTTGAATTCTAGATCACACTCCGGATCTCATCTCCCATCCGTCAAACTTACCAACCCCAAACCTGGACAATCTGAAAATGACAGCTTGGTTGCTCCAGTTCCACTCCTAGTTAGGACTCCCGGTATCTCTTCACCAGTCAAAGCCATCCTCGTGGCAGCGCATAAGCCCTCCACCAGGAAAGTGTACCGTAGTAAATGGAAACGTTTTTCCATCTGGGCAGAGCATCATGATCTAGATCCCTTTACGGCTCCTCTTCCATCCATATTAGACTTCCTAACTGAACTCTTTCAGGAAGGCGCTAGTTGTTCAACTGTCAAAGTGCAATTGGCAGCCATATCACATTACCATGTGGGACATGATACAGGGCCTTTGATGTCGGCCAAGTTGTGTAAAACCTTTCTCAAGGGCACCTTTTTACTTAGACCCCCTGTAAAGGAAGCCGTGCCACCCTTGGATCTTACACTAGTTCTTCAAGTCTTGACTGCTCCACCCTTTGAACCCGCTGCTTCAGTAGATCTCAAAATCTTGTCATGGAAAACAGCATTCCTTGTAGCCATCACTTCAGCAAAAAGAGTGTCGGAGCTTCAAGCTCTCTCTGTGAAGCCTCCTTACCTGATCTTTCACCCAGATAGAGTGTACCTCAGGATCAGTCCCTCTTTTCTTCCCAAAATAGCATCAGAAACCAACATAAATCAATCCATAAATTTACCGGTTTTCTTCCCTAAATATCAGAATAAGGGAGAGTACAAGCTGCACTCATTAGATGTTCATAGGCAGCTTCGCTTTTATACTCATAGGACAGCTGGCCATAGACAATCCGACCAGCTGTTCGTTTCCTTTGCCAAATTTAATTTGGGGAAAGCTATCTCAAAAGTATCTTTATCACGCTGGATTTCTCAATGTATCCTATTGGCGTATCAAGCCTCGGGTAGACCCGCACCCAAAGGAGTTCGTGCTCATTCCACCCGCTCCATTTCTACTTCTGTGGCCTTCAAGTCTAGAGTTCCATTGGATGATATTTGTTCTGCAGCCACTTGGGCTTCATCTCATACCTTTATTAACCACTACAAACTAGACGTGTTTTCTAGAGGGAGAGCATCCTTTGGCTCTGCGGTGCTTCACAATATTCTTCCATGATGGCCACCCAAGGTGCAGTTAGCTGGGGACTCTGTCCCACAGGTTGCTGACAAATGAACTTCCTACTTCAGATTAAGAAGTTATGTACTCCCCATAACGTTCCATCTGAGTAGGTAGCTTCATTTGTCTGCAACCATCCCCCCCTCCTTCCCCCTGGCCTTCTTCGGATCTACTTGTAGTTGGATACCCTTTTGTTGGGCATATATTGAAGGGCAAACTCGATCTGAGGTCATGGAGGGTTAGCAGGGGATTATGGGTGAAGGGAGGAGCTAGGAGCTCAGATCCATTAGCTTGAAACAAGTTGCCGGCTCGGATCCGATATCGGATCCAAGACCCCACAGGTTGCAGACAAATGAAGCTACCTACTCAGATGGAACGTTATGGTGAGTACACAACTTCTTATTCATTTGGCTGAACGTGAGTCCAATCTGATGTCACACAGATTGTGTAAACCTTCCTTAAAGGTGCTACTTTGTTGAGACCTCCCTTTCAGGAACCATTAGCTTCATGGGACCTAAACTTCGTCCTATCCAAATTAACGTCTTCACCCTTTGAACTAGCTCAATCGTGTTAGTTGAAGTTCCTTTCTTGGAAGACTTTGTTTCTGGTGACAATCACATCTGCTAGATGTGTATCAGAGTTACAAGCACTGTCTGTTTTATTTGATTTTCCACAAAGATAGAGTATCTCTTCGTACAAATCCATCCTTTGTCCCCAAGGTGTGCTGTCATAATAACTTGAACCAAACTATAGAGCTACCGGTGTTCTTCCCTAATCACTCCAATGCAGCAGAATACAGATTTCATCAGTTGGACTTCACAAACAATTACGGTTCTATCTACACCGGACCAAGAAATTCAGGAAGTCTGACCAATTCTTTGTTTTCTTCTCCGACTCAAGATGAGGTCTCCCAGTTTCCAAAGCGACCCTTTCAAATTGGATTTCCAGTTGTATATCCTACATTTATTCTTCTGATAGAAAGCCTTTACCGTTCAAAATTAAGGCTCAGTGTTAAGTTGTCAATATCTCCTTCATTCTTGCAGCTCCGACTCGGCCACTTACTAAAGCTCAAGAGCTAATTTTACCGGCTCGAGGCAACCCTATATCCCATGATGCAAGGCGATGACTACCCAGATCTCGTTTGCCGCTTTCGCTTGCGAGATGCTTTTTTTACCGGCTCCTGGTAAGTTTTTCAAAATTCAGATTGTTAGTCTCACCCCTTTAGTTTTAGTCACTATTGTTGTGGTGTAAACTCTTAATGATTAATTTAACCCTATTCCCGTTAGTGTTACCCTATTTTTTCTAGTTATTTATCCCTTCCCCCAAGTTAGGCCTTAAGCCTCCCCCTTTTCCTAATTTTCTGTCAGGGATTTTGTGTGGTGTTTGAGTGTGTTTGTATCCCTGTTTAAATTTTTTATTATTGGATTGGGTGTTTATTGTGTGTGTGTTTGTGTTTTTTTGTTACTTAGTGTTTCCTCGACACAGTTATGTCGAAGGACACAAAGGTCTCAGGCTTCAAGAAGTGTGCCTCGTGCTGTCAGAAGATGTCTCTGACAGACGGTCACACTTCTTGTGTTTACTGCCTGGGACCTCTGCACCTGCAGGACTCTTGTGCTATCTGTCATGCCTTCAGCCCAAGAGTCCTGCAGGAGCGCAGAAATAAATTAATACTGAGGGGCTTATTAAAGCCTGAGAGCTCCCCGACTAAGTCGGCTCCGGGGAAGCCCTCGAAACCAGTTAAGCCTTCGGCTTCAAGTCCTAAGCCATCGACTACTGGTTCGCCTTCTGTGTCGAGATCGGCTCTGGCCGGAGTCGATCCTTCTATGTTGCAAGTTACAGTATAGGCTCCATCCGGCGCCGATGCTGCTAAATCTGGGCACTCAGTGTCGGCTCCGGCTGGAGCCGACGTATCCTCGGCTCCTTCGGCTCCACTTATCTCAAAAAAAGAGATCAAGATCCCCTTCATTGGAGTCGATACATTCGGCTTCGAGATCACCCCTGCTCTCGGAGCAGAGCCATCGGAGCCGTTCTTCTCGGTCGTCCATGCTGTCCGACCACGACCTTGAGAGAGTGGTGAGTAGACTATTAAAGTCTCAGGCATTGGCCCAAATGCTCCATAGCCCGTCTCAACAGACGGTAGCTATCACACATCCACCTAACATTCCTCCTTCGATTCTCTTACAGAGCTCGGAGCCGGAGCTCCTCGGAGCCGTGACTGTTGTGACTTCGGAGCCGATACCACCCCCCCCCCCCCTTTAGCTCCGTCGTCCTCTGTTCCGATTTCCTCCTTGATGCCTTCATTGGATGGATCCGGGCGTCTGGTCTCTCTCGTCGGCTCCAAGGGGGAGAGTGGCATCGGACCCTTGTCCGACCCCGTTCTCCCTCTCGGAGCTTCGGCGCTGGTGAGCTCATCCCCGACATCGGCCTCGGAGCTGTCCCTGTCGGTGCGGCCTGGGGTTCCTATCTCTTCGGAGCGGGAGCCTTCTGGCCTCTCTGATGGGGGAGCCTTCGAGGTGATGAGGAGTGTACTAGCCCCAGGGCGTAGTCAACGGTCAGTTCCATCAGCTCCTCCCACTACAGTGCCTGCTGACGTCTCTTCCCACTCTCTTGCTCCCGGACCCAGAGATCCAACGCCTCAGGTTTCCCTATTGGGAATATCTTCCTCTTCCGAGGCTTCTCCTGACCCGTCAGGTGAACCTCCGCGTAAGAGGACATGTAAGAGGAAACATCTAGACTCCCCCGAGTCTACTACATCCGATACTGACTTGGATGAGTCGGAGGGATCCCCAAGGTCCCCCTCTGAGGATGTCTCTTTCTCAGACATCCTTGAACTCCTTAAGCAGAGGGGGAACTGGCCTTCCCTTAATCCTTCCGAGGACGAGTCAGTATACCTGGAGGCTTTCGGGTCTCGACCCTCCACCTCCTGGGTGTCTCCGCCTTTTGACCCTCTTATGGACGTGGTGGCTCGGAAGGCATGGATGGCCCCGGATTCGGTGGAACCCATTCCTCGGAGGCCTTCTAAATTCATTACGGCCCCACCTGATAGGCAATATTTGACAAAAGGTGTCCCGGTTGATGCCATGGTGGTGGCTGCAGCCACCAAGAAGGAACTAGCTGATCCTTCAGTACCTGTCCATCCTCCTAACAAGGATTCCAGGACTATGGATAGGTACGGCAAGCAGATTTTTTTCTTCAGCGACCTTTGCCATGCGATCGCTGAACTACTTGTGTCACTTCACCCGCCTTCAAAGAGATGTTCTTAAAGAGTTGGGAGAAGTTTTACAAGATCCGTCAGCTGCTGGGTCCCAGGATAAAATTAACTCACAGCTAGGAATCCTGAACTCTATTGTTAACTCCTTCATGCAGCTCATTTCATATGCAGCCGATGGAGCGAGTAGGGCCGCAGGTACAGGAGTGGCTTTAAGGCGTCAATCCTGGATGCGGCTTTGTAATTTTGCAGACCCCCGCAAGGCGTCCATCACAAACTCTCCCTTTGATGGTTCGACCTTGTTCGGACCTCAAGTGAAAGACACCTTGACTAGATGCGAACAAGATGGCAAGACTCTTTCTGCCGTAGGAGTCCGTTTCTCCACCCCTTCAAGACCTTACCGAAAAGGTCAGAAGGGAGGGAAAATGTGGTTCCGCAAATCTCAAGGAGTCACGCCTGACGCACGAGGTCAGTTTACCCCCAGAGGCAGAGGGGATAACAACAACAGACGCCGCCCTAGAGGCAGAGGGGGTCCGCAGAATCAGGGTAGCAGGGAGCCTCTCTCTGACAAACCCTTCCATCATCCCTGAGATGTTGCCCGATTGTCCACCTTCGGAAGCAGTCGGGGGAAGATTATCGCTGTACCCAAGAGCCTGGCTTTCCCTTTCTCAAGACAAATGGGTACAGTCGATTATTATCCGAGGGTTACAAAATTCCCTTTATTCAAACCCCAGTTCAGCAAAAGAGAACCCTTCCAGATGTTCCACCCGGTCTAAGGGAACTAGCAGTACCAGAGATATCAAAACTGCTAGCAAAAAGAGCCATCCAGCCAGTCCCAGCAGACCAAATAGGATCCGGAATCTACTCAAGGTTCTTTTTGGTACCAAAAAAGACAGGGGACTGGAGACCAATATTAGATCTGAACAAACTAAACAAGTTTGTAAAGAAAGCAAGATTCCGGATGGTCACGCTTCAGTCCATTCTACCCTTTCTGGGCAAGGACAATTGGATGTGCTCGGTGGACCTTCAGGATGCGTACTATCACATAAAAATTCAAAGGCGCTCCAGAAGGTTTCTCCGCTTTCGGCTGGGGGCCAGTCACTTCCAATTCAGAGCCCTGCCATTTGGACTCACTACAGCCCCCAGAGTGTTCACCAAATGTATGGCAGCGGTTACGGCTCACCTGAGACGTCAAGGATTCCAGGTGTTTCCATATCTAGACGACTGGCTCCTCACTGCCACCACCAGGCATCAACTTCTCCAAGCCAGAGATTACACCATTCACATTTGCAGAGGGCTAGGGATTTCTATGAATTTCGAAAAATCTGTCTTGTCGCCTTGTCAATCTATTACCTTTATAGGCGCCAAATTGGACACCGTACAACTTTCAGCAAAGTTAACACACCAAAAAATCTTGGACATTCAAAACCACGTCCATGTGATTCTTCTCAGTAACAAAATTCAGGCCAGATTTGCTCTGAAAGTATTGGGTCTTATGGAGGCCGCCATAACACTTCCCCTCTTTTACATGCATCTCCTACAATGGATGCTGTTCGCCCAATGGTCCTTTCAACAACTTCCTATGCGTCACAGGATCATAATAACTCCAACTTGCAAAAGGCATCTGACCTGGTGGATATTGTCCCCTCAAGTCCATCAGGGCAGACCCTTTGTTCCTCCCGCCCCAGTCGCCACGGTTACATCGGACGCCTCCCTGATCGGGGGGGGGGCATTATCAGGGCAGGATGGTCCATGGCACTTGGCAACCTTTCGAATGCCACCTGCACATAAATGTCCTGGAGATGAGAGCAGTGCTTTTAACGTTGCAAGCCCTCCACGACTCTCTTCCCCTGGGAACTATTGCAGTCCAAACGGACAATATGTCCGTAGTGTGATATATCAACAAGCAGGGCGGAACCAAGTCCTATCCACTGTGTCGAGAGGCACTCAGACTTTGGCAGTGGGCAATCTCTTCTCAGCGGTTTCTGATAGCAACGCATATCCCCGGAAAATCCAACATCATAGCGGACAGGTTGAGCAGAGCTATTCTCATGCCTCACGAGTGGTCTCTCAAATAATCTGTGACGGAAGAGATTTTTCAGAAGTGGGGCCTTCCTTGCTGCGATCTTTTTGCTACTCCTCAAAACAGCAAATGCCCCGACGACTTCTCTCTCTTCCCCCTTCCAGGCCATCCCCCCAGAGACACTCTAATCCAAGATTGGCCCTGGGGACTTCTTTATGCCTTTCCTCCTTTCCCTCTGATACGACAAGTAATTCAGAAAGCAACTGCCTTGAGAGCCAAGTTGATTCTCATTGCCCCTTATTGGCCTCGACAGATATGGTTTCCGTTCCTACATCGTTATCTTTTGGTACAGCCATGGCATCTGGACCCGGTTCCAGATCTTCTGACCCACCAGTCGGGGCAGCTGCACCAATCCATACCTTCTCTCAACCTCACTGCTTGGTTGCTCCGCTTCCATCCCTAGCCAGGCTTCCTATGATTTTTAATCCCGTCCGGGATATCATAGTAGCTTCCCTTAAATCTTCCACCAGAAGGATTTACACTAGTAAATGGCAACGTTTCTCCTTCTGGGCAAAAGCTAGGAATATAGATCCCTTTACTGCTCCGATTCATTCGGTCTTGGACTTCCTAGCTGAGATTTTTCATTCAGGATCTTCTTCCTCCACAGTAAAAGTTCAGCTGGCAGCCATTTCAAATTTTCATATAGGCTTGTTGGACCGCAACATAATGTCACATAAACTTTGCAAGGCATTCCTTAGAGGTATATTTTTACTTAAACCTCCGATTAGAGACCCCCCACCACAGTGGGATCTAAATTTAATTTTAACATCCTTGATTCTTCCCCCTTTCGAACCTGCGGCTACCTGTTCATTGAAATTTCTTTCTTGGAAAACACTCTTTCTAGTCGCCATTACTTCTGCTAGGAGAGTATCTGAGCTTCATGCCCTCTGCATTCGTCCTCCCTACTTAATCTTCCACAAAGACAGAGTTTCTCTAAGGACTAATCCGTCTTTCTTACCCAAAGTGGCATCGCATACGAACTTAAATCAATCTATTGATCTTCCAGTTTTTTTCCCAAATTATTCTAATAGAGCGGAACAAAAACTACATTATCTTGATGTTCACCGCCAACGCAGATATTATCTGGACAGAACCAAACATTTTAGGAAATCTGATCAACTGTTTTTATCCTATGCAGAGAACAGGAAGGGCCTTCCAGTATCCAAGGTAACTCTATCTAGATGTCTGTCTTCTGTGATTACTTACATTTATCAGCTCAGAGGTAAAGAGTTGATTTCTAGGCCAAAAGCCCATTCTACCAGAGCTCTAGCTACATCTACAGCTTTTCAGGCTAGACTTCCAATAGACACTATTTGTGCAGCAGCCACATGGGCCTCTCCTCATACCTTTGTTTCACATTACAAATTAGACTTTGCCTCCAGAGACAGAGCGAATTTTGGTTCCACCGTTCTCAAGAGTCTGTTCCATTGAGCCACCCAGGATAGAGGTGCTAGGGACGCGGTCCCATCCAGCAAGAATGAAGGCGAGATTGACAACTTAACATTGAGAAGTTATGTACCTACCATATAACGTTCCATGTTAGTTGTCTTCTCTCGCCTTCTTTCTTGCGTCCCGCCCACCTTCCCCCTAGCCTGGTCAGACCGAGAAGATTGTTCCTCTTCCCTTAAGAATCTTGATCCAATTTTCCAACTAACCAGCTTTCTAGTGTCACTAGATCAGGTTGACCTTTTTCAGAGGATTATTATTATTGTTATTATTATTATTGTTATTATTACCTCTTCCTCCTCCTCTCCAGTTGGAGGAATATATGGCATAATTTCCTTAGCTACCAAACGAGATCTGGGTAGTCATCGCCTTGCATCATGGGATATAGGGTTGCCTCGAGCCGGTAAAATTAGCTCTCGAGCTTTAGTAAGTGGCCGAGTCGGAGCCGAGGATCGGCTCCGAACCATCCAGCAAGAAAGAAGGCGAGAGAAGACAACTAACATGGAACGTTATGGTAGGTACATAACTTCTCATTCTATAAGATCCCAGTCTACTTCTCCAGCCTTTCAAACCAGGGTTCCAAATGATTATATTTGTGCAGCAGCAACATGGGCTACTCCTCACACCTTTATCACTCATTACAAATTGGATTTGACCTCTAGGGGTAAAGCCTCCTTTGGTTCCACAGTACTCAGGAGTATTTTTCAGTGAGCCACCCAAGAATAATGTGTAAGAATGAAGGCGAGATAGGTGTACAGAACATAAAGTAGTTATGTCGTCACCATAACGTTCCATGTTTGCAGTCCATCTCACCTTTCATTCTTACGAACCCACCCTCCTACCCCCGTCCTGGAAGGATCTGGAGACAGAAAATCTTTTCTTATCAGGTGGAGATGTTTTATTGTTGTTGTTCTCTCTGGATAGTTTTTGTTCTTTCTTTCTATAGTTTAGCAGCAAACAAAATCTGGGGATTATACTATTGCACCATGGGATACCTACCTAGCCACGAGCCAACTAGAAGGCTTTGAGCTTGACAATAGGCCGAGTCAGAGGTGAGGATCGGCTCCAAACCCATGTGTAAGAATGAAGGGCGAGATGGACTACAAACATGGAACGTTATGGTGAGTACACAACTTCTTTTTACCGACTAGCTTATATGCTGCATGCTTGTCAGCAAAGGAAAAATCTGTGGGGAAAAAAGAAAATATTAATTAGAAAAGGAGTAGAAAAAGTTGTGGATGGGAGGAATTTCATAGCTAGAAGGAAGCTTATTTGCAACATCATTACATGAGATGGCATCCAGTAAATCAGAAGAAAAAATAGACCAAATAAACTAGAATTGTTTAAAAAAAGTAGCAGATTGGAAGGGTGTATAAGAGCAAATGAAAACAGCTAGATAAAAGCAGATACATTGTTAAATAAGCAGTCTGATGAGCTGTTAAGTTTGAAGAAGTCAGAAAAAGTAATGTGAAAGAGAATAGCTACACACTGAGACATTAAATGGGAAAATGTTCGAAAAATAGTGGTTCTGAATGACAGAGCACAAGAAGAAAGCAACTCTTAAGTAATTTTTTTCATTTTAGAAAAACACTTTTAAAATACTTTTGTATTATACTAAAATATAATAGTGGAAAGTATGCTTCTAAAGGTAAAGGATGCAGGCATAAACTTGGTAATGGACAGGGGTGTCCGTTGAAGTAACTGTTTCTAAGTGTTAACTGACTTGAATTCTAACAGGAGATCTGTAGCTGCTGTGGTGCTGACTGTGTGAGTGTATGAAACTGTTTACATAGGTATAATAGTTGACCCCAGATAATTTAATCTTGATATGCATAGAATGTAGAGTAGGTCAATTGTACTGTTTTTCTTAATTTCTTCAAGTTAAAACAGGTTTTAAAATAAAAGAAAATGGAGAATGCATGATAACTGTGAGAGCACCAACTTGGATTCCTCATAAAGATAACATACCCAAAAGCACAAGCTAATCTGTTGGTATTTGACAAGAATTGATCTGATGAACTCAAGACAACAAAAATTGCAGTTAAGATGTATATATGCTGCATTCTGTGGCCTCTTACTTAATGCCACCATCACTTTGGTTTGGTTTGGTGTGCAAGACGTAAATAATTGTTGTCTGTCAGGGATATTAGTCCCTATCATTCTGGTCTTTTATCTCCTTTACCAACTGGTGCTTCTGCATAATATTTAATTTAAAAAGGAATAATCTGAAGTAGTTAACTTTATTTGTGCATCAACCTATGGGTTATCGGATCCGAGCCAGCAGTTTCCAATGGCTAAGATCCAAGCTCCAAGCTCCTCCCCCTTACCCATAACTCCCTGCCATCTCTTCCTGACCTCAGATCTAGTTTTCCACGGTTACACCAGCAGCTTGATCTCGAGCTTCCAGGTCTTCAAGAGTTTTTCTGTGAGAAAAATCTTTTCTTTTTCGATTATAGTTAAAGTTTTTGAGTGAGTTTTGTGTGTGCATTACCTTTCCATTAGTTTTAGAGTAATTGTTAGCCTTTCCTCCCCCGTTTCTCGTGAGAGCGTTAGGGTGTCTGTGTGTGGTTTTTGGGGCCTTGTGTGTGCGTTTTTAGGTTATTATGTCTGAGGCCGCCAAAACTTTTTTTTCCAAGTGTACCGAGTGTGGCCATAAGCTTTCCCCGGCTGATGGCCACACTCGGTGCATTATATGCCTTGGGGTTGAACACCTGTCTTCTGGCTGCTCTATTTGTGCAGCGTTCAATCCCAGGGCTATCAGGGACCGGAGGTCGAAGCTGATTCTGGTGGGACTTCTGCTCCCAGACTCGGCTCCGTCCTCCGGTCCCTCTGTGGCTGTGGCAGCGCCTACGGATACTTCCCTTCCCCTGGCCGGGACTCAACCGCCCACCTTGGGCCAGGAGGATAGGGAACCCAGGAGGGAGAAGCGCGGAGAAAAACACCACAAGCGGCGAGCCGAAGCCTCTGCTTCAGCCCCGCCAGCCAAGCGAGCTCCCCCCCCCCCCCCCCGGGACGTCCGGGCCTTCTCCTTCCCGGCTCCGTTCTCCCAGCTTTTCGCCGGGGCCTTAGGAGGATGAGGCCCGGTCTCCCTCGAGGTCATCGAGGCGGCACTCCCATCCCGCCTCGGTGGCCTCTTCTAGGTCCACGAGAAGCCTAACAGATGCAGACTTGGACCGGATGATGAGAAGGTTTCTCCAGGCCCAGCTGTAGATGGGAGTGCTCCTGCCCCCCCCCCTCTGGGGGGGGGGAGCTCGACCCTTTTTTTCACCCCGATTGCTCCTTCCCCGAACCGCTTTCCGGGTTCGGGGTCTACGGAGCCGAGTCACGTCAGAACCGGGGGAATGTCGGCGCCGATGGAGTCGGGTACTTTGGCGCCGACAGCACCCTCGAGCCTGTTGGGTCTCTTTTCTTCGGATCCAGGCTCTCGGAGTCGAGAGTTGAGCTTCGGATCCGAGGCGGTCATTATGCCTTCGGCTCTGAATAGGTCGGAGCTTACTGGCCCTTCAGATCCGATCGCATCGGCTCCGGCCCCGATCTGCTCGTCAGATCCAAGGGAAGGTCTGCTCTCGGATCCTAGAGAGAGCGGCTCTCCTTCGGCATTCGATGTAATGGAAAGGGTTCTGTCGAGGGATTCCAGGCCCCCGGCCTTAGCTACCGCTCCACCCTGCACTCCCTCGCAAACGGGTCCGACTTCCATCACCTGGCCCCAGGGACAGCCTGCTCAGACGTCCCAGATCGTTCCCTTGTTGAAACAGGATGTGGTTGGTGAGGCCTCCTCGGACAGCCCCCCCGAGGAAGTTCCTCACAAACGCAAGTGCAAAAGGAGGCACTTGGACTCCTCTGAGTCTTTGACAGAGGACACGGACTTGGAGGAAGGGGGAGGTTTCCCTAGATCACCCCCCGAAGACGTCTCATTTGGAGACATCATGGAGATGCTCAGGATCAAAGGGGGGTGGTCCACACCAAAGCCTACCTCGGACGAGTCCGTGTTCCTGAAGGTGTTTGAAGCAGGCCCGTCTACCTCTTGGGTGTTCCCTCCAGCCGATCCCCTGGTAGATCTGATCACTACCAGGGCATGGAAGGAGCCGGACACTGTGGAGCCTGTCCCTAAGAGGCCAGACAGAATTCTTAGCCCCCCCCTGGACAGGTCACATTGGAGTAAGGGAACCCCCGTAGATGCCATGTTGGTGGCGGCAGCCACCAAAAGAACTGGCCCCGGAGAGTCCCTCGGTCCATCCCCCAGACAAGGAGTCACGGTCGATGGAGCGTTTGGGGAAGTTGATGTTTGCTTCAGCCACCTTCTCCATAAGGTCGCTGAACTACATGGCACACGTCATACGGCTCCAGCGGGATCTTATTAAAGAATACGCTGGGTCGCCCCCAGTGTCCATGTCGGCAGAGGACAAACAGGTGTACTCTACCCGAATGGCCACTCTCAGGTCTATTTCCAATACCTCTATGCGGCTACTGTCCCATGCTACAGAAGGAGCCGCTAGAGCTAGCGAAGCGGGCGTCGTCCTAAGGCGACAGGCGTGGCTCCGCCACTGTGATTTCGCGGAACCCTCTTTCGCTAATGCCCCGTTTGATGGTTCTGCCCTCTTTGGCAAGACCATACGCGACACCTTGGTCCAGAGCGAGAAGGACGGGAAGACGTTGTCTGCCGTCGGAGTCCGCTTCTCTGCTCCCCAGAGGTCCTTCTCAAAGAACCAAAAGGGACAGAAGAAGATGTGGTTCCGAAAGTCTCAACAATCCCGTTTCGCTCCAGAAAACCCGTCCTTCAGAGGCAGGGGAGGACAGGGTGGACGCCACCCTAGAGGTAGAGGGGGCCTGAAGAACTTTGGGTCCAGAGAACCTTTCTCTGATCAGCCCACGCAGCAACCCTGAGGGGTGGGTTACCCGACTGCTCCACTCTGGAGGTAGTCGGGGGGCGTTTCTCGAAGCACCTAGCAGCTTGGGAGTCCATCATGACAGACCACTGGGTGCTTCGAATTATATCCAGAGGCTACGAGATGCCGTTTCTCCATCCCCCTCTCAGACCCAGATACCTCCCCGATGTCTCACCCAATCAGAGGGAGGCCATAGCCGCAGAAATTCGTCAGCTGCTAGAAAAAGGAGCGATCCAGCACGGCCCCCAGACCAGTACGGATCAGGCTTTTACTCCAGGTTCTTCTTGGAGATGTTATGTGATCCTATCTCGCCTACATTCTGACTGATGGGGGATCGGCTCCGACTCGGCACGCTTATGCCAAAGAGCGAAGTCTCTTATTGGCTGAGCTTACTATATCCCAGGATGCACCACTACCAGTCCCCCAGATCTCGTTTGCCGCTAACAAGCAAAGACGGGGTCTCGAGCTTGGCTGAGCTAAGTAGGGTTTTTTCTCTTACTTTCCTGTCAGAAATTCCTTTAAAATTCAACAAAAAGCTGTTTTAACAGCTATATCATATTTTTGTGTATGATTGAAGTGTTTTCTGTGGAAAAACTTTGTGTAGTGATTGCGTTTGTCTGACTGGAGGTTACTTTTGGGTTGAAGGGCCTTCCCTTGTCAGCCGTTGTCTGTCAAGTTCCTTTTTATTTTAAAGGTTCTTGTATTCCTTGGTCATACCTTTCTATTTGTGACAGTTCTTGATTCAAAGAAAAGAATTTCTCTGTGAAAGTTAGTGTGTCTTGTATTTTACTGGTTATACACTGATTTGGTTGCCATTATGTCACAGGCTCCTAGGCCTTCACGGTTTAAAAAGTGCACTAAGTGCAGTTTTAAAATGTCGATCACAGATGATCACTCTCTGTGTGTACTGTTTGGGCGCCAAACATTTGCAGGAGTCCTGTAGCGTCTGTCACGCTTTTTCCTCGAGGGTCCTCCAAGAGAGGAAAAATAAACTTATTCTAAAAGGCCTTATTAAACCATCATTTGAAGAGGCATTAGCTTCCTCTCCTTCTCCTGCTAAAAAGAAAGGCGCGGCTCCGACCAGTCCGTCGGAACCGACCGCCAAAAGTCATCGGCCGGCGTCTCCTTCGGCTCCACGGACTTGGAGCCGAGGGCGAACGGTCTGCCTCGATGCCTCCAGCCTCGACTCCTCTGGGTTCGGAGCCGACGGCTGGGGCATCGAGAGGCGGGTCACCTTCATCGGCTCCACTGATCTCGGAGCCGATGAAGGTTGTCCGCTCAGACACTTCCTCCTCGGCGCTGAAGCCCTCTTCGGCACCGATGGAAATTGGTTTGGACACTTCTTCGGCGCCGATAATTGTCGAGTCGATTCGGAGCCGGTCCCCTAGTCCCTTGGAGCCGTTGGAGAGGCCTACTCGGACCCATTCGGTCTCTTCCAGGTCATCAAGGATGTCAGATTCGGACATAGACAGGGTGCTCCAAAGACTGTTCCAGTCCCCAGTCTTTCAGAAATTTGTTTCGGCTCCGACCCACTTTGCTTCGGAGCCGATAGCCCATTCCATTGCCATTCCTCCTCTGACCGCTTCGGCTCCGTCGGAGCAGGTGCTGATGGAGCCAGTGGAGATCCTAGGGTCGGCTCCAACCCTTACTCCAACCCCGGCCTTCGGGTCCGAGTTTAGCACACGGACTTCTTCGGCCGGACCCGGGGGTGACGTTTCGGGGCCAATGCTGTCGGTTCCAAGCCTCCCTCTCGGTGCTTCGGCCGCGGGACTTCCGTCTGCTATCATGGCTCCGGAGACCGCACCCTCCCAGGATTCTGGGGGTCCGGCCTTCAGAGCTATGAGGAGTGCCTTGGCCAAGTCTTCTTCGGCCATCTCTACGGCTTTACCGGCACCTTCCCTGGGCATGGAGACTGGGTCTTTGGCAGTTCCCCTGTCTCTAGGCAGCGGAGCCCCGAGGCCTGAGGTTACCCCCACTGGGGGTTCCCCTCCTCCTGAGGGTTCTTCGGAGTTGTCTTCGGAGGAGCCCCCAAGGAAGAGATCGTGCAAGAGGAAGCACGTGGACTCCCCCGACGAGTCTCTTACATCGGACACTGATCTTGATGATGCGGAGGGGTCCCCAAAGTCGTCCTCGGATGATGTCTCATTTGCAGACATTCTAGAGATCCTTAAGCAACGAGGCGGCTGTAATTCCAACCCCCCGTCCGCTGATGAGTTGGTGTTTCTCAAGGCCGTCGGGGCTCAGCCCTCCGCCTCCTGGGTGTCTCCGCCCTTCGACGAGCTCCTGGATTTGGTTTGTCGGAGGGCGTGGGAACATCCAGATACTGTGGAACCAGTGCCTTCTCGCCCTAACAAATTTTTGTCTGCCCCACCCGAGAAGGAGTTCTTAACGAAAGGCGTGGCAGTAGATGCCATGGTGGTGGCATCTGCTACCCAGCAGGACGTGGCAGAGGCTTCAACGTCCATCCATCCTCCTAATAAGGAGTCTAGGAGCATGGACCGGTACGGGAAGTGCACCCTGACTTCAGCGGCCTTTACTCTGAGGTCCCTGAATTATTTGGCACATTTCACCAGACTACAGAGGGATCTGGTCAAGGAGCTCTCAGACTCCCTCTCAGGTAACCTACCTGAGCAGCTAGCCCAGTCGGTTAGCTCTCAGTTGGCTATCCTCACCTCGATTTCTAACTCGTCCATGAGGCTCATTTCATATGCGTCAAGGGGCGGGCAGAGCGGCAGGCACAGGCGTGGCTCTACGGAGACAAGCCTGGCTCTGCTTGTGTCATTTCACGGAGGCCTTCAAGTCTTCCTTTGCCGACGCTCCTTTGATGGGTCCTCTTTGTTTGGACCCAAGGTAAAGACACTCTTACCCGCTGTGAGCAAGAGGGAAAGACTTTATCTGCCGAGGAGCACGTTATTCCACTCCCTTCGGCCTTATCCCAAGGCTAAAAGAGGAGGGAAGATGTGGTTCCAAAATCACAGAAATTCTTTCCTCAACAGCAGGAAGATTCCCTTCCAGAGGCAGAGGACGGGAAATTTTTCTGGGAGACGCTGTCCCAGAGGCGGCAGAGGCCCCGCAACACTGGAGACCGCGAGTCCTTTCGTGGCTCTTCAGCCTCCCACACTCCATGAGGGATTGCCCGGCTGTGCTGCTCGAGCCAGTCGGGTGCCGTTTTGCCAAGCACCTAAAAGCCTGGGAGTCTATTACTCAGGACAGATGGGTGCTTCGGATTATTGCCGGAGGTTACACCATTCCCTTCACACACTCACCCCACCGTCCAAAAAATCCCGGACCCACCACCCAGTCAAAGGGAAATTGCAGCCGTAGAAGCTTCAAAGCTGCTAGAAAAGGAGTCATCCAACTGGTCCCCACAGACCAGATCGGATCCGAAATTACTCAAGGTTCTTTTAGTGCCAAAAGACAGGGGACCTGAGACCCATTTTGGATCTCAGCAAACTAAACCAGTCCATCATGAAGTCCAAATTCGAATGGTCACTTTACAATCCATTCTCCCATTCTTGAAGAAAGATGTTTGGATGTGCTCCATAGATCTCAAGGACGCCAATTATCACATACCGATACATCAGGCGTCCAGGAGGTATCTGCGCTTCAGCCTGGGAGACAGTCATTTCCAATTTTGTGCACTGCCCTTTGGTCTCACCACAGCCCCAGGGTGTTCACCAAGTGTTTGGCAGTAGTGACTGCTCACCTGAGGAGTCTCGGATTCCAAGTGTTTCCCTATCTGGACGACTGGCTCCTGACTGCCACCACCAGGCATCTACTACTAGAGAACCTACAAGCCACCATCTCCCTGGGTGCTTCCTGGGAATTACATTCAACTGGTCAAAGTCTGTCTTGCTGCCTTCTCAGCATAAGATTCATAGGAGCAGAGATAGACTCAAAATTAATGCGAATCTTCCTTCCTACCGAAAGGATACAAACATTACAAGGTCAAGCCCGAGCCCTGCTTCTAAGATCCAAAGCCCCAGCCAGGATGGTCCTGCAACTTTTAGGTTCAATGTCTGCCACGGTTCTCCTAGTTCCTCTGGCAAGATTGCACATGAGGATTCTTCAGTGGCTGTTATCGACACAATGGACTTTCAGGATCTCCCCCTCAATCATCACATACTGATTACAGAAACGTGCAAACGGGACCTCCGCTGGTGGCTTCTGCCATCCAATCTGAATCAGGGAAGACCTTTTGTTATACCCCTCCGGCGGCCACCTTGACAACGGATGCCTCCCAGACGGGGTGGGGGCATTGTCTGGGCAGGTCAGTTCAGGGTTCTTGGCTTCCAAACGAAACATTTCTCCATATCAATGTGTTGGAAATGAGGGCTGTACTTCTGTCCCTACAAGCCCTCCACAAGTTTCTCCCTCAAGGCATCATCGCTATCCACACAGACAACATGTCAGTGGTCTGGTATCTAAACAAACAAGGAGGGACCAGATCTTACCCCCTTTGCAGAGAGGCCATGAGGGTGTGGGAATTGGCAGTGGCTACCAACCGCTTCCTGGTAGCGACCCACATTCCAGGAAAATCCAATGTATTGGCAGACAGACTGAGCAGGACTATTCTCTCTCCTCACGAGTGGTCCCTGAACGAAACAGTAGCAGCTCAGATTTTCAAAAGATGGGGGATTCCGTGCTGCGACCTGTTTGCAACACCACAATACACGAAGTGCAAAAGGTTCTTTTCCTTGACCCCGTCAAGGGAGGCAGCTACGGATGCTCTAGTCCAACCTTGGCCAACAGGACTGCTTTATGCTTTCCTCCGGTTCCACTCCTCCCAA
This sequence comes from Protopterus annectens, assembly GCF_019279795.1. Taxonomy (NCBI): domain Eukaryota; kingdom Metazoa; phylum Chordata; order Ceratodontiformes; family Protopteridae; genus Protopterus; species Protopterus annectens. The sequence goes on along the minus strand of NC_056750.1, from coordinate 809,437,508 downwards.
AGTCATCCAGAAAGCTTCCCAATTGGGGTCCACAATGATTCTAATTGCTCCGTACTGGCCTCGTCAGGTATGGTTCCCCTACCTACAGAAATATACTCTGGACGGTCCTTGGTTTTGGATCTAACTCCAGACCTTCTGGTTCATCAGTCGGGACAACAGCACCAGTCCCTTCACACTTTGAAATTAACAGCTTGGCTCCTCCACTTCCGACTTTAGTCAGAAATCACACCTTGGACCCGGAAGTTATTCACATTTTATCTTCAGCCCACAAACCCACCACCAAGAAATTGTATCACAGTAAGTGGAAGAGGTTTGCTATCTGGGCTCAACTCAGAGGCTTAGACCCTATTACTGCCCCGATACCAGAGGTCTTGAAATTTTTAACATCCTTGTTTAATCAAGGATCTTCAGTCTCTACTATTAAAGTCCAACTAGCAGCTATCTCCAAATTTTACGAATCCATAGACCCACCGTTGATGAGCAGCAGATTATGTAAAACTTTCATGAAAGGTGCTGTTCTTTTAAGACCCCCAGTTTTTCATCCTGCGCCTCCGTGGGATCTTGATTTGGTACTTCGTGCCTTAACATCTTCCCCTTTTGAACCGGCTGCTACATGTGAGTTGAAATGTCTGTCTTGGAAAACTGCCTTCTTAATTGCAATTACCTCTGCAAGAAGAGTTTCAGAACTTCAAGCCCTATCTATCAAACCACCGTACTTGATTTTTCACAAGGATAGAGTATCACTTAGGCCTAATCCATCTTTTGTTCCAAAGTTTGTTCTAATCTCTGTCTCCAACAATCTCTAGAGCTACCAGTTTTCTTTCCAAAATTTTCAAACAAAGCGGAATACACCTTGCATACATTGGATGTTCACAGGCAGTTGCTTCTATCTAGACAGGACTCAACAAATTCGAAAACAGATCAATTGTTTGTGTCCTTTTCAGATAATAAACTGGGTAAAATCATCACTAAAGCTACTATTGCCAAATGGATTAGAGATTGCATAACTCAGGCTTATTCCTCTTCAAATAAGCAACTTACAACATCTGTCAAAGCTCACTCTACTAGAGCTATGGCTACCTCTATTGCATTTCATTCCAAGCTCGCTATTTCTGAGATTTGTGCTGCGGCTACTTGGTCCAACCCGCACACTTTCATTTCCCACTATAAATTGGATGTGGCATCTAAAGGGCGAGCATCATTTGGTTCCACGGTACTCAGGAGTGTTTTCCAGTGAGCCACCCAGGATTTAGGTGCTAGGGACGCTGTCCCATCAGTCAGAATGTAGGCGAGATAGGATCACATAACATCTTTTAGTTATGTACTCACCATAACTTCAGATGTTTGGGATCCATCTCACCTACATTCCTAATACCCACCCTCCTTCCCCCTGCCTTGGAGATCAGAAGAGATTGAACGGATTGAGCTCTACTGTTTTTATCTTGTATCATCTGTCGATGTTATATAAGCAGTGCATGCGTGTGTGCATGTATGCGGACAAACTAGATCTGGGGGACTGGTAGTGGTGCATCCTGGGATATAGTAAGCTCAGCCAATAAGAGACTTCGCTCTTTGGCATAAGCGTGCCAAAGCGTGCCGAGTCGGAGCCGAGGGATCGGCTCCGAACCCATCAGTCAGAATGTAGGCGAGATGGATCCCAAACATCTGAAGTTATGGTGAGTACATAACTAAAAGTTCCGGATGGTAACTCTTCAATCCATTCTCCCCCTCTTGCAGGAGAATGACTGGATGTGCTCCATAGACCTCAAGGATGCGTACTACCACATCTTGATGGACAGACAATCCAGGAGGTTTCTCCGCTTCAGGCTAGGAGCCAGCCATTACCAATTCAGGGTCCTCCCCTTTGGTCTCACTACGGCCCCCGGGTGTTCACCAAAGTGTTAACGGTGGTAGCGGCCCACCTGAGACCCCAGGGAATTCAGGTCTTTCCATACCTGGATGACTGGCTCCTGACCTCCCCCACAAGGCATCTACTCTGCACAGCCAGGAATTTCTTTCTTCGACTAGCTCCCCGGCTGGGGATCACGATCCATGCTGGAAAGTCCTCCCTGCTCCCGACTCAGATCATAGATTTTATCGGAGCCAGGTTGGACACAAACCAGCTTTTAACCTTCTTAACTCCGGACCGGATGCGATCTCTAAGACTCCATGTGCAGGCCATTCTTCATTGCACAGCCCCTCCAGCGGAATTTGTCCTGAGGGCCCTAGGCTCGATGGCGGCTACCATTAATCTTCTTCCCATGGTGCGCCTAAATATGAGGATTCTGCAATGGACCCTCCAAGTCCAATGGTCCTTCCTGCGTTATCCCCTGAGCCATACTGTCCCTCTCAGCAGGGTTTGCAGGAGAGCCCTCTTATGGTGGCTCCAGTCTCCGGACCTCCAAAAGGGGCGCCCCTTCTCTATGTCCCCTCCCCTAGCCACGGTGACCACGGATACCTCTCGCCTCGGTGGGGGGGAGGCATTGTTTGGGCAGGACCATCCAAGGCACGTGGAACCAGACGGAGACCTCACTGCATATCAATGTCCTAGAGATGGGGGCGGTGCTTTTAGCGTTGCAAGCACTTCAGAGCCTTCTTCCCGTCGGGGCTATTGCGATCCAAACAGACAATATGTCAGTCGTTTGGTATATCAACAAACAAGGGGGAACCAGGTCCTATCCACTTTGTCGAGAGGCCATGAGAGTTTGAGAGTGGGCGATTTCCACCAACCGCTTTCTCATAGCAATGCACATTCCGGGCTGGTCCAACATCCTAGCGGACAAATTGAGTCGCACCATCCTCTCGCCGTACGAGTGGTCTCTGAATCCCAAAGTAGTGAAGCAGATCTTCTCCAAATGGGGTCAACCTTGTTGCGATCTTTTCGCCTCTCCTTCAAACACGAAGTGCAACACCTACTTCGGTGTAATTCCCCCACCCAGGGAATCACCAAGAGACGCTCTGGTGCATGCTTGGCCACCCGGTCTACTTTATGCTTACCCGCCTCTTCCCCTGATGCTGAAGTTTCTGCAGAAAGCCAGACGGTTGGGGAGCACAATAATCCTCATTGCCCCATTCTGGCCTCATCAGGCATGGTTCCCATATCTATGGTCTCATCTAGTGAATCCTTCCTGGATTCTAGATCCTGTCCCGGATCTGATATCTCACCCTTTGGGCCTGCTGGCCCCGAACCTGGACAACCTCAAGCTCGCAGCTTGGTTGATCCAGTTCCACTGTTAGCTAGGACTCCCGATATCTCTTCCCCGGTCAAAGCGATCCTAGTAGCTGTTCACAAGCCGTCTACTAGGAAAGTTTATCGTAGCAAATGGAAACGCTTTTCTATTTGGGCAGAACATCAGAAACTAGATCCTTTTACAGCTCCGTTACCAGCTGTGCTGGATTTTCTGTCAGGATTATTTGATCAGGGTGCTAGCTCTTCCACAGTCAAAGTCTAATTGGCGGCAATCGCTCATTACCATGTTGGATGTGATCTTGGCCCTTTGTCCTCATCCAGATTGTGTAGGGCCTTCTTAAAAGGCACCTTCTTACTAAGACCTCCGGTGAAGGATGTAATTCCTCCTTGGGACTTATCGCTGGTACGCCAGGCTTTAACAACTTCTCCCTTTGGGAGGGTGCCTAATAGTTAAGGTGTTTGCCTTACAGACACAAGGTGCAGGGTTTGAGTCTCACAAGGGATAATTAACTAGGCTTACAATGGCTCACAAGAGCAGTTAGCCTAGTACTAATCTGTGAATCTTTGAGCCTGCTGCTTCGCTAGATCTCAAATTCTTATCCTGGAAAACGGCTTTTCTGGTTGCTATTACTTCGGCGAAAAGGGTTTCAGAACTTCAAGCCCTTTGTGCCAAGCCACCGTACTTGACTTTCCACAAGGGTAGGGTATTCCTCAGGACCAAGTCCCTCTTTTCTGCCCAAAATTGCTTCCGAATCTAACATCAACCAGTCTATTAATTTGCCAGTCTTCTTTCCCAATTACCAAAATAAAGGCAAATACAAGTTGCACTCTTTGGATGTACACAGACAGTTAAGATTCTGTTTGCGCAGGACAGCTGGTCATAGGCAGTCAGACCAGCTGTTTGTGTCGTTTGCTAAATCCAGTTTGGGGAAATCTGTTTCTAAAGTCACACTGTCCTGGTGGATTTCCCAGTGTATTCTCCTGGCTTATGAGAGTTCTGGCCAGCCTGCTCCTCATGTAGTCCATGCCCATTCTTCTCTGTCTGTTTCTACCTCTGCTGCTTTTCGAGCTAGAGTTTCGTTGGAAGACATTTGCTCTGCTGCCACGTGGGCTTCTTCTCATACATTTATAAACCACTATAAGTTGGATCTGGTTTCCAGAGGGAGAGCATCCTTTGGCTCCGCAGTGCTCCGGAACATCCTTCCATAAGGGCCTCCCAAGATTCAAGTAGCTGGGGACTCTGTCCCATAGGTTGATGCACAAATGAAGTTAACTACTTCAGATTAAGAAGTTATGTGCTCACCATAACGTTCCATCTGAGTAGGTAAACTTCATTTGTCAGCAACCGTCCCTCCCTCCGTCCTCCTGTCCTCTTCGGATGTTCATAGATATTCCTGCTTCATGGTGGATTATATCCAGTCTGCACTAGGCAGGTTGTGATTGCAGGTCTTGCTTTTAGGCAAACTCGACCTGAGGTCAGGAAGGGATGTCAGGGAGTTATGGGTAAGGGGGAGGAGCTTGGAGCTCGGATCTTAGCTGTTGGAAACTGCCGGCTCGGATCCGATGTGGATCCGATAACCCATAGGTTGCTGACAAATGAAGTTTACCTACCCAGATGGAACGTTATGGTGAGTACATAACTTCTTATTCCATTCAAATATCTCTGTATCACTTCCTTGTAACCTCCGAATGATCATCCTCTTCATATAAACTCTCATAATATTGGGCAAATACTTTCAATACTTCAGTCCTTTTCTCAACTAGCCATTTAACTTTTGCTTTTTTTTTTTTTCCATGTGACCTTCGTACACTGTCCTGTTAACCTATTCCAGAACATCGCACATGGATCGAAAAATGACTGGGCTGTATACATTATTAAGGGAGCTACATGCATTTTAATGGTCTGGATTCTATGCTGTATGTCAAAAATACATGAATTGACACTTTAACAACCAGTGACAGATTTCAGCATTGGCGTAGGGGTGCACGCCACCCCCTTTTTAAACCTGTTCGGAACTCCAGTACAAAAAAATGCACTGCACTGTTAATATATTCTAAAAAAAACTGCGGTGAATATGTCTCCTTTAAGGAGAACCATGCATGCGCCACACGCATGCCACCGTGGAAGTATAAACATTCAACCCTTGTGCATGGAATTAAAACTGTCCATTCCGTTAAGAGAGAAGGTAAGCGCGTGTGTGTGTGTGTGTGTGTGTGTGTGTGTGTGTGTGTGTGAGAGTACTTTCAACTAGAGAGAAAGTGAATATGTGTGTATGTAATTTAAACTAGCCATTCTGTTTCTGTATGAGAGAAAGTGTGTGTGTGTGTGTGTGTGTGTGTGTGTGTGTGTGTGTGTGTGTGTGTGTGTGTGTGTGTTTGTGTATGTGTGAATGAGAGAGAAATGATCCTCCACCAGCCAGACAAACATATAGTTTAAAGTTTAACTAAACTATATGTTTATCTGGCTAGTGGAGGTTCATCCTTAGTAACAGCAGAACTAAAGCCAGCAGTCAGTATATCAGCTCAGCATGTAAAACATTCCCTTATTCCAGTATGCATAACAGTGTAATTTTTCTTTTGGTGTATTTTAACTGGTTGCACACGGAGACCCAGGCACCAGTTTTTAAAAGTTTTATGTCAATAGCTGCCTTTTTTAGTAGCTGTTCAGTTTCGGTCTGTTTCAGAAATAAATGGTGTTTTTTCACTTGCCCTTTTGGTCCATAGGGATAAAGAAACTTTTTTATTAAATGAAATGGTTGCTACTAATTGATCACTTATTGTTTTTCAGTATTCAGATATTGTCCTTTTCTTTGAAAAGTGGATCCGTCATTCAAGAGGTGAAGTTGTGGGAATAAAATCTTGCTCCAAAAACAAGAAAGCGCAGTTTTTGCTTGTATTATTTTGGAGGTTACCACAATACTTATAAATGTAGCATTTGTGAGTTTTAGTCTAGGTACCATAAGAAATGCGAAAAAATGAAATTGTATAAGCCTCAAATGTTGCTATTTTTCTGAAAATACAGAGGGACAATAAATGTTCTCAGAGCCCAAGTGCTTTAAAAAACAAAGTCTGGCAAAGTTCCCAAACCAGTACAGCTACAGTCTTCATTACATCATCTATGTCTGCTTCTGATAAGAGGGACGAGGCTTAATTTAGATGTGGTTGCAGTAGCGGATTTACCAGCCCATTAGTGACCACCTTACTCATCTCTTCAGAGGTATGGCTTTTGGCATTCTGTTTTATTTTTAGACTTCCCCAGTGCCAAACAATTATTAGTTTTCGTTTAAGTTAAGCAGGACATCTCCTGAAATTCAACTGGACTGTGAGAATCAGTTTCCTGTTAGCTGAACATCACAGTCCAGTCACTTTCAGGTGTTCAAGATGAGCAATAATGCAAGAAGGATTTGCTTTTGCGGATTTTCTTCATTTGTCAAGACTGCAGGATTTCTGAGCTGGAATCTGCTCAATACAACTTTTTTCATAGAGAAAAGAAGGCAGGTTGGAGCAAGAAATATTTTAGCTGTCCATTATTTGGCAGACTATCCATGTAATTTTGCCTCTTGAGATTGGTAAATACACCTCCAAAAATAACTCTGTGTTTTGGTGAGGATGTAAAACTATGATAATTTGGTACTTAATGCCCTAACCTTAGCATCAAGCATTAAAGTGAGTATTCATGTGTTTTGTCACAGTTTTGTGTACAGTCAAAAAAAAAAAAAACAAACATAAATAAATAATAGTCATATCACTTGTTTTAATGTAATGAATATTTGTAAGTGTCCTCGGTTAAGGTTGTTTTGCAGTGGACAGGAGAATACAAAGAGCACATTAAGGAGTATAAATCTTTTTTTGTAATGTACTATTACTGGGTTGTACCCAATTGGTGTAGGAATTTTATCTTCACAGTAGTGGATGATGGTAGTTTTCCCTGTTGTTACACTTCCAATTTAAAAGTGCTATTTTATGTAGTTGTATGAACAGTTTCTAAAAATGCTATTGGTGTTGCACTGTGTTGTACATGAGGAGTTGAGGATTGCACTACCAACTTCCAATTCAAGCCTGTTTGTTCCATCAAGTTCTTACTGATGTCAGCTGCTCTGCAGGTGAATTGTAGCTACAGTTCTTAGTTTTCATGTGATGTGTTTTACCAACCTTCACACGTTTCAGTAATAAACTGAAATCACGTTACTGAAAAATAGCAAAATTTGCCACTGGGATGCCAAACCACACACACCACTGCCAGGCCATTTCAGAAATGAATCGCTTTGTATTCCCCCATTATCTATATTATACCCAACTAACTCTTGCCCACAAACTGATATATAAACCCAGTGTCTTGCCTGCACTTCATTCTATCCTACAATCATATATCCCTACCTGGAATCTTCAGTCTACCACCAAACAGCTTTTAAGAATAACCAAACCCAATAAAAGACCTGGACAAAGCCTATATTCCTGTACCACTGCCAGATTATGGAATGCCCTGCCTTCATCTGTCACTCAATTAGACTCATTTAAAAAGGTTTAATCTGCACTAATATTCCACTACCTCAGTTTTCATATTTGCTCTTGTTTGCAAAAGTCTAATCCACCCTAAATAAATAAATGTGATTGTCCACTATTTTTCATTCCTCCTTTAAGTAACTTCTCTCAACCTTCCTAAGAACTTTATCTATATCAGCTAACATATTCTAATATCTCTAACTATTCCTAGGCAATGTCTAGAACCTCGTAAGTATTTAAAGAACTGTTTACCTTGAAGTAAAATACAATCTTATTTGAAGGCTCTTTATTCTTAAAGTACTGTATGTAATATATTAATAATAGCCAATGTGATTTTTACAAAGTTTATGTTAATTGTCTTATTTTACATTTAAAGTACTGTATTAAACTTTTTTTTAATGGAGCTTTTCTCCCCTGTTTTCCACTGAAAATGGGTTTCTGACCCAGTGGATTTTCCTTGTTAGCAAATATCAGTAAATAATAAATAAATATTTGGTTGCTGTAAGGGTGCAAGGTAGCATGCACCTTGATCTCTATCATTAATTTTTATTTAGTTAGGAGTTAGTTGCTGCTGAGACTGACTGACTGCTTACGCTGCTGGTCTTTCTGTTCATGCTGTTTGCTTCAGGCTGCTGTGAGCTACTACAGTGAGTGCTTTGGTCATTTGTTTTTGAAACTCTTCTGCACTACGGATAATTAACTTTTATGAAATTAAGTTAAGCTGTGCCTTTAATTGCAGTTCTGCAGGAGTACTTTAATTGCTACTTCTTTATCCTGAATTTAGTTATCACCTTACGGCTTATTATATATGCTTTATTCAGGTCTACATTATATTCTCGAAAGCCGACAATGTCGAATCTGGCATTGTCGACAAGAGAATATTGAGCATGTAAATGAAAATCTCTGTAAGGGGAGATTTCCGTTTACTGCAATGTAGTGCGGTCTCGGAGTTGGTATATTTAAGTAGCGGGGGGTGTGGGGGCACAGCACCCCCCCCCCTTTTGTCTTTTTATAAGGTTGATGTTTGAAGACATCGACCATATGGTGTCGATCATATGTTGTTCGGTGTTTTCAAACGTCAATCTTATAATATAGACCCCTTTATTCCTGGACTATCCACTTGCAGTTTTAGTGAGCAGAAAACATTCTGGTGTTTTTGCAATTTTTGCCAACATGTGTGCTGGTTTAAATGTTGACAAAATTAAATTATGTTACTTCCATGATTATGATATTGCTTCTGTGTGGCCCAAACTAAGATATATTTAGTGCTGGAGATTTACTAGTGAAGCATATTAACATCTAACAAACATGTAAAGTGGTATTTCACCAATGGCTAAATAGGCAAGTTGATATTCACCTCTCGCAACTTTGTCTTGCTGCTGACTAGTATTTTTCAAAGCAAAGGTGACACCTGACATCTTGTTACATCAGCATGAAATTTATACCTTCTTGCACAAGCATACAATTTGGCTAAAGCTGACTTGTTTTGAACCAAGGGAGCCATTGATTCTGATTTAGAGAGGCTAGTTTATTTTGTTGGGTCTATGTTAAATCATCGAACACTTAAAAAAGCGAACGATAATTTATCAAACCCATGTAAGCAAAAATCTTACAATCTTGAACGTTTGTTCCACAAAACAAAAAATTTAAAACATTACATAAAGTTGGGGGGGGGGCTTTGCCCCCCCCCCCTTACTTAAATATACCAACTCTGAGATCGCACTACAGTCACGAAAACGGCAAAGTAACAGAAGTGGCCAAGCGATTTCTTTCCCAGGGAAAGAATTCACTTATATGCTGTTTCACTATTTTGCCTTTTCGTGCTTTCAAGTTCAATGAAGACGCATTCGAAAGAATGCGTCTTCGATCATTTAATAGGAACCCTATTTTGTTGATAATTTTTTATGTATTGTCTAACATTTCTGACATTCGCCCAACTATACTTAAATAAAGCTGTTCTGTCTTTGCCTAATGCTTCTAGCTGGATTTTGTCTGCATAATTAGCTGTTTGATATGTTACATATCTCTTACGACAACTGTGTGGATAAAATTACATTATTTCTTGCAAATATAATTGTTTCAATAATTTCTGATTATTAACTTTTTAATGCAGAAAATGGATTCATCAACTATCCTTATCCACTGGGGTCAGATGCCAATGAAGCTAGACCCCCACGCATCTGATTAGTACATTCTTTCTGGGGCCATCATGGAATGTACCATGAACATGTCCCTTAATGGGTGGGCTGTATCATTCTAGATGGAGTCAGAGGGGAATATTAAGTCTTGTGACCAAGGAGAGGAGTGAACACTTTGAGGACCATCATAATGCAGCCAAATGCGTACTGTGCAGGTTGTTCTCAGATACCTAACTTCTCCCTACTATTTTCCAGTGGTTTTTATCAAATTGTTTTTACTTTCCTGTTAGACCTCTGAAACTGCTGTTTTTTTCCCCAAGCACAATTTTCTTAGCTCATTTGTCTAATAAAGTACCGCAGTAATTTTTCCCACCTGATGTAGTATGTCTATAACCAAGATCGCCAAATAATTGCACTTATTTATTTAAATTAACTGGCATTAAATTGAGGTGCATGTGTGTTTATGTGATTGAAAAATAACACCTCCAGTTTAATAATTGGATACACACAATATTAGATAGCAAAAAGTAATTATTTTTCATGGAAAATTCATCAGAGAGAATCTAGACCCACAGATCATATGGGGCTTGGTGCCCTGACATCCTCAGCTGTTGAATGGGATTTTGGCACGGGCTTAATAGGCAGGTCAAATCTTCACTCCTCTGGCCTATGCCTTACCTAGTCTGTAGCCAGTCCTGCTCAGAGATATGCACAGAAGGTTGTTATAGATTATGTGATAGCTGGAAACTTTGTGGTCATATTTCTTTAACTTTCACCAAAATCAGACCTCAGAGGATTGCATAGATGCTTGCAGTAACTCACCTGGACTCCGTATGCTCTCTAGGAAAACATATTGGAATACATTACTGTGATCATTATTTTTTCACTTTCCTCACAGGCTAATACACATGTCTACAAGTATGATGAGAAAATATGTCTATAAGTGGCTATGTTTTGGGGCTAGAGGTAAGGTGGCATGATATTTGTGTGTTTTATATATACACACACATATATATGTAATATATATATATATATCAAACTGAAATATATTATTTTGGCATTTTGTTTATTCACCTATATCTTAGTCTGACATTAGTGCGATATCAAGAAGATGGCTGTCTTTTGTGGTAGGGGTGAATAGGCAAGCTGTGTTAATAATATATGACAACAGCGTGAAGTACATGATTGTGGTCATTTATTCTTTCACTTTTTTCCCAATGTAATACCAGAGGGGTGACAGTGACTCTTTCAAGGTGGATAGGGAGGCAGGCTGTATTTCCAGCTATGATTTAAAAATCCTCTTAATTGTTTGCCTTATTTTACTGGAAAAGGTTGTTTTTGTCAGTTTTAAAGATTAAGCCTTGGATATAACTTATTTCTTTCTTGAAACAACATAAGACTGAATTTATTTCCTTAGTCATGATTTTTTTCAGGTCATGGTTGAATAAATGTGTTGGAAAAAACTCTGAAATGCATCCCCAGGTATTTAGAACTGCATGGCCTTAATTCAGTTATTTCAGTGCAGCCTTTCAAATGTGATAGTATATTGAAAAGTTCCAAGTGGTGTAGGAAGGCAAGATGAGTAGGAATCATCCCCTTGGGCTAAACTTATAGATTCCCCTTATGCTATTAATATTTGAATGAAGTTTGCTTGCTTTCAGTAGGTACTGTTCAAAGCTTTATGTGTGCATTTCTACAACTGCATAATGTTGTTGTTCTTCTTCTTTCGGCTTTTCCCAGTTAGGGGTTGCCACAGCGGAACTCCAGTCCGCTAATGATTGGCAGTAGATTTTTACAGTGCCGAGGTGCCAGCTCTACGCCCAACCTTCAACGAAGGCACGCCCATTCATGCATATCTTTCAAAGGCCACTTGACCGCGGGGAGGACACGCAGACTCCACACAGAAGGCTTTCCAGCCAAGAATCGAACGGGAGAACCTCTTGCTGTGAGATGGCAACACTACCGCTGCACCACTGCGGCTTCTAAAACTGCATAATATGAAAAGGAAATGAGGAGTAAATGTACCCAGAAGTGGTATTTTATAATACTGAATGTCTACTGACATTCATTGGTCAGCACTAGCTCCCCCATCCGTATCTGTTCTGGATGTGCCCCTGGTGTGTGTGTTTTTAACGTGGCTCTCAACTGACCAGATTTTTGCCTCATATTTTTGGCCAGTTCCTCATACAGTTTGTCTTTTTCTGGCAATTCATGGAGTACCGAAGTCACTAAATAATGACATGTAAGTTTCAGACTTCATATCATAAAGAAAAGACTCGTTAACACAAATCCTATTATTTTAGCAACTTTCTAAGTTAAAAAGAGCAATATTTGAAATATTTCCGTATTTTTGGGCTATTTTATCTCCATTATTTTAGGCTTTGTCCAGATTTCTTGTACTAAGAGGTTGAAAAGTGTGCATACCTCTCAACTATCCAGATTTTTCCCTCATATTTTTGGCCTATTCCTCATACAATTTGTGATTTCCTGGCAATTCACGGAGGATTGACTAAATAACTAAATAATGACATATGAATTTCAAGACTTCATATCCTTTAGAAAATGCATGCTAAGACAAATCCTGTTACTCTGGCAACTTTCCTAGTCTGTAAGAGCAATAATTAAAATATATCCCTGTTTTTGGGCCTTTGTCTCCCCCATTATTTTAGACTTTGCCCAGACTTCTTGTGCTAAGAGGTTGAAAGATATGGAAGTATTGTATGTCATGCCCTAGTTGGGGAGGGGGAGGGGCAGGTAAATCAATTAACTTGGTCACCAACTATCAGACTGCTGAAGGAATTGTGAGCTTCACTGGAGACACCAGTTACCAGAATGATGACAGAATTGTGAGTCTGAGTTTCAGTACATTTTTAGGGATTGAGTTTCAGTGCATTTTCATGGAATTGAATTTCAAGGGAGGAGAAGTTTATTGCTGCTCATGCTAAGTCTGTTTTCAGTGTGCAATTAATTGTTTTGTTTAGCAAATGGAAGTCACTGTTTGTGCTGTAGAATTTGAAAGCAGTGTTAGCATAATTCCATTTGGTGCAGAAGACTGTAGATTCTGCTCCCACACCATGTGGATAGAGTGCTGGTTTTGCAATTCCCTTTAGATTGCTGATTATTTGGTGCATTTTAAAGGGGAATAGGGGTTCTGCACTCCTGAGTTAGTCCTTTGTATGGGATGCCTAGTAACTATGAACTTATTGGTTTGTCAGTCATTCCCTATTGCAATATTACCAGCTTACCATTTTTTTAATGTTACACAGACAATTAATTCTTCAAGGGCAGCAGGCTCTGAATTTGTAGATGAAACACTGAAATGTAAAGTTGTTTGCCAGTAGCAACCTCTTCATTATACAGATCTCTTTAATGTGGAATTATTCAGAGGGCTTTTACTTCTGCAGAGATTGTGCAGAAGTAAAGTTGTGACTGATATTGGTGGATTGTAATGACAGATGTTTGAGTGGCCTTTTATGGATGAAATTTTCTGAAATGAGTAGTCTGGTTATTATTGGCGCATACATTCTTTTCATTGCTTACTAACGAATGTTCAAAACTACACATTTAAAACACACTAAGTCAAGTGGTGGTGTATTATACAAGGAATATAATTTAATACAATCAGGAAGGTGAATCAAACAGTGCATGCATGTATGCATGGCCCTAAAATGTGTGCAGTGAACCAGTGGTTTGAAAATGGCCCAAAGGTAAACGTAATCCTTCACTTATCAGATGCATTTTCTCTGAATGTGGGTTTTATGCCATTTCATTGAATGCGAGTTTCAAGGGCAGGAAAGTTTACTGCTCATGCTGTCTGTTTTCACTGTCAGACTGTATTGGTTGTTTAGCAGATGGCTATTAATGTTTGTGCTATTTTTTATTTCAATAGCTGTAATCATTGTAGAAGTAAATAAGAAAACAGTATGCACACTGACAGGTTTGAGCAGTGTATATGGTAGCGTGAGAGAAATAGCCAAGTAGTGGAACACTTGAATGCCTGGGGAGGGGACTGCTCGGGGGGGGGGGTTGGAGGTTGTTGCAGGTGTGGGCTGCTCTGGGGGGGTGGGCAATTTATTAGCATGCCTAAGGCTACATTTGACCTTGATCCATCTCTAGTCCCACTTTCCCACTGCCACCCCGGTACTTAACTAACCAGACTGCGCCCCTCCCCCTTTTTGCAAATTCCTGTATCTGTCACTGAACAGGTAGACTTTCCGCTTAAACTTTTACCAAGTTTTTCTTGGAGGGTGTTCTGATTTCTGAGAATTCAAAACAGTGTAAGAAACTTCTCTGTGTGGAGGATTTTCAGTCCATATATCTCTAGTTAATCACTGTACATTAATCAGATCAGACAGTAGTAGTAGAAGTAGCAAACTTAAACTTGCCTTAAGTCAAAACAAAACAAAAAATAATAGAAAATATATAATTGTACAGCATTACTAAGTATTTGAAAGTAATCCAGGCAAGGCAGGCAGCCTGTTTCCAGTCGAAAATCCTTTATTAAGTACACAGACAAGCGATCCAAGTAAAACAAAAATAGAGTAATAATTTCCTCACAAGCTTTCTAAATGCTGTTGTCTTTTGGCTTTTCCCGGTTAGGGGTCGCCACAGCGGAACTCCGGTCTGCTAATGATTGGCAGTAGATTTTCACGAACGCCGAGGTGCCAGCTCGTCGTTCAACCTTCAACAAAGGCACGCCCATTTACACATGTCTTTCGAACACCCACCCAACCGTGGGGAGGACATGCAGACTCCCCACACTCCAGCCGAGAGTGTTGAAGTGAATAAAGTAAATTTATTTATTTAGTATCGTTGTTACGATTGGATTCTTATAGAACAAGTTCCTCAACTACTGCATTTTGAGCATTTGCATCTTTATTTTGGCTGCCTTGGTCTGCCCCGTTGATGCACTGTGTTTTTGTTTTATGTTTTGATAAGTTATTTAATTTCTACTAGTGTAACAGACTCCCTCAACCTCTCTACCTCCTGGTCCACAGGTGTGAAAGAGATCTAGTCCTTAGATAAATCCTCTTAAGTCTTTGACCCTAGTCGATCCCCGTCCTTTGGCTCTTATATAAGTTCTTTTAGTGTGTTGACTGTATTTCCTGTGTTCATATCTTTCATTTTCTGAATCTGCCTCTCCACTTTCAGCTGCCACAACCTCAGTGCTGGATTTCTTGTTTGTTTTGGGTCCTCCTAAAATATTTAATAGCAAATCTCATGTTGTCATTTTCATTCTTCCTCAATGTATGAGTTACAGATCCAACCTCAGATCTGACTCAGCTACATTTCACAGACTTTCAGATCCAACTCTCGAGCTCCTCCCTCTACCCATAATGCCCTAGTCCTCCCAAAATACCCCAGATCATGTTGACCGCCTTCTCCCATGGATGCAAATCTTGTCTTGGAGCATCTTATTAACTCGTTTGAGTTATTTGTGTGTGTTTTTCTTTCAGCATTCTGTATATATAACCTTATAAAACCTCCCTCTTTTATTCTTGTAGTTTTTTTTTTTTTTTTTTTTTCTGGAGCCTGTACCATTAGTCCTTCCTATCTTTGTTAGGTACCATTGTTGGTACTTTCTTTTCGATTACCTTGCCCTTCCTTACCCCATTGTTAGGGTGCCTTCCACTGCCATTGTTGGTAGTTTCTTTCCCTTACAAAAATCTTTCTTTCTTTCTTCTCATTGAACTGTGGTTGAGAAGCCAACAGAATTTAAAAAAATGCACTTCCTGTGAGCGCAAAATCTCAAATTCAGATGCTCACAGGGATTGCATTTACCATTTAAGGGCAGCACACCATGATACAAATTTAACTATTTGTGTATATGTTAGTTCTTAAAGGACTATTGCCTTCTTCCTTCCTCCTCCAGAGCTGAAACCACCAAGCAAACATTCGTAGGCTCCGTCGGAGCATAGAAAAACGTCTCCTCATAAATCACTGAAGACTTCATCTACATCAGAGCCTTCTCAAAAAATGCAAAGATCTTCTGATCCTACTTCATCAGATCTGATGAGAACAGCTTCAGATCCCAAGACATTGAATACGGTAATTATTTCTGGTAATTCTCCTTCACAGCCTTGAGACCCAAAACCTTCAGATCCAATTTCTGGGATTTCTAAGACTCCTAGAGCTCATTCACCCAAGTTCGTGATTGACCCAGTTTCTCCTTTGCTGCATTCCTCCCAAAATCCCCCAGATTTTGTAGTTTTTTTTTTTTTTTTTTTTTTTTTTTTTTGTTCTGGTCCATCTCCCTCATAGAGACACAGATTGGGACAGAGTCACAGTTTGTCTGCCTTGAAACTTTTGGCTCCAGTTTAAATGGCCATGGCTTGTCCTGGTCCGTCTGCATTTGAGGTAGCGGAGAGGGTTTTCTTTCATCCAAGAGGCCCAGTCTGTCACACATCTTTGCATCCCATATCAGATGTACTCTGCAGGAGCAGCCAGTACCAGCTGGCTTTCAAATAGGTCCCTTAGAGGAACTACCCCTCTCTTCTGACACCTTTCAAGAGCATCCAGCTTAGGAAGTTCCCCCATAAGAGAACATTTAAAAGAAGGCACATATATTCCCTCTTAGAATCTCTTACAGAAGATACTGACTTCGATGAAGGGTAAGGTTCCCCCAGATCACCACCTGATGACATCTCATTCAGGGGCATTTTGGAGATTCTTAAGCAGAAAGGTGATTGCTCCTCTGATAATCTTTCTTTGGAGGAGTCAGTATTTCTGGATGCTTTTGGTGCTTGTCCATCTACATCTTGGGTGACTCCCCCTGCCTGATGAGCTGATTGACCAACTTTCTTGCTAGGCATGGAAGGAACCGGATTTTGCTGAACCAAACCTAGGTAATCCAGATAGGATTTTAGCACCTCCAAAAGACAGATCACAATGAAGTAAAAGGAGTCCCTGTTGATGCCATTGTTGTGCAGTAGCCACTAAAAAGAAATTAGTAGAAGGAAGCTCTTCTGTCCACCTCATTAAGAGAGAGTCTAGGGTGTTGTAAAGATCTGGAAAGTGTATATTTGCTTCAGCAACCTTTCCCATGAGGTCCCTGGTTTATTTGGCAAACTTTACAAGGCTGCAGAGGTTTCTGACTAAGGAGCTCTCCAATTCCCTCTTAGAGACCATGTCTGCAGAGGATTATAATAGGTCTTCCTCACAGATGGCCACTCTATTTCCTGTTTCCAATGCGCCCATGAGGTTGATTTCCTACCTCTCTGGTGGCCAGTTCAGGCATTGCCGTATGGAGTCATGAGTGGATGCGGGTATGCAACTTTGCAAAGCCTTTCAAGTCTTCTTTAATCAATGCTCCTTTTGAGGGAACATCCTTGTTTGTCTGTTCCATGAAAGAAGCACTTTCCCACAATGAACAGGAAGGAAAGACCCTATCTGCTGAAGGGATTCATTTTTCTATGTCTAAATGCTCCTTTTCTTGGAATCAAAGAGGAGGCAAGAAAATGTGGTTCCATAAATCCCAGAAATCTTTCCAGGATTCACACTGGGACATCTCCTTCAGAGGCAGAGGATGGAGTTCAAATGCCATCCTCGCTGCAGAGGATGCCCGCAAAACCTGTGTTTCTGAGATTCCTTTCTGGACAGACCCTTTCAGCCCTTCTGAAGGGATGCCCGACTACTCGCCTTTGGAGGCAGTCGGGGAATGTTTATCCTTGCACCCAGATGCGTGAGCTAATATAACAAAAGATTCTTAGGTGCTAAGAATAATATCCAGAAGTTATTGCATACCATTTTCCCAGATGCCCACATACAAAAGAAGAAAGCTTCCCGACATCCCACCTAGTCGGAGAGAAGCTGCAGCTCAAGAGATTCAGAAGCTGCTGGACAAGAGTCATCCAGGAAGACCCAGCAGGCCAGAAAGGATTCGGAACTTACTCAAGGTTCTTTTTACTGCCAAAAGACAAGAGACTTGAGACCAATTTTGAATCTAAGCAGTCTGAACCATATGTGATTAAATCAAAGTTCCATATGGTCATGGTTTAGTCTATTCTGCTTCTTTTACACAAAGACAATTGCATGTGCTCAGTTGATCTTCAGGAAGCATAGTATCATATCAAAATAAAGAGATGCTACCAAAGATACCTGCATTTTCGGTTAGGAGTCAGTCACTATCAATTCAGGGCCCTGCCCTTTGGATTTAAACCATAGCCTCCAGGGTTTTTGCCAAGTGTATGGCAGTGGTAGCTGTTCATCTGAGACCGTGAGGATTCCGAATGTTTCCATACTTAGATGACTGGCTCCTTACCCTCCCAACCAGACATCTTCTAGAACAATCCAGGGATTATTTGTTCCAACTTTGTCAAACAGTCGGCATTTAGACAATATTTCCAAGTCAAAACTATGTCTGGTCCAGATCCTGGATTTCATTGGTGCTCAGGTAAACACAATAACTCAGATTGCTTATCTGCCTCTTCATCACATAGATTCGTGTAAGTCTCAGGTTCAGCAAATTCTTACTCACCCTACTCTTCCAAGCCAGATTTGTCTTTCAAGATCTAGGTTACATGATAGCTTCTTTCTGTTTAGTGGTCTGGTCTTTGATATCCTCTATCCTTCCCAAGTCAAACTTACCCAGGTATGCAGAAACCGTCTTTTTTGGTGGATCCATTCAGATGAAATTTACATAGGCCACCCCTTCGTTCTTTCTCACAGTGGTCACAGACCCCTCCCAACTGGGGTGGGGCATTTCTTGAGAAGGCTGGTCCAGGGCACATAGTCCCCTCAAATTACCATTTTGCACGTCAGTGTCCTAGAGACGGGACTAGTCCTGTTAGCATTGCAGGCATTTCTAGATGCTCTACCTTTGGGGACTATTGCTGTTCAAACCAAAAACATGTCTGTAGCCTGGTAAACAGACAAGGGGGAACCCGATCGTATCTTTTGTATCGAGAAGCTTTGAGAGGGTGGCAGTGGGCAGTCTCTTCCAACCCCTTTATAGTGGCAACACATATTCCTGGGAAATCCAACATGCTAGCAACAAATTCAGCAGGTCCATTTTGATGCCTCAGACGTGGTCTCTCAAGCAGTTAGTGGCAGAAGAGATTTTCCGTTGCTGGGGCAAACCATGACGCAATCTTTTTAAAGTTCCCCAAACAGCAAGTGCAGCAGGTACTTTACCCTGATCCAGCCCCTCAGGGGGAGTCACCGAGAGATTCTCTAGTCCGTGTTTGGCCCTCAGGTTTCGTTTACACCTATCCCCCACTTCCTCTTAATTTCATAGGTAGGTACTAGGCTATTGGCCTTAGGGCCTATACAAGCCTAGCCAAAAAGGTACCCTGGCTTTCGCCACCCAAGAAAATTATTTTCCTGTGCCCCTGTCAAGCAGAACTACAGAAGTGATCCCCAGGGTGAATTTCCCATTACCCCTCCAAACATCAAGATTTTTCTTGAAGAGTGCTAATGAGGAGCTCTGTTTGACATAGATAAGTAGTCTGTTCCAGAATAAGGGAAGTCTCTGGGACAGGACTCTATCCCTCCAGCATGTTCTGTTTATTGTGGTGACAAGGTTTAGGTCCCTAGAGCATGTAGCTCGGAGGGATTGGGATTTCTTTAAGTGGAGCATGTCCAACAGCTCTGGGCTAGACATAGCTTTGTATGTTAGGCAGAGATCGCCTCTGAGTAGGCGATATGCGACAGAGTAAAGCTGGAGTTTTTTGAGACGGTCTGCGTAAGGCATCTGTTTGAGGCCAGTAATCCTCTTTGTGAGGTATTTTTGCGGCCTTTCCAGTTGTTGTAGATGTCTTGTGAGGTACATACCAAAAGGGGCATTGTACTCTATAATGGGTCTAATGAGTGATGAGTACAGGGGAACAATGACCTCTTTCTTTCTGGATGAGAAACCTTTTGTGATGAGGTGTGCCACGTAGAAGGATTACCTGACCACTGTGGCAATGGGATTATCAAAGGAGAGACTACTGTCCACCTGTGTCCCAAGGTCTCTTATCACATTGCCTATGTGGTAGTTCATGGGTACAGATTTTTTACCAAAGGGGATGACAGTGCACTTTTTGGCATTGAGCTTGAGACCATGTCTTTGACACCAGGCATCTGTCTCAGTGAGGCCCTTTTGTAGGATGTCCACATCGTTAGGAGTTTCAATTATGGCTCCTAGTTTGCAGTCATCTGCGAATTTAGTTAGCCAAAGACCTTCTGTGCTAGCCTGTACTTCAGAGAAGTAGATAAAAAACAGGATAGGACCCAGGACTGAACCCTGTGGTACTCCACTTGTCACTGGTCTGAAGTCTGATTTGGAGTCTGCTACTTTCACAGTGTGGGTTCTGTCAGTAAGCCAGTTGGCAAACCCATCTTGTGATATAGGGATTTATACCTAGTTTAGTGAGTTTATCTATAATTCCAGAGTGAGGGATGGTGTCGAACACCTTAGCGAGATCTAGATAGGCTGTGTGAACCACCTTACCCTCATTTATGGCCTTGGTGACTACTTCAAAGAAGTCTATCAGGTTTAGGAGACATGATCTGCCTTTTACAAACCCAAACTGTGTGGGGTCCAGAGTTTGGAGATCTCCAATGTCTTTGTTTATGAGTTCCATGATGATACGTTCCATGGCCTTGCAGACGAGGCTCGTCAGGCTAATGGGGCGGTAGTTCCCGGGGTCTGTTGTGGCCCCCCCCCCTTGTGGAGTTTGATAACTGTCGTGGTGCGCCATTCAATGGGCACAAAGCCTGAGGTGAGGCTTTGATTAAACATGGTACTTAGGTTGGGTGCCAGTTCATTCTGTAGTTCATGTAGAAGGCAGCCTGGGATGTTGTCCAGGTCCCATGGATGCTGTGTTCCTGGCTTTGGAGAGTGAGGTTTTCACCTGTGCAGCCGTGATTACAGGAACTTTGCATTCTTCCAGTATAAAGATGGGCCCTTTAGGGGGTGAGAGGGGGGTAAACTTAGCACTGAACCTATCTGCCAGGATGTTGGCAATTTTTAATACTGTATATTTAGTGTCATTGTGCTGCAACTCAGAGCAGATCTGAGTGTTGCCATTGAGATTCTTGACATAGCTATAGAATGCTTTGTGGTTGTTTTTAGAATCAGTGGCAATTTTGTTTTCATAACTAGCTTTGGTGGATTTTATGAGGAATCTCAGCTTCTTACTGTGGCTGACCAGGGAGTTCCTCCAATCGTGAGATGTGTTACTCTTTTTTTGAAACAGTTTCTTTCTTCTGTTGTAGAGTTTGTTTATGGCAGAAGACCACCAGATTGGCTTCCTTTTTTTGGAGGATAGCATCTTGGTTCTGTTATGGATAGCACGATCCATGCACTCGTGTAAGTGCTTATAAAGTGCATTTGCATAGGATTCAGCAATCGTACCTCTATTGTCCATCTGCATGGGTGTCGTGAAGTTTACCATTTCTGTCTTAAGAAGCATGAAGTTGGCTTTGGAGAAATTTTTTACAGTTGTTTTCCTAATGTGGGGTGGGAGCGGGATGTGGATGTCTAGGGTGATTAGCTTGTGGTTGGATCTCACCAACGAGGAGCTGACCTCTGGTGTGGAACACCGGTCACCTATGTTGGTGATGACCAGGTCTAGGATATTGCTGCCCTTGGTGTGGGGGTGTGGATAAGTTGATCCAAGGCATTGGAATTGATGATTTCCAGAAAACGTTGGGCAAAAGAGTTGGTACATGAGTATTTTCCCAGTTAATGGTAGGGTAGTTGAAATCACCCATTATTAGAGTGTTGGGTTGTACTTTAATATTTTCCAGTGTATCAAGAAAAGAGGAGTGGGAATCCTGGGGCATGGTGGGGGGTCTGTAGCAAGCTACAATCTGGATTGCGGCTTTGCCCAGAGTTAGTTGAACTTAGATAATCTCGGATGCATTATGCTGAGCAACTAGCTTGGAGGTGTGGATATCCTTAATGAATATGGACACACCTCCACCTTTAGTGTTTTGGTCCGGGTTTGGTGGCTGAAAGGTGTGGTATGAATTATAGCCTGGTAATGCAGGGGTGCTGTCTGGAGCTTTGAACCAGGTCTCTGTCACTGCACAGATGTCAGTGTTCTCCATTTTAAGGAGTGCCTCGAGTGAGTGCATTTTGAGGTTTAGACTTCTAGCATTGAGTAGCATTACCCTCAGATTTTGCTTGCTTGTACCTGTTACGGTGGTGAATTTGTCATTTGAACCTTGCCTAAGAAAGGCACTATAGGGGTGGCAAGAGCCTTTGCCAGTATCCGGAATCCCAAGGGTGACAGGTGCAGGCCATCTCTGGCAAAGCAGCGTGGTCTGTCGATCATGTCATCCCAGGCAGACAGATACTGGATTCCCTTAGAATGACTCCAGAAGCTTAGTCAATTGTTAAAGTCAATCATCTTGTCCTTGTACTGTGGTGTCATTCTGGGTGATAGCAGGATGCTACTCAGGGCTAGGGTCATACCTGCCTAGGCTATAAGATCGGAGAGCTCCCCCATGTCTCTTTTCATGTAGTCCAGGGAGGTACGTCTCAGGTCATTCACACCAACGTGGACATTGACAGAGTCATATTTGTACTTGTTGTGGAGTGACCTGAGTGCGTGCGTTATGTGGTGGATCCTGGCACCTGACAGGCAGCTGACAGTAACTTTTTCCTTGTTTAGCCTGGTGAGTGGAACATCAGTGTGCCTGACTATAGAGTCACCTATGACTAGAGTGTTGGGTATGTTATGCCTTATGGGCTGTAGTTGAGTGGCACACTGAGTATGTGGGCTATGTGTCATTTGGGTTGTGTTGGGGGTGGAGGTTGCTTGCATTTCTGCTTTGGAGGTCTCTGTTGTTTGGGCAGATTTGTACTGAGAGCCTCCGCGAATGTAAGTGTGCTTTTGTGTGTGTGTTTTGGTGGTGTAGGTTTTGAGGAACTGTGATGAGTGTGGTACGGTGCAAGTGTTTACCTTCTCCTCTTGACTGTCTAGGCCAGTCTTTGGTGAAGAGAGCTTTGCTTCCAGTTTGGCTATATAAGTCCATCTCTCACAGGTCATAGAGTTGGGTGATAGGAGGAGAGGGTTGTCTGTGTACATGAGGCAATTGCTGCATTGTCCCAAGATGCCCAGATTCATCAGGTAGACAGGTGAAAACATCGGGAGCTGACCTTTAGACATGCCTGAATAAGTGCTTATTTATTAAGTACTAAAAACTTTTTTCCTCTAGACAAGTGAGGAAAGTTGAGTGCTGCAGTAATTTGTAACTTATTTAGTGCTTAGAATGAGTTCTGAACAAGTGCTGAGCTCAAAGAAACAGATGAGTGCTAAAACTAAATAGCTGGCTAGTTGCAAGGGAAATTTTGAAAAACAGACTTTATGGCGCCAGGAATAGTTTAACCCCAGTTAAGTGTGTGTGTGTGTGGGGGGGGGGGGGGGGCTTAGGAGCTCACAAACAAGTCCTGGACACAGCAAATCTGTATCTGGACAAGACCTGCCAATGGAAAGGGGGGAAGCAAGCTTAGAATTTTTTTTTCCAGTAAAGTGGAAATGGAGAAAGCTGGAACAGAAGTTAATTCAACGTTAAGAATCTGTGTGGGTTGGCCTTCACAAATTTTCTCTATTAAATTGAGTGAACTAATGACACTAGACTGGGAGGAGTGTCACAGATCAAATATACAGTATGGGCGGGCAACTGCAAAGCCACCAAGTATAAGAACACACAACACAAGGGACGGTGAGTGGGAAAAATTACAGTTCCTAG
The DNA here is from genome assembly GCF_019279795.1 of Protopterus annectens. Lineage (NCBI taxonomy): Eukaryota > Metazoa > Chordata > Ceratodontiformes > Protopteridae > Protopterus > Protopterus annectens. The sequence continues at coordinate 809,413,994 of NC_056750.1, read as the reverse complement.
CTGTAGCCACTAAATGAAAGTTTTAAACAGATCAAGGTGCAGACTCGAGAATGCTTTTAACTGTAAACAGACAATTATCAAAAATGCACAGAAAATCTCGGATAGAGCACTCACAAACAGAAAATACAACTCTCAGTATGAAAAAACAGTTTACAGTTAAGTAATGTTAAAACAGTACATAAATGCAGTGAAACAATAAAAAAAGCTTTATAACAGTGCAAAATGTAGTAGATCAACTGTATAGCGCAATTATAAGCATTTCTGAAGTGCAGTTCAGTGAAATAAGTGTAAGAAATAACTTATCCTGCTCTTGGTTCGATTATCCTCAGTGCTCCCTTTTGGCCTTGCCAGATGTGATTTCCTTTCGCCTCATCTTCGTTATCCTCCTTGACTACTGGATCCCCATTCCAGATCTTCTGTGGCGACCCTCAGGAACGAAGCATCCTAGTATCCTAGTTCTCAAACTAACAGCATGGTTTCTCCAGTTCTATTAATAGATAGACAGCCCAGGCTTTCCTCCCTTGTTTGTTATACACACACACGCACACATACACATATTTGTCCTCCCTTAAAGATTCCACTAAAAGACTTTACAATAGTAAATGGAAAACATTCTCAGTTGGGGACCTTAGAAGTGATATTGATCCTTTTACTGACCCTATTTCTTCAGTACTGGAGTTTTTAGATTCTCCTTTTAAGGAAGGTGCTAGTTTTGTCCTCAAAAGTACAGTAGGCAGCCATATCTAATTTTCAATCAGGAGACTATGCTTTTTGTTTGACTGCTTCAGGTTATGTAAGGATTTCCTAAAGGGAACCTTCTTACTCAGATCTCCAGTGAAAGATCCATCACCTCCTTGGGATTTAACAGTAGTACTCCAAGGGTTGACTCAAGTACCTTTTGAACCTTTAGCAAAAACAAATCTAAAAAGTATGTCTTTGAAAACAGCCTTTTTAGTTGCTGTTATATCTGCAAAAAGAATTTCTGAACTTCAGACTCTGTCATCCTAATCCCCTTACATTCTTTTTCAGAAAGATAAAGTTACCTTGTGAACAAATACTTCCTTCCTTCCTACCAAAGTAACATCTGAATCAAACTTAAATCAAAGATTCATTTATGAGTCTTTCATATTTTTTTTTAATAAGGGAGAATACATGCTACATCTGTTAGATGTACGTAGACAACTATGTTTCCATTTACACAGCACAGAGATTTCAGAAAAACTGACCAGTTATTTGCCTCCCTTTCACCAAACAGGCTGAGATCTCCAATTTCTAAAGTTACCTCGGCCAAATGGATAACTAATTGCATTTTCTTTGTATATTCCCACTAATGTCTCTCCTACCAAAACCACTCGTGGCTCATTCAACTAGATCTATGGCCCCCTCATCTGTCTTCCGGTCTACAACGTCCATTGATGATATGTGTATAGCAGCCACCTGGTCTAGTGCTCATACTTTATTACTCATTGCAAGTTAGACATAATTTCTTTTTGTTCAGCAGTTCTCCTTAATATCCTTCCATGAAGGCCACCCCAAATTCAGGTAGCTGGGGGACCCTTTCCCGTATGCTGAGGAAGAATGAAAAGGAAAACATCAGATATTAAAGTTATGTACTTATCATAACTATGCATCTCTTTTGTCCATTTTCATTCTTCCTTAACAACCCCCCTTCCTTCCCATTCCTGTCATCTTCTGGAGTGACCTGATGGACTTTTGGAACCCGTTGTTCCAGGTTTGAGCCCTGGTTCTGTTACTTTTCTTTTCCCCCTTTTTATATTCTAAGATATTTTAAGCAGCAAACTCGATCTGAGGTATTGTGGGTAGAGAGAGAGAAGCTCGAGAGTTGGATCCAAAATTCTGTGGAATGCGACCGATTTGGATCCCAGGTCAGATTCATAACCCATATGTTGAGGAAGAATGAAAATGGGCAACAAAGATCGCATAGTTATGGTGAGTACATAACTTTAATTTTGTTTTTGTTTGATCTCCTCTTCAAAACTCCCCTTCCATTCCCTCTCCAGTCTTTCTAGTTCCTCCTGCGCAGTGTCTAGCATCCCTCTCATATCCTGGAATTCCTTTGTCAGAGGAGATGGCCGTGATTTGGGCACATGTGCAGAAAAGCAGAAGACAATCTGGTGAGGAAGATTTGGGACACACAGGAAGAAGGTAAGAGGGAATAAGGACGTCTAGCAAAGAGGTGGATGGATTGTGTGAAAGAAGATCTGCGACATTCAGGCATGAGTGTAGAAGAAGGCAGGAGTGTGGCACTGAATCGAAAGAGTTGGCGACAGTTAACATGATACCCCAACCCCATGTAGAAAAATGGGAAAAAGGGGGCTGATGATGATGATGATGTTTCATTTTTCTCTCCTTCTCTTTCCATTTCTGTTTTTTTTTGTTTTTTTTTGCTTTTTTGCACTCTTCTTTCTCAATTCTTGTTTCTCCGGTTTCATCTGTCAACCATTTCTCTACCTTCTCAGTTAATTTCTTTAATAAGTCACTAATTTCCAGCTTCAGTTCCATATTTTTAAACTGCGCTACATGGAATCTCTAGTGTCTATCATTATTGACTTCTCTGTCTTACTGTAAACCTGCTTATAGAGGTGACTGATACAGTAATGGCATTGGATGAGGCTTCAAATATTCTAGTAGGTTCCCTTGGTCTTTTGTCACATATATCCAGTCCGATCTTGAGTACATTCCACATCTAACTGAAAAGCGTGTATACTTTTTTTTTTGTCTTTTTATCTCTCTCAGATCTTGCAACCCCTGTCTTTAACAGTACCTCTAATGTTTTCCCTTCTAAGCTTATTTTAAATCTTCTTGGTCCCTGACTAACATGTTTTTTTCAACACATTCAAACCCCCCCCCCTTATTATTCCCACCCTTGCAAAAAAGAAACTGATCTGATGTCATCATATTCATTCATTCCTCAACTGATGGGTTTGGATCTAAGACTCAGATCCGACTTGGCCACTTCTTCTAGAGCATAGCATCCTAGAACTCTTGAGCTCCTCCCTTTACTCACAGTACCCCACCAACCTAATGTTTTTCAGATCTCGTTTGCCGCACTTGCGACTAGACACTGATTACAAACTCTGAGCATTATAGTGCATGTTTTGCTAATTCTCCCTTTTGGTTTCCATGAGTTTTTGATAGTTTTTATATCTTAACTGTTTCTTTCCTACCTCCCATTTTAACTTGATAACTTCTCCATCTTTTCCAACTGCCTTTTTTTGTACACTTTGAGTACTCTTGCCTACCATCATTGGTAGTTTTTCTGACTTTTATTCTTCTAATTGTATGCATATGTATGTACGTATATATAAAAATGTCTATTACTGTTGCGTGCTTACTTCCACGCTTAGTAGTGTAAGTTTTTCCCAAGATATCAGAAAAAACCTTCAGGTTTTAAAAAGTGTGATCTGATGTTGTCTTTTTCATTCTTCCTCACCTGTGGGTCTCAGATCTGATCCTCAGATCAGGCTCGGATGCATTTTCTAGACTTTGGATCCCAGTCTCGAGCTCCTTCCTCTTCCCATAATGCACCACACTGTCCCTGTCTCCTCAGTCTCGTTTGCCACCAGGCTGTCAAGATGGAAGGTTCTGTAGTCTTGAGTTGTAAGGACTTTAGTTTTCATATATCTTTTCTTTTTTATACGAGTAGTATTTTGGTAAATAGTCCCTTCCTCCCTCTTTGCGCTTGTATACATATTCTTTCTTCTCTCTGTTTGCTTTGCTTTGACAGCTTACTTGTTCTCTGGCTTCTGAGTTGCCTTTAGCCTTTCCTACCTATCGACACTGTTTCCCCTGTCTCAATCTAACCATAACTCTCGGCTGTCCTTTTTTTCATGGACTGTCCAAATACGTTTGAGTTTTGGACTTTGTTTCCTTAGAAAATACTTGCTAACTCAGATCTTGTTATTCTAGCAACTTCTGCGTTATAAGACCCATTGTTTTATACCCTGATTGGATTGTTAGATGTAAATACAGAATTGCACTGTTGAATGCATGCTTTGTTGGGCAGTGCATCCCCTTTTTATGCCTCTGGCAGGTAATGATCGTGCAAAGTTTGGCTGATGTCCTCCTCTGGCTTTCTTTCCTCTCCCCCTTTTTGTCTTGGTTTCTGATGCAGTGGTGTAGCTGGTTTGCCTGTTTCCCATTAAAGATTTTCTTTTTGGTTACAGCTGATAGGAATGTTACCCAACGGTCTCCCTTGTCACTGTGCCGTACACGCCATGCCATTAACAGCAGCCATACCTCTCAATGTACATTTTTTCGCAGAGCGTTCGTCTGTTTTGCTTCATATTTTGGTCTGTTCTTATCAATATGTGGGTTTCTGTCAAACTTTTGGTAATCAATGAAGGTTAAAATCAGAAAATAATGACTTATTTTTTGAGTTTTAGACTTTATACCCTTCAGAAAATTAATGATAATGCAAATGTGTTATTCTGTCAACTTTCTAAGTTTGTAAGATATATATTTAAAATGTGTTCCTATACTTGGACCTTTGTCCCCCATTATTTTTTGGCTTTGTCTAGATTTCTTGTTGTGTGAAATTGGGAGGTATGAGAGGGCTGCCAACCTTTAGAGTCCATAGGAGTTAGTGTTTAGCACGTGGACACAACATACAGAGGTTTGAGTCTTGCGATCCTACTGAATCTCATCATTGTTTTGTTTTAGAGATTCCTATGACTCTTGCTGCCTTCTTGGGTGTGTTTTCTGTCCAGTTTTTGCTTTGCTTGTTCTGGCATCCGTGCAGTACTGAAGTTGGAGGATAATGGCATTTGTGTTTGGGGTCAGTCCATATTTAAAAAAAAAATGAATTGTTGTAAAGCCTCTCATTCTTTCTTCTAGCTGTTGACTTCTAATTTTGTAAGAGCAATGATGTTGGAAGATTTAATTGTGGATGACCTGGAATCTGTATTTCTCACCTTTTCAAGTTCTCATTTAATGCAGAGGACTAAGTAGCAGAGTTCAAATCCTTCACTTGTGCACTTTTAGGCTCCTTTCTGATGTTCTTTTCAGGGCTCAACCCCCCCCCCCAAAAGAAATAAATATTCAGTAATGCAAAATATCTTGGATCCAGTTTTTCGTATCCGAAGTTGCTAGAGTTGCATTCTGATCCCCAGTTCTCCTCGGATATGAAAGGCTTCATTTTCTGGAGACTGTTTTTGCTACCTTACCACTCGTTATGGATCCCTGGTCTTCAGATCTGACTGTTTGATTCAGCTACTACGGTGCAGCCTCCTTTGATCTGACTTTGGCATTTGTGCAACTTTTTCAGATCCAGTTCCTCCTAACATCTGATCTGAGTTCTCCAACCATTCTCTTCACGTCTTTCGGATCCTAACACTCGGATCTGATTCATGGTAGATGCATAATGAGAGCTGGACAGTTCTCAGATCTAGCTCTTGCAGATCTGTAACTTCTTGTCTGGTGTGGAATCAACCAGGCTAAATTTTATATTTGAACTTCTGTTCCCTTTGGATCCTAAGCCTAGGATCCAGCAGGTAGTGCCAGGCATTCTCGGATCCAAACTACTGAGCCAGAGTGGCCTCTAATAACGAGTCCCTTTGGATCCTGACTTCTTCTCATATCTGTTCTGCTTAACTAATTCTTTCTGCCTCGGATCCTAAACCTAGGACCCGACGGACAAGTGTAAAGCACTTCTCAAATCTGAATCCCCTTCGGATCCGAAATGTTGAGCCAGTTTTGGGGTAACCATTATCCAGACTGTTCCCCCCCCCCCCAGACATTTTTCCCCCAGGAGTGTAGCTGCTTTGAGTGAGAGTCTCTGGACTTTTTGTTGTAGTGTCTCCTTCCCTTGGCCCCTTTAATGGCTCCTCTTTGTTCAGAGCATAAGTTAAAAGACACTCATCTGTAGCTGGCAAACAAGTGGACAGGACCCGGGCTACCGCCAGAATCTTTTCATGGAACTCAGAGGTGGTTATAAATGGTAACAAAAAATGTCTACTGCCCCCTTTTTTGGGGTCCTCTCTAAATACATGTGAGAATGTTTCTTCCAGAGGGAAGGGAGGATTGCTTCATCCATAGGTGTCCCCACAGAGAGAAAGTAGGTCCGCAATCCCACAGTTGCAAACTCGTCCTTCGATAGGTTCTGTCAGCATACCAAAGCATCCCCTGACTGTCTGCCTTTAGAACTCTTTGGAGGTGCTGTCTCCTTCCTCCTAGGCGCCAGTTCTATTATGATAAGCAGCTCCTGGGTGGCAAAATAACAGGATTTTACAAAATGATCGGTATGTAAGACGAAGTTCTGGTTGTGTTTTATACTTCAGTACATTCTGCCTCCTGCAGGCAGGTTGAAGATATGTGTACCATACATTTCTATGATACTTAGTATCACATTAAGACAGTTAACTGTTCTGAGAGTCACAGCTTTATTAATTGGGAACCAGTCACTCCAATTCAGATTACTGTTTCTTACAATCAACATAATTCCCCCAAGGTCTATACCTAACTTTGGGCAGTTTTGACTATTGCTTAAGACCAGTATTTTTCCAGTTATCTTTACATATTTGAATGGCTGTTTTCTTGCTGCCCCACCAGATATCAGTTTTTGCCGACCAAATTTTTACTTCTTTCTACACCCTTGAAATCCCTAGTTATTACTGAAAATATACACAATGAAATCTGATTCCTTATACAGTCCAGGGCGTTTGTAAGAAAGTGATTGAGTACTACTGCACATATTATTCCTCCTTTTTTATTTTTTCTCCAGTGACCAGAACGTGCTTCACACTGAAGTCACCGTTCTCTCCAGGATAAATTCCCCAAGGGGCTTTTCCCCTCAGAGTGCAATGAGTGAGAATAGGTTCTCACTCCTCCATTGTGCTTCTCACCAGAAAAGTAGGATCCTTCAGATTTGTTCTCTCGACGTCACCTTTCATTGTCATCCTTTGGGGTGTGACAGTCTTGCTACTTAGCTTCAGATTACCATCCTCTACTCTCACCACAATCCTAGGGTATTTACCCAATACTGGGTGGTTGTGGCAACTCGCTTGAGACAAGCAGGATTCCAACTTTTGCTTATACAAATGGCTGGCTTCTCGCTTCCCAGCCAGATATCAACTTCTACAAATCAGGTTTTACTTGTTTTGTGCACACCCTCCAAATCCTTGGACATTACTGGAAGTATAGCCAAATGAAATCCAATTCCTTACAAAATCCAAAATTTTCATAGGAACGTAGTTGAGTTCTTTGACTCATGTTCGTCCTAACTTTGAGGAACCAGGGATAGGATTTATTGTTTTCGTATGTTGCTTTGAGCAAAAACACTGTTGTTAACCTTTTGAATCCGTGTCAGTTTTCCATTTCCTCCAGCTCTCTAGCTGTAATTTTTCATTCTAATTCTTTAATAGATTTAGCGGTACATTGATCTATCCTTACCCATGTTTGTTTACCTTCTCCTGTAAAACACACCCAAATTTGGAAACCTTGTATACAATGCTGGCCCCATTCAGAGGACAATTTTTTTTAGCAAACTGTTCTCTTCCTTCTCTTTTGCTACAGTATCCATGGGCGACCTTCTCCCCATCTACCATTTCTCTCCCTCTCATCTGGATTTTATCTGAATCATCCTCCACAGATTCTGAAGCTCAGTCTGGATCTCCTATCTCACCCGATGGAAATAAAGGGTCTCGTTTTTTCCATATATTCTGGATAACTGCATGGTTTCTACAGTTCCAATGGTAGATCTATGGTTTAGTCTTGCTTCCAGTGTCCCATGATATTATTTGGCTTTCCAGAAGAATTGTACTAAGAAAAACTATAGAATCAAATGGAAAAGTTTACCCATTTGGGCTTCCAGTCATAACATTTGCCCTTTCTCAGCTATTTCTGCCATCCTTCCCTTTACTGCCTTTTTTTTTGTCTTCACACGTCACAATAATCTGTCCTTATTGTACTCTTATCTTTTTCCTTAACATTCACTCAGTATTGTAAATGTTGTAACTAATGTCGTCAGTCTTCACTTAATCTTTGACAGTGGATTTGGTTCAGAATGTCGGAACTGACTCTGACGTTTTTCCAGCTTGCACCTTCCAAAACTGTCGAGCTTCACCTTACCCAGAATGCTCCTCTCAAAGTTACCTCAGATCTATTTGGCCATTTCAAAGTGCCAGACGTGTTTTCGTTCCTGCTGTTGAGCTAACAGTTATTTTCTAAGTGAGTTTTCAATTTTGTTAAATCTTTTATCTTCTAAATTTATCTTTTCTATAATCTAATCCAGTTCCTCTTTCCAAACACACCTGTGTTTTTCTTGTTACCATCATTGGTAATTTTTTTTACAGTTTCTGGTATTTCTTCATATCCTCGTTGGTACTCTTTTCTGTCCTGTTTACCTTTTTATGTAATTTTTCAGTACCATTGCTGGTAAAAAGGAAGACAGTGTCATCTGTCATGGCTTTAGCCACCAGGCCCTAGTAGAAAGAAAAAACAAATTAATATTAAAAGGACTTATCACGTCTGACTTCGACAAGGCTATATCTGCAGCCAGCTCCCATTCTTCTTCCTTGTCATCTTCAAAGAAGAGGACACGCTTGGTTCCTTCTGAATCCTCTGAACTGATTTAAAAAAAGTCCAATACTTCCCTGGCTCCCACTGTTTTATCGGAGCCGAATGGAAAAGTAGCTTCAACTTCGGTACCGTGCGTGCAGTCTTCTGTACGACAGCTTCAGAACTGATTAAGCATTCTGACATTGTTTCTACTCCCTCCTCTGTTCCTCAGATTTCGGTGCCTAAAGAGTATTCTTTCAAGGATCTTCTAAGGACCAGATACTGTCCTTTTGTTGATTTGTTTGCATACAGACCTGAGAGTCCCTTTTTGGACAGACCTCAGTCCCCATTCTTTTCTTCATTTCATTCCACCAAGAGCCTTATGGAGTCCGATGTTCTTGGGCTGGTGGATCAGTTACTAGCGGCAAGGGGATTATCCAACACTTCGGTTCCAAGCCTCCCTGGCTCTGGAACAGTCCTAGCTCAAAAGATGTCTATTATTCCTCCTCTGGTTCCAGTCGAGACTTCTGAGCTCCCAGTGCCGGCAACCCTGATTTCGACTGCTTTGGTGCCAATTAGACCTGCATCTCCAGGACTGATCTCAGTCTTGAGCTCTTCGGTTGTTTTGGAACCAGAGACCTCCCAGGGCTGAAGCTTTGCTGTCGGTTCTGGGGAGCCAACTTCCACTCAATTTCTTTTAGAGCCATCCATGCTCCTCAGGGCTTCTGCACGCACAAGCTCAGCCCCAGCTTCGGAGGCAGTTTCCTCGGTGCAGGGTGTGACCACGGTTCCGAGGGAGTCTGTCTTGGTTCCTGGCTCCCACCCCTCTACAGGGGGGTGGGCCTGCCTTCTAAGCTATGGAGAGGGCCTTGTCCATTGTGGGCTCACAGTCTATGCCATCTTTGTCAGGCCAGCAACCTAGCCCTTCCCCTCTTCCGGAACTGCCACTAGTCTCAACCCTGGGACAAAAGGCACAGAAGCCTCAGGACACTACACAATAGTCATGTCCTCTTCAGATACTTCTCTGGCACATCCCAGTGAAGAGGTATCCCAGAAGAGAAAGTGCAAGAGGAAGCACTTGAAACTCCTCTGAAGAATCCTACACAGAAAATTCCAATTTCGATGAAGTGGAAGGTCCTCCAAGGTCACCCTCAAAAGATGTCTCAGTTGGAGGCATTTTAGAACCCCTAAAACGGAGGGGTGGCTGGACGTCCCATCGACCTTCTTCCAAGGAGTCTGTATATCTGCAGGCATTCTGTGCCCAACCCTCTACTTCTTGGATTTCTCTGCCCACTGATAATCTAAGTTAATTGCTCACCGGGGCTAGAAGATTCCAGACTCCATCAAACCAATTCCCTGGAAACCAGACCGAATTGTGTCAGCGCCGGTGGATCAACAACATTGGTCAAAAGGTATTCCAGTAGAGAAGGAACTCGCAGAAAAGAGTCCCACTATCCATCCTCCTAACAAGGAGTCTTAAGACTATAGATAGATTTGGGAAGTGCGCACACGCTTCATTGACCTTTGCACTCAAGTCCTTGAAGTATATGGCACACTTCACAAGACTCCAGCAAGATCTGATAAAGGAACTTTCAGATAGCTGTAGCTGTGGGAGTGCAGGACAAGGTAACTTCCCAGCTGGCAGCTCTTGAGTCAATTTGTTATTGGTCCATGAGGTTTGCAGCACATGCAGCTGAAGGGACGACTAGGGGAGCCGGTTCAGGTGTAGCCATAAGGAGACACGCCTGCATGTGCCTTTGTGAATTTGTGAAGCTATTTAAGTCTTCTTTCATCAGTGCTCCTTTTGATGGAACATCTCTTTTTGGCCCTAAAGTTAAAGAGACCCTTTGCAAAAGTGAGAAGGATGGAAAGACCCTATCTGACGTGGGCATACGTTTGTCCACTCCTCAACAGACATATTCCAGGAACCAGAGGAGTGGGAAGTTATGGTTCAAAAAGTCCCAAGGTCCTTTCCAGGACTCACATGGCAGCGACTGTCCCCAGGATAGTGGGGGGAGTTTCAGTGGAAGGTGCTGTACTAGTGGCAGAGGTGGCCTGCAAAATTAGGGTTCCAGGGATTCCTTCCCTAATAACTCTTACCAGCACTCTTGAACGGAAGGCCGATTGTCTTCCTCTGGAGGCAGTTGGGGGGACGACTATCCCTGCACCTCCCTACCTGGCTGAAAATAACCGACAGTTTGGTGCAGAGGATTTTAACTCGAGGATTACAACATTCCCTTTTCAAATCACCCCAGTCATCTGAAAAAATCCCAGATGTCCCACCCAGTCACAGGAAAGCAGCAGTTTAAGAACTGCTCCAAAAAAGAGTCATCCAAACTGTTCCACCAGACCAGACAGGATCTGCATTTTGCTCAAGATGGTTTTTAGTACAAAAGAAAACAGGGGACTGGAGACCGATTTTGAATCTCAGCATGTTGAACAAATTGGTCTGAGATGCAAAATTCCAGATGGTCTTTCTGCTTTTAGGAAAAAGACAATTGGATGTGCTCAATAGATCTTCAGGATGCATATTATCACATAAAACCCAAACTGTAAAAGTAGCTGACTCCAAATCCAGCTCCAGACAGGTGACAAGTGGAGTACCTCAGGTTTAGTCCTGGGACTGCTCTTGTTTGGCATTTACTTCTTTGAAGTACAGGCCAACACTAAGGGACTCTGGCTAACAAAGTTTGCAGATGACTGCAAACTGGGAGCCATTATTGAATCCCCAAATGATGTGGATATTCTACAAAAGGGGCTTACAGGAACAGATGTTTGGTGCCAGAGCTATGGGCCAAGCTTAATGCCAAAAATGTATAGTTATCCCCTTTGGGGAAAAACCATGTACCCATGAATTACCACATAGGTGGCAGTACACTAAACACCGAAAATGTGATGCGAGACTTAGGGACTCAGGTGGACAGTGGTCTCACCTTCGATAACCACATCGCCACAACAGTCAGGAAATCCTTCTTTGTGGCACACCTCATCACTAAGGGCTTTTCATCCAGAACAAAGGAGGTCATTGTCCCACTGTACTCATCCCTCATTAGACCCATTATAGAGTACAACACCCTGTTTGGTATGTACCTCACAAGACATCTGCAACAGCTGGAAAGGCCACAGAAATACCTCACTAAAAGAATCACAGGCCTAAAGCAGATGCCCTATGCTGACCGTCTAAAAAAACTCCAGCTATACTCTGTGGCATATTGTCTACTCTGAGGCGATCTCTGCTTAACATACAAGGCCATGTCAAACCCTGAGCTTTGAATATGCTCCAATTAAAGAAATCCCAATCCCCCAGAGCCACATGCTCCTGGGATCTAAACCTTGTCATCACAATGAACAAAACATGCTGGAGGGATAGGTTCCTGACCCAGAGACTCCCCATACTCTGAAATAGACTGCCCATACATGTCAAGCAGAGAGCCTCCTTGGCCCTCTTCAAAAGGAACCTTGACGATTGGATGGGAGATAGGAAATTCACGTCATTCGCCCTGCTAGACCGGGGTCCAGGGAAGTAAATATTGTGGGAAGAAATATCCAGGGAATTGTTATGGCTAGGCTTGTATAGGCTCTAGAGCCAATAGCCTAGTACCAACTTATGAACCTATAAAATAGACAAACTCTCAAGAAGATTTCTGCACTTTTGTCTGAGAGCCAGTCATTGTCATTTCAGAGCTCTGCCCTTTGGTCTTACCACAGTCCTCAAGGTGTTAAGCAAATACATTGCAGTGATAGCAGTCCACTTCAGACTGCAAGGATTCCGGGTGTTTTTATAGTTAGACGACTGGCTCATTACTGCAGCCACCAAGCATCTATTGTTACAGACAAGGAACTATGTCCTTCAAACTTTCTCATTACTGGGAATCACAGTAAACTACAAAAAATCCCATTTAGAACCAACTCAAAATTTAGAGTTCATAGGAGCAGTATTAGATACAAACTCCAGCATTGCTTCTCTTCCCCATGAAAGGCTTCAGAGAATAAGACACCAAGTCAACCAGATCATTATCAACAGAATAGTAACTGCAAGACTGTTATTACAAGCTCTAGGTTCTCTGGTGGCCTCCATCATCCTGGTTCCTCTTGCCAGATTCTACATGTGAATTCTGCAATGGTTTCTAGCTTCCCAGTGGTCACTCCTGACTCACCCTTTGTCTTATCAAGTTCTTCTTATCAATTTATGCAAGTGGGACCGGAGTTGGTGGCTTCATTCCAACAAAATTCTAAGGGGTTATCCATTTGTTGTTCCTCCACCCGAAGCCATAGTGACCACAGGTGCTTCCCGGATAGGGTTGGGGATTCATTATCTGGGAAAGACAGTCCAAGGTACTTGGTTCTAGTTGGAGGCCAATTTTGTATATAAATGTTCTAAAGATGAGAGCAGTGCTGTTAGTGCTGCAAGCATTCCAAGAAGTCCCCCCCTCGGGAACAGTTGCAATCAAGTCAGGCAACATGTCAGTAGTTTTGTACATCAGCAAACAAGGAGTAACCAGATCTTACCCCTTTTGTCCAGAAGCACCCTGGCTTTGGGAATGAGCAATTTCATCCAGCCGCTTTCTTGTTGCAGCGCACATTCTGGGGAGCTCCAGCATGATTGTGGACATATTGAGCAGGTACATTCTAATGCCTCACAAGTGGTCTGTCAAACCTTTGATAGCGGAAAAGATATTCCTTCAACAGGGCCGGCCTTGCTGTGATCTCCTTGCATCCCCCCTGAGCAAAAAGTGTAGGAGCTACTTTGCTCTTGTCCCCCATGCAGGGGAGTCGCCGAGAGATGCTGTCCTTCATGATTGGCCATTCAGTCTACTTTACACCTTCCGTCCGATTCCCCTTATTTCTCAGCTTCTGAAGAAAGCAAAAAGAATAACTCTCATTGCCCCCTTTTGGCCTTGACAAACATGATTCCCCTATCTTTGGCCTCACCTAATTCAGAAACCTTGGATACTGGACCCAGTTCCAGATCTGCTGTCCCATCCTGATAGAATATTTCACCAGAACCTTTGCAGTTTCAAGCTCACAGCAGGGCTTCTCCAATTCCCATGATAGTCAAGCAGGCTACCCTCACTGCCCCTGTTCAACGAATTGTCTTGGCTTCTCACAAACCTTCTGCTAGATGGTTATACAGCAACAAGTGGTAACATTTTTCAAAATGGGCAGAAGGCAATAATATTGATCCATATTTGCACCAGTTCATAGGTAGGTACTAGGCTATCGGCCCAAGGGCCTACATAAGCATAGCCAGCAAGGTACCATAGCTTGCGCCACCAATAAAGTTATTTTCCTGTGCCACTGTTCAGCAGAGACACAGAAGTGATCCCCAGGGTGTATTTCCTATTTCCCATCCACTCATAATGTATTTGAATTTTTAGCATCCCTTTTCGATGCAGGAGCTTCATCTTTGGCTATTCATGTACACCTAGCTGCAATGTCACATATTCACAGTGTTCTGGATAATTGTGCTGTAATGTCCTACAAGCTTTTTAAAGCCTTTCTGAAAGGAACATTACTAATTAGGCCTCCATTAAAGGATCCTACTGCTCCTTGGGACCTTAACCTTGTGTTACAGTCTTTAATTGCTTCCCCTTTTGAATCATCAGCAAGTTGCAAACTGAAGTAGCTATTCTGGAAGCCCTTGTTTTTGATAGCTGTAACTATTGCTAGGAGAATTTCAGAATTACAAGCTTTATCTTGCAAACACACTTATCTGACCTTCCATAATAATAGAGAGTGGCTTTGAGAACAGTTCCTTCCTTTTTACCAAAGGTGGTTTCTGATGCACATAACTGTTAAACTATGCAATTTCCAATTTTCTTCCCCAATGTTTCAAATAGAGCTGAATATTGCTTCTATATGCTAGATTTTCATGGCAATTAGATTTTTTTTTACCTTCACAGAACAAGAGACTTCAGAAAATCAGATCAGCTGTTTATTTCCTTTTCTCCCACTGCGCTGGAAAACCAGTTTCTGAGGTTACTTTGGTTAAATGGCTCAAAGACTGTATAACCTTCATTTATAACAAATGGAAAGTGCAAGTACCGGGACCTATAAAAGCACATTCTGCGAGAGCTGTAGCTGCTTCTGCAGTCTTCCACGCCAGTGCTTCTATAGATGATATATGTGCAGCGGCTACTTGGGCATCCCCTCATTCCTTTATTACTCATTACAAACTGGATATGGTCTCTAGGAGACGAGCATCATTTGGGTTGATGGTTCTGAGGAATATTCTTCCATGAGACCTCCCAAGTTTTTTGATAGCTGAGGACTCAATCTTACTGTCAAGGATTACATGAAGATTGACAGCATCAGATAAAAAAAGGTATGCCTTACCATAACATTCCATTTGTGGTGTCGATCTTCACTTAACCTTGACAGACCCATCCACCTTCCGTCTGCCCCTTTCAGGTTTCTTGGTGAAACGGATCTGTCCTAACAGGAAATGTATTGTTACTACATGGTTACAGGTATTAGTCTCTGATATGTTATTTGTTTCTGTCTGTCACTATATTGTGCTTACTCAATCTGAGGTAACTTTGAGAGGAGCATTCTGGGTAAGGTGAAGCTGGAGAGTTTTGGAGGGCACAATCTGGAAAAATGGCCAAATCGGTTCTGACATTCAGAGCCAAACCCACTGTCAAGAAAAGTGAAGATTGACAACACAGATGGAACATTATGGTAAGACATAACTTCTTTATTTGGTGGCTACACATTGCCGGACAAACTTGGCCTCCTCTCCCCCTCATTAAATGCAGTAATTCAGGATGCCCTCCAGCTATAGCAGGAGTGCATGTTTACTGAAGAATGATCCAACCTCATATCAATACCCACTAGAGCTTCCTGGAAAATATTCCTCTTGATAGCAGATACCTTTGGCAAAGGAGTTCCAGACCCTTAGACCTTGTTTGCCAACCATCCTCACATTATATTTGTTAACAAAAGAGGGTGTCCTTCCACATTTATCCCTCCTTATTTAACTGATGTATCCACAGATATTAATCATCCCCACTTTTGTACTAGAACAAAAGTGTAGAATGTCTGACAAGCTACTTATCTACCCTTCCTTGTAACAGCTTGGGTTAAGAATTCCTTTAGGCTACACTAACTAAGAGATTACTAAGTTTTTTGCTGAATTTTTTCCAAAATGGCCTCTAATTCCCTCGTCATCCTGCAGCAACTTAGACGGATTTAGGATTATCGCATCTAACTTTCTACCTAAGCTTCCGTCAGTGTTATTTATCTTACAGTCACTGGGTCAAGTACTCCTTCAAGTATGACTTATTAATATTTGGACAGTGTATTCATATCAGAGCTTTGTTCGGTCTGATATTGCTCCCACATAGCCTTCTTTGAGGGCCTCCCAAGAGTTATATTGCTGGGGATTCTGGCCAACAGGTGAGGAAGAACGAAAAGTACAACATCAGATTAAGAAGTTATGTACTTAGCATAACATTCCATCTGTGTTGTCCATTTTCATTCTTTCTCACCTTCTCTCCCAGCCATCCCCCGACTTGGTTACTCTTAGAACGATATTTAGAGAATAATACAATCTTCATATTCCAGGTTTGAGCCTTTATATTTTTATTTCCTGTCCCCTTTTTGTCTAAAATCAGTAGGCAGCAAACTCGATATGAGGAGATAAGAACAATGTGGTGCATTATGGGAAGAGGGAGGAGCTCGAGATTGGGATCCAGAAAATGCGGCCAAGCTAGATCTGAGACCCACAGGTAAGGAAGAATGAAGATGGACAACACAGATGGAACGTTATAGTAAGTACATAACTTCTTTTTTCCTGTGTGCATAAGATCCCAAATTCTAATGCCCACAGGGAATGTGTTTACTGTTTGGGCCCAGCACATTTAGACACTGACTGTGATACTTGTGCTAGATTCAACTCTTGGGCCCTTATCAATTGTAAGAACAAGTTAATCCTGAGGGGTCTTCTTCCTTCAAAATCTTGTTTGGTTACTAGGGCTAAAAACTTAAGAAGCTTGACAAACCAAAAGACGGCCCTCAATCTAAGGACAGGGAGACTTGAAAAAGGTCTCCTAACTACCCTTCAACTTCATCTCCTTCCATGGGAGCCAAGGTCTTAAAAAAAAGATGGATCCATCGTAACCAGATCTGGCTCTTTGGACTGCAAGATCTCTTTGGATCTGTACACCTCTATTGCCACCTGAGCCTGTTTCTTCCAGGCTCCCCTCTCCATTTCTTGAGTAGTCCCCTAAAGAGTCAAAGAAAGGTTATTAGCTGATTATGTAAATCTTTGTTTATTCATTACAGATAGGACCTCGGTTCCGTCCTTAGAACCGATACGTCCGTTTCCCAGCTCGCGCAAGCTAAAAACTCTCAGCTAAGAACCTACCCACAATGTCCCTCTCATAGTTACTCCAGATCTCGTTTGCCACGTTCCTAGTCAGACATGTTAGCCATCTCTCTCAAAGCTAAGTAGACAGTTGTTAAATTTATGACTGTTTTTCTTCAAAATTACTAAATTTTTAGTCAAGTTAGCCTTTTCTCACTGTTGCCTATAACCTAAGCCTATTTCCTACCCTTTTCCTTGGTAATTTAATTTTTTACCTTTTTTGGTACTGTCCCTCTCTCCTGTCTTTGACAGGCCTTCCCTTTTTACTAGTGGTATTCTTTAAAATAACATCACTGGTATTTTCTCCCTTATTTTTTCTATAGGATAGCATTGTTACCTTACCATGTCAGACAAAACTAAGTTGGGATCTGAAGTTGTAAATCTTTATTCATACTTTGCAGATAGGACGTCGGTTCCATCTTCGGAACTGAAACGTCCGTTTCCCAGCTTGTGCAAGCCAAAAACTCTCAGCTAAGAACCACAATGCCCCTCTCCTAGATACTCCAGATCCCGTTTGCTGCGCTCCTAGTCAAATGTGTTTAGCCATCTCTCTCTCAAGCTAAGTAGTAATTTGTTGTTTTTATGACAGTTTTTCTTCTGAATTTCAAAAATGTTAGTCAACTTAGTCTTTTTTCACTGTTGCCTATAACCTAGGCCTATTTCCTACCCCTTTTTTTTTTGGTAATTTAAAATTTTACCTTTTTTGACTGCCCCTCTCTCCTGTATTTGACAGGCTTCCTTTACTGGTGGTATTCCTTAAAAAAAATTTCTATAGGATAATATTGTTTCTTTTACCATGTCAGACAAAGTTAAATTGAGTTTTAAACAGTGTGACAATTGTAGACGTAAGATGCCTAACTCAGATACACATATCTGTTGTGTCTACTGATTGGGCGTGGATCATTTGAAAGCTGATTGTGACATTTGTGCTGTTTTTTCTAATCGGACACTAGCAGAATGTAACAATAAACTTATTTTAAAAGGTTTACTCAAGATACTTTTCTCGGAGGCTCTATCTGGGTCGGAGGTCTCACCCTCTCCTAAGACCAAAAAATATAAGGAAAAACGGAGTCACTCAGTCCCTGCATCTCCGTCAGTTAGGGAACCAAATCCGTCCCGTGCTTCACCGGCGCCCTCGGCGCATACCTCTTCGGCACCATAATCTGTGTCCTCTCCCTCGGTGCCGAACATAGTATTCACTCCTATCTCGGTTCCAAACACAGCACCACTGACTTCGGTGTTGTCTTTGGCTCCTACATTGGCTCCGATGACTGTTCATGCCTCGACTTCATCCCGGTCCACGGTGCCGACAACCTCCTCTGCTCCATGGGCTCCGATGACTGTACATACCTTGGCACTATCCCTGACCACGGTGCCGACAGCTTCTTCGGCTCTTTGAGCTTCGATGACTGCACGTGTCTTGGCGGCCATCCCCGGCCATGGTGCCGACAGGTCCATTGTGTCTACTGTTTGGGCGTGGATCATATTAAAGCTGACTGTGACATTTGTGCTAGTTTTAGTAATCGGACACTAGCAGAACGTAAGAATAAACTTATTTTAAAAGGTTTACTCAAGACACCTTTCTTGGAGGCGCTGTCTGGGTCGGAGGTCTCACCCCCCCTCCTAAGACCAAAAAACATAAGGAAAAACAGAGTCACTCGGTTCCTGCATCTCCATCAGTTACCGGACTGAGTGGGCTCCGTGCTTCGCTGGCGCCCTCAGCGCAGACCTATTCGGCACCAGGCTCTGTGTCCTCTCCCTCGGTGCCAACCATGATATTCACTCCTATTTTGGTTCCAACCACGGCGCCACTGACTTTGGTGACATCCTTGGTTCCCACATCGGCTCCGATGACTGTACATGCCTCGGCACCATCCCCGACCACGGTGCCGACAGTTTCTTTGGCTCCATGGGCTCCGATGACTGTACTTGCCTTGGCACCATCCCCGGCCACGGTGCCGACAGTTTCTTTGGCTCCAAAACTCGAATACCTGCCAAGGACAAGATATTCTCCAACTTACAACCCGTTTTTGGGCAGAGGTTCAGCCCCTTTCTAGAAAGACATGATTCCCCTTCAGCAGCCTCCTTTAAATCCACTAGGAGTTTTTCTGAACTAGACCTAGTGCTGGTTGTGGACCAGCTTCTGGCAGCTAGGGGATTGCCCGATCCAGCTAGACCTTCCGTCCCTCCTGGCTCAGAATCTTTTACCGCATCTTCCCTTGTTTATCCTCCTTCAGCATCCACCCTGATCTTGGTACCGATGTCCGCTTCAGTACATACTGTCTCGGCTCCTACAGCAGTGTTTCCCCTGTCGGCACCAACCACCCTTGCTGTATCGGCTCCGATGGAGCCAATGCTTTCTCAGAGTGGTGCTTGGACCATCTGTACCTTTGTACCTAGTCCAGCGCCTATTTCCTCGCTGGTACCGTCTATGTCCACGGTTCTGACGGCTTCCAGTTCTCTCGGAACCCCTCAACTGGCACACTTTACTCGCCTCCAAAGAGACCTAATTTCCAAAATGTCTTCCTCTTTGGTGGGGGTACTGCCTGATGAGGTATGTGACACTGTCACCTCGCAGCTAGCTACCTTTGAATCCATCTCGAACTCCTCGATCCATTTGATATCTCACACCACCATGAGGGCAGTTCGAGCTGCTGCATCTGGTGTTGTCATGAGACGGAATGCTTGGATGCAGTTGTGTGACTTCGCAGACCCCTTTAAATCTTCCTTCATCAATGCACCTGTCAACAAATCCACACTTTTTGGACCCAAGGTACGAGACACACTTGCACGTAGTGAGAAAGATGGAATGTCTGCTGTGGGCATACGCTTTTCCAACCTTCAGAGGTCCTACTCCAGGAACCAGAAGGGAGGAAAGATGTGGTTCAAGAAATCCCAAGGATCCTTTCGTGACACTAGTGGTGAACAATTTCCCCTGGGCAGATGGGGCAACTCATAATGAAGATGCCCCTTTCGGGGTAGAGGGGGTCTGCGTAACCAGGGCGCCAGAGATTCTTTCTCTGGCAGACCCTACTAGCTATCCTGAGCAGCGGCCCGATTGCTTTCCTCTGGAAGCAGTCGGGGGTCGTTTTTCTCTGCATCTACCAGCCTGTCATCTTATTACTACCAATGTTTGGGTGCAGAGAATAATATCCAGAGGCTAACAAATACCATACGATTTAACTCCCAGACCCGTCAAACGAATTCCTGATGTACCACCCAATCAGAGGGAATTAGCAGCCTTAGAAATAGAAAAGCTGCATAGAAAGAGAGTCCTCCAACCTGTCCCACCAGACCAGACAGGATACGGGTTTTACTCAAGGTTCTTTTTAGTGCCAAAAAAGACAGGGGACTGGAGACCAATCCTGGTTCTCAGCCTACTGAACAAATTTATCAAACCTCAAAAATTCCAGATGGTCACAGTACAGTCCATTCTTCCCTTCCTTGGGAGGGACAGTTGGATGTGCTCTATAGACCTCCAGGATGTGTACTACCACATAGAGATGGATCACCGCTCCCGGAGGTTTCTCCTCTTCTGACTGGGAGTCGGTCACTACCAGTTCAGGGCACTGCCGTTCAGTCTCTCGACAGAACACCCCCCCCCCCCCGAGTGTTCACCAAATGTATGGCAGTTGTGGTAACTCATCTTCAACTACAAGGATTCCAAGTGTTTCCCTATCTAGACGACTGGCTCCTTGCCACTCCGACCAGGAATCTCCTAGTCCGCAGCCTCTCCTACACTCAAGGTCTCGTTCTTCACTTGAGGATTACATTCAACAAAGACAAATCTCAGATGTCCCCAACGAAGACACTGGAATTTATTGGAGTGGTCTTCGACACAACATCCTGTCAAGCTTCTCTCCCCCCTCACAGGCTTTTGAAAACAAGACACCAAATCCAAGACCTTCTTCCTCACACATATGTACCAGCACGTCTTATAGTACAGCTCTTGGGCTCCATGGCAGCTGCCATTACGTTAGTACCACTGGTGAGACTGCACATGAGAATCCTGCAGTGGCTCCTTTCCGCACAGTGGTCATTGTTAACCCACCCACTCAACCACATGATACACCGTACAGCCGTTGCAAGGAAGAAATGCTATGGTGGATGAAGCCACAAATGAATCTTTGGTGTCGACCGTTCTGTCTTCCCCAGCCCATGGCCACGGTGACCACAGATGCTTCACTGTGGGGGGGGGCAGTTCCAGGGAAAGACTGGCCAAGGCACCTGGACCCACATCGAGGCCAACTTGCACATAAATGTCCTTGAACTGAGGGAAGTTCTCTTAGTGTTGCAAGCGTTCCACGCATCCCTAACCTCGGGGACCATTGCAATTCAGTCAGACAACATGTCAGTTGTCTGGTATATCAACAAGCAAGGCGGAACCAGATCTTACCCCCTATGTCAGGAAGCCATGAGGATTTGGCACTGGGCGATAGCTTTCAGTCGCTTTCTTATAGCAACTCACATTCCTGGGAGTTCCACCCTTATTGCTGACAACCTGAGCAGGAACATCCTGATGCCTCACGAGTGGTCCCTCAACCCTATAATAGCAGATCGGATCTTCCAACATTGGGGCAAGCCTTGCTGTGACCTGTTTGCTTCCCCTCATAGCTACAAATGCAGAAGCTATTTTGCCTTGATTGGGGAACCCCCAAGGGACGCTCTGACACACGATAGCCCCCCGGGTCTTCTGTATGCCTTTCCCCCATTTCCCGTCATTCCAAAATTTCTCCAGAAAGCTCAGAGATTGAAAAGCAAAGTGATCCTCATTGCTCCCTACTGGCCATGTCAAGTCTGGTTCCCATTTCTATGGCCTCATCAGATTCACAGCCTGTAGATTATAGATCATTCCCAGGACCTGTTATCACATCCTCAGGGACTGATTCATCCGAACCTGCATAGTCTTAAGCTCACAGCTTGGTTCCTCCACTTCCAGTGATTGCCAGGCTGACTGACATCCCATCTCCTGTTCGTGAAATTCTTCTGGCCTCACACAAACCTTCCACTAGAAAGGTTTATTCTAGTAAATGGACTAGGTTTTCTGTTTGGGCCAAAGACCAGAACTTGGACCCTTTCTCTATGCCTATTCAAAAGATCCTACAATACCTGCCTAGTCTTTTACATGCAGGAGCCTCTGCTTCAACGATCAGTGTACATTTAGCAGCTATCGCCAGTTTTCATAATGGTCTTGATAATTCTTCAGTTATGTCACATCACCTATGCAAGACCTTTTTGAAGGGAGTATTACATGTTAAACCTTCGGTCAAGCCTCCCTTAGAACCCTGAGACTTGGCTCTGGTGTTTCAGTCTCTCACAGGTTCTCCCTTCGAGCCCTTTGATTCATGTGATTTGAAATTTTTGTCATGGAAAACCATAGTTCTAGTAGGATTCACCTCAGCAAAATGAATATCTGAGCTGCAGGCCATGAGTGTCAAGAGTCATTACTTGATCTTCCACACGGATAGCGTGTCCCTTTGTACTGACCCTTCTTTTTTGCCCAAGGTCATTTCTGGTTTTTCCATTAACCAATCTATTGACCTGCCAGTTTTCTTCCCAAGGCATTCTCATAGAGGGGAGTACCTTTTCCACACCCTTGATGTGCACCGGCAGCTTCGTTGTTATTTGGACAGGACTAACTCTTTCAGGAAAACAGACCAATTGTTTGTGACCTTTGCAGGACCCAGATTGGGTAAACCTGTTTCCAAAGCGACTTTATCCTCTTGGCTTAGAAATTTCATTACGTTTATCTACCAAAAGAATAAATTATCCTTACCTTTCAGAGTAAAGGCTCATCCTACCAGATCTATGGCTACTTCTGTAGTTTTTTATTCCAGAGCCTCTATGGATGATATATGCACAGCAGCCACATGGGCAAGACCTCATACCTTTATATCTCATTACAAATTGGATTTGACCTCCAGGGGACGAGCATCTTTTGGTTCTGTGGTGCTCAGGAATATCCTTCCTTAGGGCCACCCAGGACTCAAGTAGATGGGGACTCGGTCCTATCTGTAATGAATAAACAAAAATTCACAACAACAGATAAAGAAGTTATGTCTTACCATAACATTCCATCTGTGTTGTAGATCTTTATTCATTCATTACTTCCC
Source organism: Protopterus annectens (assembly GCF_019279795.1). Classification (NCBI taxonomy): domain Eukaryota; kingdom Metazoa; phylum Chordata; order Ceratodontiformes; family Protopteridae; genus Protopterus; species Protopterus annectens. Next base: position 809,390,996 of record NC_056750.1, on the reverse strand, counting down.
GCCCTCCTTCCCCCTGCCTGTACTCCTGGTGGACATTAGGAACTTCCAGTTAGGTATTTGCTCAGACAGAGCCTCCTTCTATTTTTTCTATTGCTACATCTTTTATCTTGGGCGGGCAAGTCGATCTGGAGTAACTAGGAGAGGGGCATTGTGGGTAGGTTCTTAGCTAAGAGTTTTTGGCTTGCGTGAGCTGGGAAATGGCCGTATCGGTTCCGAGGACAGAATCGAGGTCCTATCTGTAATGAATGAACAAAGATCTACAACACAGATGGAACGTTATGGTAAGACACAACTTCTTTTTCATTTAGGACCACACAAGTGCAGCTTAAATGAATTACAAATGTCAGCTCATGAGAGAAATGCAGTGCAAATAACATAGATACAGTGGTATCAAAGAATAACATACGAAAGAAAATAACACATATGATATACAAGAGGTAGTTCACATTACATAAACACATTCAATACCCGTTATCCAGTGATAAATAATAAATAAATACCCACCACCACCAAACCCCTACACTGTTCAGATAGAGAATAAATAGAGACTAGTGAATATCGGCTGTTTATTTAACATACTGCACTTGTTTACCTTAGACGTGACTCAGTATAGCTATCATATTGTGCAGTAGTAATGCTGGCGGTAATTGCTCAGAGCAGCAGGATTAAATAAAAAACAGAGGCTTCACTGTATCAGGTTTTATGGTTGGTGTCCATATTAATAATTCTCACAGCTGTAGGATACAAACTGATCCTGAATCTGGTGGTCCTACAGCAGACGCTGTGGTACCTCCTTCCAGACGCAAGTTGTGAAAAGCAGTTGTGGGCAAGATGGGTCAAATCAGCCTAGATGAATCTAGATGAAGCCTCGATGAATAGTCTAGAAGACATTCTAGACTGCCTTTTACTACGACATCTCTTCGGTCCTCCAGAAGCCTTTCCGAAGCAGATGTGGATACTATGATTTAGAATTTCCTCAGGACGCAGATACAGATGGCAGCCCTCTCGACTCTGACTCCCTCTGGGTTTGAGAGCAAAGTTCGAACCACTTCACTTTTGATTTCTCCTTCTCCCGTCCATCCTTCTGTTATGGAGTCATCGGATCCAAAATCCTTGTGGGCGTCTTCTTCGGATCAGAAAATTATTGATCTGAAGTTGTCTTTATTTGATCTTCAACCTGTGGGTTACCGGATCTGTCTTGGATCCGACTCGGCCGCATATCCAGCATATGTTCCAAGCTCTCCTCCCCTTACCCATAATGCCCCTGTCTCGTTCCTCCCTTCAGATCTCGTTTGCCGCTCTGTAGTCCACATTGCCATCTGTGCTCTCTGCTAAACCTTTGGGTAAGTGAACTTCTTTTATGCTTATCTTTATCTACATTTTCCCTTTTTTATTTTTTCTACCTCACCTTGCACTCTCTGCATTGGTTACAAAAACAAACAAAAAAAAAAAAAACCCTCTCTTCTGTCTCTCTCGCGTGTGTGTGTTCCCTGTGTGAGTGAGTGTGTTAGGCCGTGTGTTTGGGAGTATGTCTAACCCCCCCCCCCCCCAACCAGGCTTCCAAAAGTGCACAGAGTGTGGCCACAAGTTGTCCCCAGCTGATGGCCACACTCTGTGAGTTGAATGTCTTGGGGCAGCCCATCTGGACACCTCCTGTTCCATCTTGCCGGGTTTAATACCCATGCATTTGTGAACAGGAGAAATAAGCTAATTTTGAGAGGCCTTCTTCCCCCTCCTACCACCGGGGCACAGGCCTCTTTTTCCCCAGCTTCTACTTCGGTCTCCGCCCCAGAAGCCATGAGAGTGTATGAATGGGCAATGTCTACCTGCCGTTTTCTGGTGGCAACGCACATTCCGGGGAGGTCCAGCATTCTAGCGGATAGGCTCAGCAGGTCTATTCTGATGTCTTATGAGTGGTCTCTGAATTCTTCAGTAGTGAAACAGATCTTTCTCATGTGGGGTCAGTCTTGCTGTGATCTCTTCACCTCTCCTTCCAATGTGAAATGAAGCGAGTTCTTCACTCTTATCTCCCCACTGGGGGAAGCCCCCCGGAGAAGTTCTGATTTATGCTTTGCCCCCGGTCTACTGTATGCTTATCCTCCTCTTTCTTGATTCCAAAATTCCTTCAGAAAGCTGGCAGGCTGGGGAGCTTAGTTATCCTCATTGCCCCATTCTGGCCTTGTCAGGTCTGATTCCCCTCTCTGCGGTCTCATTTGCTGGCTCCAAGATGGACATTGAATCCACTTCCAGATCTTATTTCTCATCCGTCAGAGATTCCCAATCCAGAGCTGGGCAGTCTGAAGCTCACGGCTTGGCTACTGTAGTTCCCATGATAAGTTAGGACTCCCGGCTTATCTTCACCTGTCAAAAGGATCTTGGTGGCGGCTCATAAGTCTTAAAACAGAAAGGTGTACTCCAGCAAATGGAAACATTTTTCGATCTGGGCCTCACAGTGTGTCCTAGATCCCTTCATTGCGCCGGTCTCGGCAGTTTTGGAATTTTTGGCAGGGATCTTCCAGCAAGGGGCCAGTCCTTCTGCAGTCAGGATCCACCTGGCAGCGATTTCTAATTTTCATACCAGCTATAATATGTCATCTGAAGTAGTTGACTTCATTTGGTCATCAACCTGTGGGTAGTCTGATCTGGATCGGATCCGAGACGGCTGCTTCTCTAGCAGCTGACCTGAGCTCCAAGCTCCTCCCCTTACCCACAATGCCCCTCTATCTCCTTCCTCCCCTCAGATCTCGTTTGCCGCTGAAAAGCATAGCATCATGGTCGCTGAGTTCCAGGCTTTTTATTGAGTGTCGTTTTTTTGTGGGTTCTTTGAGTGTAGGTTCCCATTTTTTCCACTTTTTAACCTCTCGTACCTTGCATTGTGCGTCATGTAAAAAAAATAAATAAATAAAAATAGTTTTTGGTGTAGATATTTTGTGGTAGTTCCCTCATCCTCTGTCACCCCTAGGGATTTGTGTGTGATAAGGGGTGTGTGTGTTTGTGTGCATCTTCCCAGGCATGGCAGATACTCCTACACCTGTCTTCAGGAAGTGCACAGAGTGTGGCCACAAGCTCACTCCACCTGATGGCCTTACTGTGTGCGTGCTTTTCTTAGGCGCGCCACACTTACTGATGGCCTTCTCTATTTGCACGGGTTTTAACCTGAGGGCCCTCAAAGACAGGAGGGCTAAGTTAGTGATGAAGGGTCTCCTGGTAGCTTCGGGGTTGGTCATCCCTGCTACTACCAGCTTGGCCACGTCTGTGGCTGCTACTGTTTCGTCCCTTTCCCAGGCCTCGGGACTCAACCTCCCATTTCGAGGCCTGTGGATGGTGGATAAACCTAAGAAAGAAAAGCCGAGGAAGAGGTTGCTGGACCGTTCTGCTCTGGCCGGTCCTCCTTTGAGGCCTAGTCCCCCCCCCCCCCGGCTCTGTTCACCGAGATTTTCTCCTGAGCCGGAGGAGTCTAGACTGCAGTCTAGTGCTTCCCACACTATGGTGAGTATTTAACTTCTTTTTCCTTAGCATCCTCGAAGCTTTGCAAAGCCTTCTTAAAAGGCACCTTTTTTCTTTGGCCCCCAGTGAAGGACCTAACTCCGGTGTGGGATCTTACATTAGGTTTACAAGCTCTTGTTTCGTCGCCTTTTGAACCCGCTGCCTCTGTGGATTTGTAATTTCTATCCTGGAAGACCACCTTCTTGGTTGCTATTCCTTCTGCCAAGAGGATTTCGGAACATTCAAGCATTGTTGGTCAAGCCCCCTTATACGATTTTACATAAGGACAGGGTATCCTTGTGTACTAACCCATCTTTTCTTCCTAAGGTACCTTCGGAGTCCAATATTTATCAGGTGAATAATCTCCCAGTCTTTTCCTAAACTTTCAAAACAAGGGAGAATATAATTTGCACTTATTGGTTGTGCACAGTTAAGTTTTTAGCTGCACAGGACCAAATCCTTTTGCAAGTCTGACCAGCCTTTCATTTCCTACTCTAAACCCTTTTTGGTGAAACCAATATCTTAAGGTCACCATGGCCCATTGGATTTCCCAGTGTATTATTCTTGCGTACTCTGTTAGGGGGTTATCCCCGCCAGGTCAGGTGAAGGCAGATTCCACCAGGTCTATGACTACTTCAGCAGCCTTTTGGTCCAGAGTTTCATTAGATGATATCTGCTCTGCGGCCACTTGGTCTTCATCTCATACCTTCATTTCCCATTAGAAGTTGGACATCATATCCCGGAATAGGGCATCCTTTGTCTTCACCGTGCTTCGCAACATCCTTCCTTGAGGGCCTCCCATGTGTTTAGTAGCTGGGGACTTTGTCCCACAGGTTGAATGTTAAATGAAGATAACTTCAGATAAAGAAGTTATATATTCACCATAATGTTTCATCTGACTTGTTGTTCTTTATTTGTCTTCAACCTTCTTTATTTGTCTCCCTCCTTCCCCCTGCTTTGCACAGACTGAATGGTGGTCTAATGAGTAGAGGATGTGGTCACATCCAGGGTGCTTCTTACTCTTTCTTCTTTGTTTAGGCAGACATTTAGTATGGAACAAGGTGTTGGGTCGAGTGTGAATGCTAAGTTTGGCAGCAGACTCAATCTGAATGGAGGAAGGAGACGGGCATTATGGGTAAGGGGAGGGGCTTTAAGCTGTGATCTGATGCTGGATATGTGGCTGAGTCGGATCCGAGACGGATCCAGTAACCCACAAGTTGAAGACAAATGAAGAACAACTACCCAGAACGTTATGGTGCGTACATAACGTCTTTTTTCTTTGACTCCAGTGATGTAGCTGAGTCGACCGGCACAAAGCATCTTGTAGCTGAAACATCTGAGCTGCATTAACGGCCTTGAAATCGACTCCAAAGCTTTCAGAGCAGTCTCTTCCCCCAGAGCCTCGCTGTTATATAGCTCTGGTCAGACTCCCTTATTGGTGGAGTGCTGATGAGGCTGCAGGGGCCAGTGATCTGAGAGAGTTCAGTTTCAGATCATCAACTTCTGTGTCTCCTATGTGCTCTGCCTTCCATGTGGTGAAGAGGGCCTTCTCAGTGCCTAGAGAACAGACATCCCTTCCCACTTCGGGTCAGACATCTTTACCTCATTCTCTTTTGTGTCTTGAGCATAGCTCATCCCTTCTACTGGGACAGCAACTCAGTGAAGTCTTCAGCTACTCCACCAGGTCATTATTATCCCCTCCGATACTACCCTTTAGTATCCCACTGAGAAAGTCCCTCGTAAGGGAATATGCAAAGGGAGGCAGTTAGATTTCCCACAGGAATCTCTCACTGAGGAGACTGATTTTGATGAGAGGGGTGAGTCCCATCAGATCACCACATGATGATATGTCCTTTGGAGACATTCTGGAGCTCCTTAATCAAAGAGGTGGTTGGTCTTCTGATGCCCCCTACAGAGAGGAGTCAGTGTTTTCTGGAGGCTTTCTGGTCTTGCCCATCTACCTCCTGGGTGATTCTCTTGACCGATGAGCTTGTAGACCTTGTCTCTTGTCGGGTGTGCAAGGAACTGGACATGATTGAGCCAATTCTTAACAGACCAGATAAGATTCTTTCCCCTTCTGAAGAATGTGCTTATTGGAGTAAGGAAGTGCTTGTTGATGCCATGGTTGCTGCGGCAGCCATGAAAAAGGAACTAGTGAAAAATAATTCCTCTGTCTGTCCCCCTAACAAGGAGTCTAGGACACTGGACAGATTTGGGAAGCATGTCTATGCTTCAGCAACCTTTGCTTTTAGGTCACTGAATTATTTGGCACACTTTACAAGATTATAAAGAGATTTGATCAAGGAGATTACCAAATCTCTTTCAGGGTCCATGTCTTCCGAGGAAGGGAGTACAATTTCCTTGCAGCTGGGCAGCCTCCAATCTATATCGAATTCATCCATGAGGTTGATCTCTCACTCTGCCGAAGGTACCTTATGGGATACGGGTTCAGGCATATCCACTAAAAGACATGCCTGGATACTCTTGTGTGATTTTGCTGAACCATTTAAATGTTCTTTCATCAATGCTTCCTTTGATGAAAGACAAACTGTCTAGGTGTGAATAAGATGGAAAGACCCTGTCTGCCGTTGATGTTCATTTTTCTACTTGGGAAAGACAGTCCAAGGTGCGTGGTCCCCCAAAGAGGCTAAGATATGCATATCAGTATCATGGAGATGAAACCTGTCCTCCTAGTGTTGCAGGCCTTTCAAGACACTCTCCCATCCGGGACAGTTTTGTCAAGAAGCTGTGAGAGTTTAGCAATAGGCAATCTCTTCCAATCAGTTTGTAATAGCAACACACATCCTGGTTAAATCCCTTGTGATTGCAGACAAGCTAAGCAGGTTGATTCTTATGTTTCACGAGTGACCTCTCAAAGTCAATGTGGCTAAGAGAATTTTCTTTCAATGGGGCCAGCCATGCTGCAATCCATTTGTTTCTTCCCTCAACAACAAATGCAGCAGATTCTTTGCCCTGATCCCACACTGGGGGGGCTCAGAGAGATGCTCTAGTTCATGTTTGGCCCTCCAGTTTCCTTTATGCTTTTCCACCCTTCCAAAGATCTTTCAGAAAGCAGCTTGGTTGAAGAGTTCAGTCATCCTCATTGCCCCCTTTGGGCCTCATCATATTTGGTTTCCATTCCTCTGGCCTCATCCTCTACATCCAGCTCCAAGACCTCCTGTCTCACCAGAGAGGCATAACTCACCTGGACATATCAGGCCTCATGTTGACCACATAGTTTCTTCAGTTTCACTGATTGGTGTACAGTCCAGGCTCTCCTTCCCCATCCATCTTATTTTGTAATCTTCCCATAAGTCTTTTACCAGAAAGACTTACAAGAGTAAATAGAAAACACCAATCCCAAATATCCTTGACTTTTACCAACAATTTTCAATGAAGGGACTAGTTTTCCAACTACTATAGTTCAATTGGCAGTGTACATAACTGTACTTTAGCTTGCCTTTCCATTTCACTGTTGCAGTATTCATTACATTAGGGACCCATGCCAAGGGCAGCCCGATTTCCTGCCAGTATACCAGAGCAGAGCCTTAGGTTGCTTTAAGGTACACCTTACGTCACACACATGCTCCTCGCGTAGCATAGGGCATAATGGTGACATCTGGACTTAACCATCCTTAGAACTACTTTGCTGGGAGTCCAAATGCCATCTCTTGATCGTTGGCCTGAATGCCCGTTCCATTGCTGGTGCACCAGACCATTGCAGATAAGTGCCCCATTGGGGTTCTTTTTTACTTATCTGTCTTTTATTGTTGCTTGTGCAGTTTCATGCCTTCCAAGAAAAGCAAATGCCAGTATGTGAGACAGATTCCTCATAAAGATGGCAACTAACAGTGTCCGTTTTACCTTGGCGCCTCACACAACCATACATCCTTTCCCATCTGTCAGGCCTTTGTACCTAAACTCCTTCGTAGTGGACTCTGTTTTTTGGTGCTTTATCTTGAAAACCAGCATCTTAAGCTTCTTGCGAAAGACATGATGGAGGGAACTTTCCTCGCCGAGGACCAGCAATCAGTGAAGAAGACAAAAAGCCTTGTCCAGAATCTTCTGCTGTACAGCCTCTGCTGGATGTCTTTCCCGAGGTGATTGAATGCCTGGAGGTTTGCCTAGCTTTATCGTTGGATGGAGGCCGTCGGGGATCTGACTTTAAGGATGTCGGAGGAGGAATTGCAGATATCCGTGTCAGACATTCAGGGGAAAACACTGCTGATCATTTCCGAGGGGTCTAGAGGTGTTCCTCAAATATTAGTCAGAGGAGAAGAAGGCCCTAGCAAAATACTAAACATTACTGCTGCTCTGAATGATCCATAGAGTGAATGGCACACCTTCACTCGGGGCTTGTTTAGTGCTTTGATTGCATTGAAACCTCCTGAGGGAGTTTCTGTTCCAGCCCCCCCCCCCCCCCCACACACACACACGCAGACACACACACCTTGGTCCTCTACTCCCCTATAAAGACCCAAGGAACAGGATTCCTCTGAGGAGGAGCTGGATTCAAATGAGGAATCTTTCGCTTACTCTTCTCAGATTCCCTCTCCTTTGGAGTGTGGATCAGAGGAAGAGGAGTCTACCAGTCCTGATACTCCTTTTGAAGAGATTTATTTTGGGGACATGGTCTTCAGGATGATGGAGTTCTTAAAATGGGATTGTGCTCAGGTTTCTGAGGTACATAATAGATATTATGACTTGCTGCAGATGGAATCTTCTAAACCTTCTGGTGTTCCTCCTGTTTTGGCTGCATTTTTGGATGCATTTTCCAATGTTTCTAAGGCTCGAGACTCTCAACCTCCTGCTTCCAAGCAACACGGTAGGTTCTATAGGGCTCCTGAGGACTGTAAACTTTTGTACATGTGCCCTTCTGCTGACCCCCCCCCCCCCAGTGGTGTCTGTAGCTTCTGACAAACTCTCTCAGTTGCTTCTTTCTCCCAAGTTACTGTCTTCTGATAAAGATAGCAGGACCGTGGAAAGGCTATACAAGAAGCTTTATACCTCTACTACCTTGGCTTTTAGGGCTAATTATCAAACCCATATGTTCAGGTATTTGTTGGCTGTCCTACACAGGCCTATCAGGTTATTTCTGATTTTCCAAACTTTGAGGGTAAAGCTTCTGCCTTTCCCTGTTAGGGACTTCCTCCCAGGTGGTGCACCATTCCATCAAGTGTAGTTATGATACAGTAGATGGTTCTTCTAGAGCTGCCACTTTTCGGTCTGTGATGAGGAGTTATTCATGGCTTCGACTTCAACCTTTGCCTGATGATATTAAGGCTAAGTTGATGGATGTCCCCTCTTGATAATAAACAGTTGTTTGGTTATGCTGCTGCTATGTTTAAGTTCCTTCAGGATAAGGGCAGTGCTTTACAGGAACTTAAACGTGTTTGTTTTTCCTGTGCCTAAATTTCAGAGAAACACAGGCAATGTCGCCCTTCTCCTAAGGGTAAAAAGAGTGGCAAGTAGTTTCCTCCTGCTAAAGCTACTCAGACTTCTGTGTCTCAGAAGTCTCCTTTTCCAGATAAACCAGGTGCTGTCTGACTATCCTATTCTTCCCAGCCACTTTCCTCTTTCTCTTTGCTCCCCCCCCCCTTTTCTGTTTAGCTACAGATTACTCAGGATTCTTGGGTCCTGTCCATTATTCATTGTTTGGAAATCCCTTCCCTCCTTTATGGGTATTCCTCAGCCCCCCTCAGGAACAGTTCTCATTCTTTCCAGAGATGCTTTGGGACCTTTTGACACAGGATAGTATTAAAGAGGTAAAAAATAAAAAACAACTCTGACTCAACAAATTATTGTCACTGGATAGATTCCAAATCAATAAAGTGAAGCAACAGAATAAAATCACTTGTTTTTATTCACACTCTAGCACCTCAGTGTTTCCACCTTCAAGGAATAACCTTATATAACAAATAATACGTTATTCCTTGAAGGTGGAAACACTGACTTTCTGGCATTTTTTAGTTCTCTTCTTTGCCATTTGGCCTTTTTACTGCCCCAAGGGTATTCACCAAATTCCTCGCTCCTGTGATTGCTTCTTGCATGGTTCAGGGGATCCAAGTATTTCCTTACTTGGACGACCTCATGTTTTAGACATCCTCTCTAGAGATCCTGTTGCAAATTCTTCATTTTGCCACTTCCCTTCTGCAAAGTCTGGGGTTCACAACAAGCTTGAAAAAATCTTTTTTGACTCATTCTCAAGACCCATGTTTTTCTGGGGTGCAGGATCCAGACTGTGCCTATGATGGCATCCGTACCTCCTCTCAAGGCCTTGACACTCATTTCCTTCTTTCAGACTCTTCTTCCTCTGGTCTCTATTACAGCCACGGAGTTTCTGAGAGCTCTGAGATTCATGGCATCCACCATCCTTATGCTTCTTCTAGCCAAACACCATGAGAAATTATCAGTGGTTTCCAAAGTCAGTTTGGTTTCAACATGTGCATCCCCTAGATTTTGAAGTTCCTCTTCTAACTTGTCTCAAGAAGGAACTTCACTGGTGGATCTAGCAGTTGTTTCTAAAGCCAGGGCTTCCTTTTCGTCTCCCTCTTCCTTCTCAGGAGTTGTTCACAGATGCTTCAAACATGGGATGGGGAGCAGCTTTTCGCATCCTAAAATTGCAGGTGGTGTGGTCGAGTCTTTAGCAAAAAAACACATCAATATCAAAGAGATGAGAGCTCTTCTACTTGGCACTTCAGGCTTTTCATCCTCTTTTTCTCCCCAGAACTCTCAAGGTATTTACAGCCAATACCGCATTGATGTGGTATGCGAAAAAAAAAAAAAACCGGGGGGGGGGGGGATCTTATCTACTTTGTTGGTTGACACTCCTAGTGTGGAACCTTGCAGTCGAATATCAAGTGACTCTTCAGGCAGTTTACATTCCCCAAGGTCAAAACATTGTGGCAGATGCTCTGAGCAGGTCTTTAACTCAATCCCATGAATGGATGCTTCACAAGGATGTGTTTCTGGGAGTCTGCTTCAGATGATCGAACTTTCAAAAGTTCGACTTTCATATAGCCGGGACCATATGATCGAACCTTTGAAAGTTTGGCCATCTAATAAAAAAGTAAAAAAAGAAAAAAGAAAAGAAATTACCTTAACGGTTTTTGCAGGTAGCCAAGCCACCCCCTGGTGTTTATATATACCAACTCCGAGTCACCCTACAGTGCGGAAAAGGGAAATATTCCTGTTCCACACTGTATGGAGATCTCCATTAAGAATGTTACTTTCAGAGGTTCAGTCATATGGTGTCGGCCATATGAAAGTCAAACTTTTGAAAGTTCGATCATATGAAAGGGGCCTGTTTCTGGACATTGTCCACCAGTGGAATACTCCTCAAATAGATTTATTTGCCTCCCCTCTGAACAGACAACTTTCTTTATTTTGTGCCAGACTCCCAGGTTCTCTGGTTTGGAAGGTGGATGCTCCCAAAATTTTGTTGATGACTCCCTTTTGGCTGAGATAGCATTGATCTTCTCTTCTTCTGCATTTAGCCAAAGGCAGTCATGACAAGTTACCTCACAGAGTGCACCTTGTCACACAAGACAAGGGATCTCTCATCCACACCTACCTGTCCACTCTTTAACTGGCACTTTGAATTCCAAATAGACACCTTTTTTCTGAGGACGTGCTTAGGGTCTTGGAAGAGGCCAGGAAACCCAATAGTAGGAAATCCTTCTTATCCAAATCGAGGAGGTTTTCTGTTTGGTTTCTTTCTCATAAACTTGATCCACTTTCTGTGAATGTTCCTTTGGTTCTCTCTTATTTGTGTGATTTGGTCAATGCTGTTTTGATTATTCTTTTGTTAAGGCCCACCTATCACTTATTTCTGCTTGTCTGCCTTTATCTCCTCCCTTAGTTTCTAGATTGGAGGCTAAGCAATTCCTAAAAGGTGTCTGTGACGTCCGGTTAGTATCCCACCGGACTGCCACCAATAATCTGAAGTCCCCCACTTAAAACCCGGGTCAGTAATTAAAGAGCCTCAATCCTCACCACTGATTCCAGTGTGAAAGTATCACAGAAAACACCAGAGCACAGTTAATTCCAAATGTAATCCCTTATCATACACTTCAGAGCAATGTGTTCCATTTTAAGACCTCTGACTCACTCACAGTCGAATTAAATTCAAATCCCACACACTGAAATGTTTATGGGAAGCCTGATACAGGTTTCCAGCTGGGTCATCTCCTCAGTACAAATGGTTAACGCTGCCACCAGAGTCAGGCAGGTCTAAACACCCTTCAAAGGATGATCAGTCATTAAAAATTAAATAAAATAAATTATAGCTATGACCAGAAGCAGCCGGGCATTCTAGGTGACCTGGAGAGTATCAAACAGGTATAAACACTTTCTAATCTCTAAAGAATACACTGATTGTCCAGCCACAATGTAAAGTAATAAAAACATTTAATAATAAGTAAAATGATTGTTAAAAAAATGTAACAGAAACTTTCAGTAAACACAACAGTTCAGTAATCAGAAATACAAAATTAAACTGTAGGAAAGAAGCCCATCATTTTAAAAAAACTATTTCTAAATAACTAACCTTTCCTAATATAACTAGAGAATACTGTCTCTGACCTAATTTAAAACATAACAGCATGGCAAAGACAGGTTTACAGTTTTTGGGGAGTCCTTTTCTCTGAGTGTCCACTGCACAGCTGTGTAACTGACTGCAACTCTTAGCTGTCTGCATCTCTTAACTAACTGCTACTCTTAACTAACTGCCCTTCATCTGATTTCAGCAGTCTCTTTACTAACCAAGGTTATCAGTCTAAGCTATGTTTTCCCGGTCAATCGTCTGATCTGATGTTGTCTCTTTCATTATTCTCAAATATGGGTTATGGATCCGTGTTCGGATCTGACTTAGCCACGTTTCTTCAGACTAGGATCTAAGTCTCGAGCTCCTCCCTTTACCCACAATGCCCTGCACTCCAGCCGACCTCCTCAAATCTCATTTTGCTGCCAGAGGAATCAGACATGGTTGCCTGAGTCTTGAGCATTTCTGTATTTTTTTCTGGGGGTCTTCTTCACAGATAAGTTCCCTTTTACTTATTTTCAAATGTATATTTCCTCCCCTACTTTTTTATTGTGTGCGTGGAGTTTTTTTTTCACTTGTTTTTACTGTTTTTTTTTTTCAACTAAATTTTACCATGCTCTGAGAAGCCATTTTTCTGTTAGGTCCCCCTTCTACTTTCCCTCTTCTCTTCCGTTCCTTTGATTTAAAAAAAAAAAAAACTTTATTAAACGTTTACTGTTTGTCGAAGTTTTCTCACTAACTCTGTCTGGCCATCATAAGTAGTTGTAAATCCTGAACTATAAACTATATAGTGAGAAGTGTCATTGAAAAGGAATGGAAAAACTTTGCTAAGATGTCTGATTTAAAACAAATTTTTGATCAAGAATTAAAATATACCTACCGTAAAGGATTTAATATCAAGAATATTCTAGAGAGAGGTGCTAACAAACATAGTTTTGAGAAGGGCATTAAAAAGAAAAAAGGACTTTTTAAATGTGGGTGTTGCAATTATTGTTCATACCTAATTATAGGAGATACAGTACACTTATATGCAAGAAACAGGAATTTAATTTTGAACACCTTTGTTAATTGTAATACCAAAGGTATTATATATTTAGTCCTATGCAAGAGATGCCATTCATTCTACGTAGGTAAGAGTGAAAGGAAATTAAAACAAAGAATTTATGAACATCTCTATGACATTAGGACAAAAAATGTAAATAATGCCCTTTACAAACATAGTGTTGTATGTGAACAATCAGAATTTCAGTTTTTTGTTTTGGAAGTGGTGGCCATGGATCCTAGGGGGAGGTATGTGGGAAACAATGGTAGAATATAGAGAATTGTACTGGCAGATAATATTGGAAGCCAGTAGAGCCCCATGACTCAATGACATGATTACCCTAACACCAGTATTGAAATTAAGATCAGCAAAGTTATAATATTCATAGAATATATATTTTGATTAAATATGTTTAAACTTTTAATATACTTGGGTTCATTTATACTTAACATAGGAATGTTCACAATGTATTTTATGAGTTATGTTGAGCTGTTATAAAATTTTGTGCCACTAGAGGGAGCATTGAGTATTACAAATAAATAAGTTTTTAATGTTTTTATAGGAAGCTTTTAAATGGAGTTTTATGTATGACATTATATTTATAGATATGTTGGTACATATATAGAATAAATAAATGATTAATTTTAATAGTCTTTGTATTCTTAAATAGATATATATTATTACTGAACATTATCCACAAGTGTATTTGCCCTAAAAAAGTTTTTTAAACTTGTAGAAATGAAATGACAAAGTGATTAAACTCATTGTATTAATTGTTTAATTGTATTGTGAAGATTATTGGTTAAGGTCTGATTGTGTCAGATAACACGAGTATATAAGATCTTGTATTTGAAGGGGGTTTTATCTGATGAAGTTGGATGACTAAAACGTGATTTACTGAAGCGTTATTTATTTTATTTTGTTCCTATTAAAGTTGTTTGAGTCTGCCTTTGGGTACGTGATGCTTCGTTTTTGATTTTAATGACATCACGTATTGATCAGCTGATTCTTCACAGACATTTTGTACTTTAGAATCTCCCTCACCAACATGTGCACTTAGAAATGTATCAAAACAGTGACTGATTCTTTAAACATTTTGTGTAAGCAGGGAGATGCTCAACATTTTTAAAACTTGTTTACAGTTTCACAATTAGACATGCTGGCATACAATACAAATTAATCTGCGAATATACACAAATCTCATGCCAGACATGCTAACATAGATGACAATGTTTTCATTTTTTTCAGTGTCCATAATATTAGGCCTCCCAGACGGCCTGTTCTTCCTCCCTAAGATCTTGATTTTGTTTTGGGGAAAAATTGACTCAGGCTGTTTTTGAGCCTGCTAGTTCAGCTTCCTTGCAATATTGCTGTTGGAAAACTATTTTTGTTTGCACTTACTTTTGCCATATGGGTGTCTGAGCTTCAAGCCCTTATGGCTTGTCCTCTATTTTGGTGTTTCATAAGGACAGGGTGTCTTTACATACTAATCCTTCTTTTATGCCCAAGGTGGAGGATCAGTTGTCCCTTAGTCAATCTACTAATTTGTCCACTTTTTTCTTTCTCTGCAATCTGCCATTACATTTTTATCTAAAAAGGACTGAGGAATGTAGGAAGTCAGACCAGCTCTTTGTGGACTTTTCTCAAAACAGAAAGGGCTAAGCGGTTTCCAAAGTGACTATTTCCAGGTAGTTTGTTAGTTTGTATTTCCTTCTTTATGATAGTAAGCATTTGGAATTATCCAGACCAGTTAAGGCCCATTCTACTAAGTTTGTTGCTGCGTCTTTACCCTTTTTGACTAGAATTTCCCTGGATGAGATTTGTGCTGCTGGGACTTTGTCTAATCCACACACTTTCATTTCACACTAGACATTTGACTTGGTGTCTAGGAACAGGACTTCCTTTGGTTTCTCCATGCTCTGGCATATCCTTCCTTGAGGCCACCCAGGGTACATAGTAGATGGGGACTCTGACCCATTCGTGATGAATGATGACACAGATAGCATCAGATAAAGAGTTGTGTACTTACTATAGCTTATCATCTGTGCTATCCAGTATCATCACATTCCCGCTCTCCTTCTGGGGGGTTCTGGTGAGGCTGGAATGACTTGTGATGGTGGAATGTTTTATTATTTTACACAGTTTGTTCTGTGTTTCCACTAGTGGGGTCAGCCTTGCTGAGATCTCTTTGCCTCTCCTTCCAACACGAAGTGCAGCAAGTTCTTGGCTCTGAACTCCCTTCGGTGGAGTCTCCCAGAGACACTCTGGTTCATGCTTGGCCCTCTGGTCTTCTGTATGCTTATCTTCCACTTCCCCCGATGCCTAAGCTCATTCAGAAAGGGCAATAGTTAGGGAGCTCAGTCATCCCTATTGCCCCCTTCTGGCCTCACCAAGTATGGTTCCCTTCTCTGTGGTCTCATGCAGTATGTCCTCCCTGGACGTTGGATCCAGTTCCGGATCTGATTACTTTATCCCTCAGGGTTTCTAGATCCAGATCTGGCCAGTCTGAAGCTCACCGCTTGGCTGCTCCATTTCCCATGATAGTTAGGACTCCCGGGCTGTCTCCTCTGGTTAAGAAGCTTTAGATAGCGGCTCATAAGTCTTCCACGAGGAAGGTTTATTTGAGTAAGTCGACACATTTCTTGATTTGGGCATCTCAGCATGATTTGGATCCCTTCACTGCCCCAGTTCCTGTTATCTTAGAGTTTGTCTCAGGTATTTTTCTACAGGATGCCAGCTTTACTACAGTTAAAGTTCAGTTGATGGCAATTTCTAACTTCCACATAGGGGATAATTCAGCTTCTCTGGCCTTTTCTAAGCTCTGTAGAGCTTTTCTGAAGGGTACATTTTTTATTAGCCACCAATCAAGGACCCTATGCCTCCTTGGGACCTTACTTTGGTCCTTCAAGCCTTGGCTTCTCTCCCCTTTTGAACCCACTGCTTCAGTGGATCTGCAGTTCCTGTCTTGGAAGACAGGCTTCCTGATTGCCATTACTTCAGCTAAAAGAGTGTCGGAGCTTTAGGCTTTATCGTTTAAGCCTCCTTACATGATCTTCCGTAAAGACAGGGTATCTTTGCCCACTAATCCTTTTTTTCTTCCAAAAGTGGCCTCAGAATCAAACATTAATTGGGTTATCAATCTCCCTGTTTTCTATCTGAACTTTCAGAATAAGGGAGAGTATAAACTGCACCTGCTGGATGTTCATAGACTATTATGTTTTTACTTACACAGAACAAAGGCCTTTTGCAAGTATGATCAACTTTTCATTTCCTACTCTGACCGTTTTACGGAGACCTATATCAAATGTCACCATTTGTTGTTGGATCTCTCAGTGTATACTCTTGGCATATTCAACCAAAGGGTTGTCTCCGCCAGGTCAAGTTAAGGTGCATTTTAATAGGTTTGTGGCTACTTCATCTGGCTTTTGGTCCAGAGTTTCCTTGGATGACATTTGCTCTGTGGCTACCTGGGCATCTTCACATACTTTATTTTCCTATTACAAGTTGGATCTTCTCTCCAGAAGCAGGGCATCCTTTGACTCCGCTGTTTTACGGAATATCCTTTCATGACTATCTCCCAGATTTTTTAGTAGCTGGGGACTCTGTCCCACAGGTTGAAGACCAAATGAAAACAACTTCAGATAAAGAAGTTTATGTACTCAACATAACACTCCATCTGAGTTATTGATTTTCATTTGTCTTTAACCATACCTCCCTCCTTCCTGCTGCTTTACGTGGGCTGTGTGGTGGTCTGGCTGGAAAAGTCTTGGCCTTTTCTTTGGCATAACTGGTTATTTCTTATGATACTATCTGGGTTATTGTTCCAAGGGGTAAGGTATTGAGTCAGGTTGGGATGCTATGGTGGGCAGCAAACTCGATCTGAAGAGAGAGGAAGGAGACAGGGGAATTATGAGTAGGGGAGGAGCTTAGAGCTTGGATCCAGTGCTGGAGAAATGCGGCTGAGTCGGATCTGTCCAGTTCCATGTCCCACAGGTTGAAGACAAATGAAAAGCAACAACTGAGATGGAATGTTACGGTGAGTACATAACTTCTTTTTCTAACACATTTGTAAGACAAGCATATGAATTATGTTGCTGTTAACAAATGACACACAACCACTTACAACATTCCAGATAGCTGGGCTGGCAGTATCTCCTTTTGTTACATTTCTATGTAATCATCATCATCAGCCCCTTTTCCCATTTTTTTTTTCTACATGGGGTTGGGGTATCATGTTAACTGTCGCCAACTCTCTCGATTCAGTGCCACACTCCTGCCTTCTTCAACACTCATGCCTGATTGTCGCAGATCTTCTTTCACACAATCCATCCACGTCTTTGCTGAACGTCCTCGCTTCCTTTTACCGTCTTCCTGTCCGTCCCAAATCTTCCTCACCAGATTGTCTTTTGCTTTTCTACACATGTCCAAATCATCGTAATCTGTTCTCTTTGATCTTTTCTGCAATTGGAGCTACTTTGGCTTCTGCTCTTATGTCCTTATTTCTTCGTCTGTCCCACAGTGTGCATCCTACCACCTTTCTCAGGCGCTTCATTTCCATCACCTCTAGCTTCTTCAACTGTTCTACCTGTACTGCCCAGGTTTCTGTACCACACAATAGTACTGGTCGCACCACTGTCTTGTACACCTTACTTTTCAGCTTCTTTGGCATTCATCTGTCATAGACTACACCTAACACGCTATGCCAGTTGGCTACAGCCCCTCTGATTCTAGATTTGACCTCTTCTTTCAGACTACTCTTCCCCTCAACCACCCCTCCCAAATACTTGAAGCTGTTTACCTGTTCCACTATCTTCCCTTCTATCTCTGTTCTCAGCTGCTTCTGATTTCCACAGTTTGCTGCCTGTACCAGCGTCTTATCTGTGCTTAATTTCATCCCATGTGCCTTCAGATTTTCATTCCATTCTTCTATCCTTTGCTGAAGTTCTAGCTCAGTCTGCCTGTACTGCCACATCGTCTGCATACAGCAGCTTTGTTGATCTATCCCCTCCAACCTGTTTGCTAATGTAGTCCATCACCAGTATGAGCAGCAGTGGGCTCAGAGCTGAACCCTGATGTACTTACACTGTCACTGGGAACCCCTCTCTGAGGCTGAACACTGTTCGTATGTGAGTCACTGGGTCCTTGTATATAGCTCTCACTAATTCTACCAGTGTTTCCAGGACTTCAGACCACTGCAGTACTGCCCAGATTAGTTTTCTTGGGGCCATATGCTTTCTCCAAGTCTAGCAATGCCCAGTTGGATTCTCTCCTCATCTCTAGCTTCTTCTCAAGTATCTGTCTCAATGCAAACATCGGGTCAATTGTGTTGCATCCTGATCTGAATCCAAACTGCTCATCTCCCATCTTACATTGTACTACTCTGCGTATCCGTTTACCAGTCATTTCTATATGCATTTCTATATAAAGCATATCGATATTCACAAGTGACATGCAATTATTTACAGAATTCCAGATAGCTAGGCTAACAATATCTTATTTTGCGACAGTAATAAAAAAGTTTTAGAACAATCATTATTTATCAAACCATAACTTTAAAACCAGGCAAGACAACAGGATACTTTGTGTCTTAAAGTTGTTCCACATGAACTAGTCTGTAAAATATCTGTTATTTCATATAGGTATCTTTTTTCTGAACACTTTAAGGCGTCCTTTACGAATGCCCCATACAATGGTTCTTTCCTGTTTGGGAAGATGGTACATGACACCCTAGTTCAGAGTGTGAAGGACGGGAAGACACTGCCATCGGGGTCTGCTTTTCGGCCCTTCAGCGATCCTTCTCTAAGAATCAGTGAGGGACCAAGAATATGTGGTGCCAGAAATCTCAGAGTTTCTCCGAGGACACTCAGGACTCACCTTTTCCCAGGAGCAGAGGGGGATTTGACAGACGCCGCCCTAGAGACAGGGGGGGTCTGAGAAATCAAGGGACTCTAGAACCTTTCTCAGACAGACCCATGCAGCAGCCCTGAAGGGTTGCCCGACTGCTCGTCTCTGGAGGTAGTTATGGCTTGGGAGTCCATCACGGCAAATCATGGGTGTTGCAAATTATATCCAGTGGTTTTTCATTCCCCTTTCTAAAGTCACCTCTACCACCCAGACACCTCCCGGATGTCCCACACGCACACATGAAGGATGCAGCACTGGAAATTACAAAGCTGCTAGAAAAACGGGTCATCAAACACGCCCCCCCAAGGCCAGTTCGGATTAGGCATATATTCCAGGTTCCTTTTAGTGCCAAAGAAGTCAGAGGATCTAAGACCAATTCTGGATCTATCCACCTTGAGCCTGTCAGTGGCCAAGACGAAATTCTGGATGGTCACCCTTCAGTCTGTCCTGCCCTTCCTGCAGGAGAATGATTGGATGTGCTCGATCAACCTCCAGGACGCATAGTAACACATCAGAATGGACAGGCGCTCGAAGAAGATCCTCTGCTTTGAGCCAGTCATTACTAGTTTCGAGCGCTCCTCTTTGGTCTCACCACAGCCCCCAGGGTGTTCACCAAAGTGATGGCAGTAATAGCGGCTCACCTGAGACTCCAGGGCATACTGGTCTTCCCTTACTTAGATGATTCGCTCCTCGCTGCTCCTTCCAGTCATCAGCTCTGTCTAGCGAGTGATTACTTTCTTCTCCTAACCCAGCAGGTGGACATCACCATCAATCTCAGCAACTGGCTCCAGTTCAGGTATTAGATTTCATAAGGGCTCGGTTGCACACAATTCAAACCAAGGGCTTTCTTACCTTGGAGAGGATATAGTCACTGAAACTTCACATCCTGGGTGTCCTTCAAGCTGAACCACCGACAGCAGAAATAATATTAAGGGGCGGTGGGGTCCATGGCAGCCATGATCAGTCTCTTGCCTCCGGTGCACTTTCACATACGGGTTCTTCAGTGCACTCTTGTAGACCAATGGTCCATGTTAGACCTTCATTGTCTCACCCTGTCCGAGTTTCTGGGGTGTGCAGGAACTCTCTTCTGTGGTAGTTACATTCTCCAGACCTTTTTTTCGGAGTCGTCCCTTTCTCCCCTTATTTCTCTCGGCCACACTGACCACGGATGTCTCCCTGCTAGGGTGGGGCGGCACTGCTTGGGAAGGACAGTCCAAGGCACATGGTCCCCTTACGAGACCAACTTGCATATCAACCTCCTGGAGATAAGGGTGGTGCTTCTAGGTTTGCAGGCTGTCCATGCCTGTCTTCCCCCAGGAATGGTTGCTATCCAGACAGACATGTCTGTGGTCTGGTAGATCAACAAACCATGGGTACCAGGTCTTACCCCCTATGTCGCCTGGCCATGAGAGCATGGGAGTGGGTGATCTTCTCCGGCTGTTTTCTGGTGGCAACAGGCTCAGCTGGTCTATTCTGATGCTTTATGAGTGGTCTCTGAATCCTTCAGTAGGGAAACAGATCTTTCTCAAGTGGGGTCACCCTTTCTGCGATCTCTTCCCCTCTCCTTTCAACGTGAAGTGCAGTGAGTTTAATGCTCTGAACCCGCTCTGGGGGAAGCCCCCAGAGACGCTCTGTTTCATGCTTGCCCCCCCCCCCCCCGGTCTTCTGTATGCCTATCCTCCTCTTCCCTTAATTCCAATATTCCTTCAGAAAGCTCACAGGCTCGGACACCTAGTAATCCTCATTCCCCCATTCTGTTCTTGCCAAGTCTGGTTTCCCCTCTCTGTGGTCTCATCTTGTTGCTCCACCATGGCTGTTAGACCCAGTTCTGGATTTCATTTCTCGTCCTTCAAGGATTCCCTATCCAGACCTGGGCATTCTGAAGCTTACCACTTGACTGCTCCAGTTCCCCTGATTGTCAGGACTCCCAGTTTATCTTCACCTGTCAAAAAGATGCTGGTGGCTGCTCATAAATCTTTTACCAAAATGGTATACTCCAGTAAATTGAGGTGTTTTTTGATCTGGGCCTCACGACATGCCATAGATCCCTTCACTGTTCCAGTCTCCTCGGTTTTTGAATTCTTAACAGGGATGTTCTAACAAGGTGCTAGTTTTTCTACAGTCAAGGTTCAGCTTGCGGCGTTTTCTAATTTTCATGTGGGGCATAATATTTCTTCCTTAGTTAGCATCTTCTAAGCTCTGCAAAGCCTTCCTAAAAGGCACGTTTCTTCTTCAGCCACCATTCAAGGACCCTACACCACCATGGGATCTTACGCTGGTTTTACAAGCATTGGTTTCAACTCCCTTTGAACCCATAGGTTCTGTGGATCTTCAGTTTTTGTCCTGAAAGACAGCCTTCTTGGTGGCTATTACTTCTGCCAGAAGGGATTCGGAACTTCAAGTATTGTCAGTCAAACCACCTTATATAATTTTTTATAAGGATAAGGTATCGTTACATACTAATCCATCCTTTCTACCTAAGGTAGCATTAGAATCCAATATTAATCAGGTTATTAATCTCCCGGTCTTTTTCCCGAATTTCCAAAACAAGGGAGAATACAAATTGCACTTGTTGGATGTGCACAGATAGTTGCATTTTTACTTGCACTGGGCCAAAGCATTCAGTAAGTCTGACCAACTCTTTGTATCCTACTCTAAACCCTTCTTAGGGAAATCAGTATCTAAGGTCACCATCGCCCGTTGGATTTTCCAGTGTATTTTGCTGGCATATTCTACTAAGGGATTAACTCTGCCAGGTCAAGTGAAGGCACATTTCACCAGGTGTGGCTACTTCAGCGGCTTTCTAGTGCAAGTTTTGTTAGATGATGTCTGTTCTGCAGCCTCCTTGGCTTCATCTCATACCTTTATTTCACACTACAAGTTAGACATCATATCCAGGAACCAGGGCTTCATTTGGCTCCGCTGTGCTCTGGAATATCCTTCCATGAGGACCTCCCAGGTGTTTAGTAGCTGGCGACTCTGTCATAGGTTGGTACTAGGCTATCGGCACTAGGGCCTATACATGCCTAGCTATAATAATTCCCTGGGTATTTCTTCCCACAATATTTACTTCCCTGGTCCTCTGTCTAGCAGGGTGACTGACGTGATCCCTGAGGTGAATTTCCTATCTCCTATCCAATTGTCAAGGTTCCTTTTGAAGAGGGACACGGAGGTGCTCTGCTTGACGTGTATGTTCCTGACCCAGAGACACCCCATACTCTGGAACAGACTCCCCATCTGTTCCAGAGTATGGGGAGTCTCTGGGTCAGGAACCTATCCCTCCAGCATGTTTTGTTCATTGTGATGACAAGGTTTAGATCCCTGGAGCGTGTGGCTTTGAGGGATTGGGATTTCTTTAAGTGGAGCATGTCCAACAGCTCAGGGTTTGACATGGCCTTGTATGTTAAGCAGAGATTACCTCTGAGTAGACGATATGCCACAGAGTATAGCTGGAGTTTTTTTTAGACGGTCAGCATAGGGCATCTGCTTTAGGCCTGTGATTCGTTTAGTGAGGTATTTCTGCAGCCTTTTCAGCTTTTGCAGATGTCTTGTGAGGTACATACCAAACGGGGCGTTGTACTCTATAATGGGTCTAATGAGGGATGAGTACAGTGGGACAATGACCTCCTTTTTTCTGGATGAAATGCCCTTAGTGATGAGGTGTGCCACATAGAAGGATTTCCTGACTGTTGTGGCGATGTGATTATCGAAGGCGAGACCACTGTCCATCTGTGTCCCTAAGTCTCTCATCACACTTTCAGTGTTTAGTGTACTTCCATCTATGTGATAATTCATGGGTACATGGGTTTTCTCAAAGGGGGATAACTATATATTTTTTGGCATTAAGCCTGAGCCTATGGCTCTGGCATCAAGCATTATTTTCTGTAAGGAAAAACAGAGGAACAGGAGTACACAGCTTTCACCACAAAAAGAAGAAATAGCCACAAACAACAGGACTTTAATGTGAAGCACTTTTCGTCTGCTTAAGCAGCAGACTTCATCAGACAAAGTATAAAAAACAAGCAGGCATATTTATACTCAAGTGCAAAAAGCATCACTAATTAATAAATTAGTTAATTCTTCCAATTGAAAGTCAATTGGCTAGCAATTGTTAATACTTTCTGTAAGGCCCTTTTGTAGAATATCCACATAATTTGGGGATTCAATAATGGCTCCCAGTTTGCAGTCACCTGCAAACTTTGTTTGTTAGCTAGATTCCCTTAGTGTTGGCCTGTACTTCAGAGAAGTAGATGCTAAACAAGAGCGGTCCCAGGACTGAACCCCGAGGTACTCCACTTGTCACCTGCCTGGACCTGGATTTGGAGTCGACTACTTTTACAGTTTGGGTTCTGTCACTAAGCCAGTTGGCAACCCATCAAGTGACGTAGGGATTTATGTCCAGCTTAGTAAGTTTATCTATGATTCCAGAGTTGGGGATGGTGTCAAAGGCCTAGGCGAGGTCCAGATAGGCTGTGTGGACCACCTTACCCTCGTCCACAACTGTGGAGACTGATTCGAAGAAGTCAATCAGGTTTAGGAGACAAGATAGGCCCTTCATGAACCCAAACTGGGTGGGATCCAGTGTTTTAAGGTTGCCAATGTCTTTGTTTATAATTTCCATGGTAATGCATTCCATGCCCTTGCAGATCAGGCTCGTCAGACTGATGGGACGGTAGTTACTGGGATCCAAGCTGGATCCCCCTTTGTGGAGTGGGATAACTGTAGCTGTGCCCCACTTAGTGGGCACGAAGCCTGAGGTGAGGCTATGATTAAACATGACACTTAGGTGAGGTGCCAGTTCATTTTGTAGTTCATGTAGTACACAGCGCAGGATGTCATCTGGTCCCATGGATGCTGTATTCTTAGCTTTGGAGAGTGTGGTTTCTACCTGTGTGGCCGTGATTACCGGAATTTGGCAATCTTTTGGTATTGAGATGGGCCCTTTAGGGGGTGAGAGGAAGGTGAAGTTGGCACTAAATCGATCTGCCAGGATATTGGCAATATCTTTGGGATTAATACATTTAATGCCATTCTGTTTGTAGCTCAGAGCATTGCCATTTAGATTCTTGACATAACTGTAGAATACCTTGTGGTTATCTTTGGAATCTTTAGCAATTTTATTTTCGTAACTTGCTTTGGAGGATTATTTGAGGGGATCTTAGCTTCTTACTGAGGCTGGTAAGGGAGTTTTTTGCATCCTGGGATTTTCCTCTTTTCTGCAACGGTTTCTTCTTTCTGTTGTATAGTTTGTTTATGGCAGGGGACCAGCAGATTGGCTTCCTTTTTTTGGAGGAGAGCGTCTTGGTTCTATTTGGGATGGCACAATTCATGCACGAGTGGATGTGCTTGTACAGTGCCTTAGTGTAGGATTCAGCAGTCGAACATTCAGCTCCCGTCTGCATTGGTGTCATGAAGTTTGTCACTTCTGACTTCAGTAGCATGAAGTTGGCTTTGGAGAAGTTTTTTATAGAGGTTTCCTTACTGGGGGTGGGGGGTGGGGGTGGGATGTGGATGTCAAGGGTGATTAGCTTATGGTCAGACCTGACCAATGAGGTGGGTGACCAGTGGTGTGGAGCACCTATCTCCCATGTTGGTAATGACCAGGTCTAGGATATTGGAGCCCCTGGTGGGACAATGTATTAGTTGATCCAGAACATTGGAATTTATGAATTCCAAGAACCGTTGAGAAAAGGTGCTGGTACCTGAGTAGTTTTCCCAGTTAATGGCAGGGTAGTTGAAATCACCCAGTATTAGGGGGTTTGGTTGTATCTTAATATTTCCCGCAGGTTGAAGACCAAATGAAGACAACAACTTCAGATAAAGAAGTTATGTACTCACCATAATGTTCCATTTGAGGAGTTGTTCTTCATTTGTCTTCAACCGTCCCTCACGCCTTCCTCCTGCCTTGCATAGACTATGTGGTGGTCTGACAAATAGAGGATATGGTCATTACTAGGATGCCTATTACTCTGATTTTGGGTTGGGGGGATGCTAGGTTGGTCAGCAAACTCGCTGTGAAGGGAGAAAGGAGACAAGGGCATTGTGGTTATGGGAGGAGCTTGGAGCTCGAATCAAGATGCTGGGTATGCAGCCGTCTGATCTGTGCCGGATCCAAGAACCCATAGGTTGAAGACAAATGAAGAACAACAACTCAAATGGAATGTTATGGGGAGTGCATATGTTCATAGGTTCATACTAGGCTATCTGCCCGAGGGCATTTACAAGCCTAGCCCATCGTTTTGTGGCTTACGCCACCCCTTTAGTATGGGGAACTATACCCATTATTTTGCTGTGCCTCTGTCGAGCAGTGACACTGAGGTAATCCCTGGGGTATATCTGCGATCTCCCATCCATTGGTCAAGATTTCTCTTGAACAAGGCCAGCGAGGTGCTCTGCCTCACATGTACCGGGATTTTGTTCCACAGCATAGGGAGTCTTTGGGTGATGAATCTATCCCTCCAGCACGTCCTATTAATAGCCGTGTCAAGGTTTAAGTCTCCGCCCTTGTGGCTCTGATGGATCTAGATTTTTGAGGTGAAGCATATTCATCAAATCTGGGTTTGACATGGCCTTGTATGTTAGGCAAAGGTCACCTCTGAGCAAGCGGTAAGCAACTGAATAGAGCTGGAGTTCTTTCAGTTGGGCAGCATAGGACAGATTTTTGAGACCCTTTATCCTTTTGGTGAGGAACTTTTGTGGCCTCTCCAGCTGCTGCAAGTGTCGGGTCAGATACATTCCGAATGGGGCATTGTACTCAATCATTGGTCTGATGAGTAAAGGGAGACTATGACCTCCCTTGATCTAGATGAGAATCCCTTCATGATAAGGTGGGCAATGTAGAAGGTCTTCCTAACTACTTTAGCTACATGGGTGTCGAATGACAGACTACTATCAACCTGGGTCCCCAGGTCCCTGATAACTTCTTCTGTGCTCAGTGGATTGCCACCTATTTGGTAGCTGGGGTAACCTTGTTTTTCCCGAAGGGTATGACTATGCATTTTTTGGCATTTAACTTTAGGCCGTGGCTCTGGCACCAGTTATCCGTTTCTGTGAGACCCTTCTGAAGGATATCTGTGTCAGATGTGTTTTCTACTATGGCGCCCAGTTTGCAGTCATCTGCAAACTTTGTCAGCCATAACCCTCCTGTGTTTGCTTGTACTTGGAAAAGTAGATGCCAAACAAGAGTGGGCCCAGGACTGAGCCCTGTGGGACACCACTTGTGACAGGCTTTGAGTCTGACATGGCGCCAGCAACTCTGACCCTGTGGGTTCTGTCACTCAGCCAGTTTGCAACCCATCTTGTGATGTATGGGTTGACATTTAAGCTGATGAGTTTTTCAATGATACCCGAGTGGGGTATTGTATCGAAGGCCTTAGCCAGATCGAGGTAGGCTGTATGGACTGCCTTTCCCTCATCAATGGCTTTGGTGACTGTTTCGAAAAAGTCAACCAAGTTTAAAAGCATGATCTGCCTTTGACAAAGCCAAACTGGGTTGGATCCAAAGTCTGCAAATTCCCTATGTCTTTATTTATGAGGTCCATTATGATCCTCTCCATGGCTTTGCAGATAAGGCTTGTCAAGCTAATGGGCGGTAATTTCCAGGGTTGGTGGAGGCACCGCCTTTGTGAAGTGGTACCACAGTTGCAGTGCGCCACTCCTGGAGTGCGTATCCAGAGGTAAGACTTTGATTAAACAGCTGTCCTAGCTGTGGGTTTAATTCCTCATTGAGTTCATGGAGCACACAGCCGGGGACACCATCAGGTCCCATGGATGCTGTGTTTTTGCTTTGGAGAGAGCAGTTCTCACTTGGGCTGGAGATGTTTGGGGGGCTGCAATCGCTTGGTATAGATATCTCTCCTTTTGGGGGGGGAGGAGAAGTTTGCACTGAACCTGTCAGCCAGTATGTTGGCAATGTCTGTAGGATCAGTAATCTTCACATCATTTTGAACTAGCTCTGAGCATATCTGGGAGTTTCCTCCCAGGTTTCTAACATAGCTAAAGAAGGCCTTATGATTGTCTTTTGAGTCTTTAGCTATTTTTCTCTCGAAATTTGCTTTGGATGATTTTATGAGAGCTCTTAGTTTTTACTTATAGTGATCAAGGGTGTCTTACCTTTTAAGGATTTTGCTCTATCTTGTAGTAGCTTCCTCCTTTTGTTGTAGAGTTTGTTTATGGCTGGGGTCCACCAGACTGGACGCTTGCCTTTGGTACAAAGAGTCTTTGTTTTGCTTGGGATTGCCTTATCCATGCAGTCCTGCAGGTGCTGGTAGAAGGCATTTGTAAGTGATTCAGCGGCTTGAGTACTGTTTTCCCGGCTCGGGGCCTTAAAGGAGACCACACTAGTCTTTAGAAGTGTGAAGTCGGCTTTTGAGAAGTTCTTTACTGTGGTCTTTTTATTTCAGGTGGGGTGGGATGAGGACCTCCAGCGAGATTAGTTTGTGGTCTGATCTCACCAGTGAGGGGTACACCTCCGGTGTTGAACATTGTGCTCCCATGTTCGTGATGATGAGATCAAGTATGTTATCTCCTCTTGTGGGGATGGTGACTAGTTGTTCCATGGCATTTGAGTTTATGAATTCCAGGAACTTTTGGGCTAGGGTGTTTGGGCTTGAGTAGTGTTCCCAGTCTATATTAGGGTAATTGAAGTCACCTAGTATGATGGTGTTTGGTGATACATTTATCCCTCTAGTGTTTTCAGGAAGGCCATGTGAGGTTCCTGAGTTTGTGAGGGTGGCCTGTAACATGCTACAATTTGCAGAGCAGTCTTGCCTATGGTTAATTGCACCTGGATGGTCTCCGATGCATCGTGCGTTGCCACCAGTCTTGAGGTGTGGGTGTCCTTGATGAATATGGATACCCCCTCCTTTCTTGGTATTGTCCGGATTTTGGGGCGGAGCATGATATGAGGTAAAACCTGATAGCGCTGGGGTGCTCTCAGGAGCCTTGAACCAGGTTTCTGTCACAGCACAGACATCGATGTTCTCCATACTGAGAAGGGCCTCGAGTGCGTGCATTTTGAGATTTAGACTTCTGGCATTGAGCAGCATTACCCTTAGTTTTTTCCTTTTTGTGTTCTAGGGTGGTAGGTTTAGAATTTGAGCCTTGCCTAAAAAGGCACTATGGGGTGGCAAGAGCCTTTGCCAATATCCGGAATCCCAGGGTGACAGGTGCAAGCCGTCCCTTGCGAAGCAGCGTGGCTTGTCCAGCATGTCATCCCAGGCAGACAGACACTGGATCCCCTTTGAATGACACCAGTGTTTAAGCCAATTGTTAAAGCTGTTCATCTTATCTCTGTATTGTGGCATCATTCTTGGTGAAGGTAGGATACTGCTCAAGGTCAGGGTCATACCTGCCTGGGCTACATAATCAGAGAGCTCCTCAATGTCTCTTTTCATGTAGTCCAAGGAGGTACGTCTCAGGTCGTTTACACCAGCGTGGACAATGACTGAGTCATATTTGTACCTGCTGTTGAGAGACCTGAGTGCTTGCGTTATGTGGCGGATTCTAGCGCCCGACAGGCAGCTTACTGTGACCTTCTCCTTACTCAGTCTGGTGAGCGGGACGTCAGTGTGTCTGACTATGGAGTCACCAATGACTAGTGTGTCTGGCATTGTGTTTGGCCTTAAGGGCTGTGACTGTTTGACACTCTGACTGTGAGGTCTATGTGTTGCAGGTGTTGTGTTCTGAGGTGGTGGTTGTTTGGGTGTCTGCTTTGGTGGCCTCTGCTGTTTTGGTAGATTTTTGATCAGAGCCTCCGAGTATGTCTTTGTGTGTTTATGTGTATGATTTGAGGTTGTAATGGTACTATGTGAGACTGGGTCTATAGTGTGTGTGGTAACCTTCTCCTTCTGACTGGTCTTGCCAGTCCTATGTTGAGAGAGCTCAGCCTCCAGTTTGGTCGTATAGTTGCATCTCTCGCATGTATTTGTGTTTTGTGGGAGGAGGAGAGGGTTGTCTGTGTACATGAGGCAATTGTAACATTGCCTCAATATTCCCAGGTTCACCAGCTGAGCAGGAGAGGACACTAGCAACTGATCCCTCGACATGCTAGAAGGAATAGACAATAAAAACTTTAAAAAGATTCCGGGGGTTTGTGGGTGACCGAGAAATGGGGGGTTGCCTTTTTGGGGTACTATCTATGACAAGAGTGCCGTATCAAGGTAATAAGTACTGTAGGAGCAAGTGCTACGTTTAACAGATAGAGAATAGTCTACTTGGAGTCAAGTAGAGATGATCTTTTTAATTATAGGATACGCTGATTAGATCAGTAGTATAGTTCGAGGAAGGTAGTTTTAAGGGAAAATTTGAAGAGTGGACTTTAGGTAGCCCGAATAGTTTAAACCTGCTTAACCGGCGCTGCCCTAGTGTGCAACGGTAGCAACTCTGCGCTAAATCGGGCTAAATCACGCTAATGCGCGCTAAAGCGTGCTTTATAGCAGGGGGCTGGAAAAGACAGGAAATGACCCAAAATGGCCAATAAACTACAAGTTACTGCCTTAAACCACTCCTCTGAGGACAAATGAAGGAGTTATGGAAATGACCCCTAGTGGCCAATAAAACTACAGTTTCAAGTCAGTAACCACCTCTACGGGGGGCAGGGAAGCTGCTCAATGTTAGTCACTGCCACTGATGAACACAGAGACCCTCCTTCAGCCCAAGCAGAAATGGCCTCACAGAAACTTTCAAACAGTTCAGGAACAGCAAGCCTGTAACTGAACTTTTTAACTCTCAGAAATGTGGGAAAAAAGCAAGATTCTTTTTGCTTTTTTTTTTTACAGAGATAGCAGAGGTTCACAAGTAATATCAAGTTATAACAGTGCAGTAAATGACCCCACACAAGAGTGCTAGGTCAAGGACAGAAAATATGCAAGTTTTAAGAAAAAAACGATTTAAAATTAAGTGCAAACAGGAAATTCAGCAAACAGCTTTTGGTTGTGCTCTAAATACAGCTACTAATACAGAAATCAAGTTTAACAAGCCAGAAAATGCTCAAGCTAGGCAGCTATGCAGAAAAACTTAGCAAATAAACAGAGAAAAATACTTAAAATCTCAAAAGTGGCTCCCTTCTTCTCTCAGCGTTTTTTCCTCTTGGAGGGTGCTTCACCAACAGCCAACAAGCCTGAAAAGACGCTCAAACCACGAGGCAACTAGGAATTAAGAGAGGAAGATGAAGGAGTTATGGAAATGAACCTAGTGGCCAATAAAACTACAGTTTCAAGTCAGTAACCACCTCTACGGGGGGCAGGGAAGCTGCTCAATGTTAGTCACTGCCACTGATGAACACAGAGACCCTCCTTCAGCCCAAGCAAAAATGGCCTCACAGAAACTTTCAAACAGTTCAGGAACAGCAAGCCTGTAACTGAACTTTTTTAACTCTCAGAAAAGTGGGAAAAAAGCAAGATTTTTTTTTTTGTTTTTTTTTTACAGAGATAGCAGAGGTTCACAAGTAATATCAAGTTATAACAGTGCAGTAAATGACCCCACACAAGAGTGCTAGGTCAAGGACAGAAAATATGCAAGTTTTAAGAAAAAAAACGATTTAAAATTAAGTGCAAACAGGAAATTCAGCAAACAGCTTTTGGTTGTGCTCTAAATACAGCTACTAATACAGAAATCAAGTTTAACAAGTCAGAAAATGCTCAAGCTAGGCAGCTATGCAGAAAAACTTAGCAAATAAACAGAGAAAAAATACTTAAAATCTCAAAAGTGGCTCCTTCTTCTCTCAGCGTTTTTTCCTCTTGGAGGGTGCTTCACCAACAGCCAACAAGCCTGAAAAGACGCTCAAACCACGAGGCAACTAGGTTTTAAGAGAGGAAGATGAAGGAGTTATGGAAATGACCCCTAGTGGCCAATAAAACTACAGTTTCAAGTCAGTAACCACCTCTACGGGGGCAGGGAAGCTGCTCAATGTTAGTCACTGCCACTGATGAACACAGAGACCCTCCTTCAGCCCAAGCAAAAATGGCCTCACAGAAACTTTCAAACAGTTCAGGAACAGCAAGCCTGTAACTGAACTTTTTTAACTCTCAGAAAAGTGGGAAAAAAGCAAGATTTTTTTTTTGTTTTTGTTTTTTACAGAGATAGCAGAGGTTCACAAGTAATATCAAGTTATAACAGTGCAGTATAACTTCTTTTTCTGTGCCCATTAAACAGAAAGAGCATAT
This sequence comes from Protopterus annectens, assembly GCF_019279795.1. Taxonomy (NCBI): domain Eukaryota; kingdom Metazoa; phylum Chordata; order Ceratodontiformes; family Protopteridae; genus Protopterus; species Protopterus annectens. The sequence goes on along the minus strand of NC_056750.1, from coordinate 809,359,858 downwards.
CATTGTAAAAGAGATGAGAGGTCTTCTGCTGGCACTTTAGGCTTTCCATCCTCTTTTCTCCCCAGGACCTTTCAAGGTGTTTACAGACAACACCACAGTGATGTTTTATATAAGCAAATGGGGGTGGGGAGTGGGGGCAAGATCTTATCTTCTTTTCCAGTTGGCACTCCTAGTATGGGATCTTGTTATCCCATTATCAAGTGACTCTTTAGGCAGTTCACATTCCCTTAGGTCAAAACATTGTGGCAGACAGTATGAGTAGGTACTTCACTTAGTCCCACAAATGGATGCTTTATAGGGTTGTGTAGCTAGACATTCTCCACCAGTGGAGTACTTTTCAAATAGTTGGATTCTAGATTTGAAGCTAAACAATTCCTTAAAAGCGTCCTTTTTATGAGTAGACCACCCAGGAAACCTGTTCCTCCTCCCTGGGATCTTAGTTTTGTTTTGGAAAAATTGCCTCGGGCTCCTTTTGAGCTTCAGCTTCCTTGCAACATTGCTCTTGGAAAACTGCACTTTTGTTGGCCCTTACTTCTACCAGACGGGTGTCTAAGCTGTAAGCCCTTACGGCTTGTCCTCCTTTTTCTGATGTTTATGTATATATATATATATATATATATATATATATATATATATATATATATATATATATCTATATCTATACATGCATATACACACACACACACACACACACACACACAAGGCAGGGTGTCCTTGAGGACTAATCTTTCTTTTATTCCAAGGTAGTAAATGAGTTGTCCCTTAATCAGTCTGTTCATTTGCCCACTTTTTTCCCTTCTCCACAATCTGCCAGTGGAAAGGTGCTGCACACGTTCGATATGCACAGACAACTCAGATTTTATTTGTATAAGACTAAAACTGCTTAAGCGATCAGATCAGCTCTTTGTTTATTTTCATCCTAGGTCCTTAGGGTTAGCTGTACCGAAGCAAACTGTTTCTTCTTGAGATCTCAAAAGGTATTTTGTTTTGTTATTCCTTTCCTGGTAAGAGCCGTCCTTATTCTGTTAAGGCTCATTCTACTAGAGCTGTGGCTTCTTCTGGTACGTTTTTCAAGGGTTTGGATTTTTACTCTATTCTTGAGGCAGCTTACCTGCACTTCTGTGCATACATTTATTGAGCACTACGAGTTGGATGGAATCTCCAGAGCTAGTGCTGGTTTTGCTAGGGACATCCTTCATGGCTTTCTAGAGGGCTCTACTGGTCCTTCTTCCTCCCAAGTTTCTTCCTAAGCTTTGGCACTCTCCCTAATGTAATGAATACTTTAACATTGAAATGAAAGCACATAGTACAGTTGTGTAAAATCTTGCCATAACGGTAGCAGTCCTTCTCTTCACTGTTGCAGTATTCACTCCCTCTTCCCTCTAGTCCTTTGGTCTTCTGGATGTACTGGTTACGTCTTTTTTCCCCTTGTACTGGTTTTCCTACAGGATCTCTCAGTTCTGAGGATATGATGTCTGGATGTCACCTTTATGCCCTACACTACATGAGAAGCATACATGTGACGTATGGCATACTTTAAAACAACCTAAGGCTTTGTTATACTGGCCGCACTTCAGGCTGCCTTTGGCAGGAGATCCCTAATCTAATGACTACTGCAACAGTGAAGAAAAAGACATCTACCATTGTGGTGAGTTTACACAACTGTACTTTCTTCAAACTTTGCAGAACTTTCCTCAGGGGAACTTTTCCACTCAGACGCCCATTAAGGTTTAAATAATATGTTTCAGACCTTAACTCAAGCCTTTGCCAAAGCTGACTTTAAATGATTGTCAGTGAAGACCATTTTTCTAGTGGCTGTTATGTTGTCCAGAAGAATATCTGAACTCCAGGCTCTGTCTTCAAACCCCCTTATCTAATTTTTGACATGGACAGGGTGTCTCTTTGGACAAACCTATCATGTTAAGTTGTCAATCTCGCCTTCATTCTTGCTGGATGGGTTCGGAGCCGATCCTCGGCTCCGACTCGGCACTTGCTTTAGCTCGAGAACTCCTTTTACCAGCTCGAGGCAACCCTATATCCCATGATGCAAGGCGGAACTACCTCAGATCTCGTTTGCCGCTTAGCGAAAGAGGTCTCCTTTGCCAGCTGAGGTAAGTTTTTTCTTGTTAAAGAAGAAAAAGTTCAGTTAGGGGTTTATTTTTCCCTTTAGTGTTAGATTAGCCTGTACTTAGTTACAGCCCACCCTATTCCCTTCCTTTTAAACTTTTATAATAGTTTTAAGTTTAAAGTTTTAGTCAGGCCTAGTTCCCCAAGTTATTCCCTTCCTGTGTGTCTGTGTAGGGATTAAGTTGTGTGTTTGTGGGGACTGTTTGTGTCTATCCTTTTAGGATGTCTAGAGAAGGCAAGGTCTCAGGCTTCAAGAAGTGTGACCAGTGCTGTCAGAAAATGTCCCTGACAGACGGTCACACTTCTTGTGTGTATTGCCTGGGGCCTTTGCACCTGCAGGACTCCTGTGCGTTGTGTCATGCTTTTAGCCAGAGAGTCCTGCAGGAAAGGAGGAACAAATTAATCCTCCGAGGTTTACTTAAACCTGAAGGTTCTCCTCCTAAGTCAGGGGCAGGAAAACCTCTTAAGCCACCGAAGGTTCAGGCTACAGTGTCCAAGTCTCCTCCGGTGGCTCCGGCTCCGTCGGAGCCGATCTCGGCTCCGGCTGGAGTCGATACTTCTTCTGTTAGAGTAGTGGGTTCGGTGCCGACCGGCTCCGATACCCTGACTACTGTGGCCTTGTCGGCTCCGGCTGGAGCCGACACTTTATCCAGCATCGGGGCCGAGGTATCCTCGGCTCCATCTGGGTTCAAGGGACTTCGGCTCCGATGGCTCCGACCCGTAAGAGATCCCGGTCCCCTTCGATACTAAGTATTCACTCGGCTCCGGGGTCTCCTCTTTTGTCGGAGCGGAGCCATCGGAGCCGATCTTCGGGATCTTCCAGGCTGTCTGACCACGATTTGGAGAGGGTGGTAAGCAGGCTGTTGAAGTCTCAGGCACTGGCCCAAATGCTCCATAGCCTGTCTCAACAGACTTCGGCTATAGCCCCGATTCTTGAGATTCCTCCTCCGACTCCACACCAGAGTTCGGAGCCGGAGCTTCTTGGGACAGCGACTGTTTCGATGCCGGAGCCGATACATCCTTCGGCTCCGTCGTCTTCGGCTCCAATCTCCTCCTTGAGACCTTCCTTGGAGGGATCCGGTCGTCGGGTTTCCACTGTCGGCTCCGAGGGGGCTAGTGGCATCGGACCCTTGTCCGACCCCGCTCTCCCTCTCGGGGCTTCGGCTTTTGTAAGCTTGGCGCCGACATCGGCCTCGGAGCCTTCTCTCTCCTTGGAGCTGACCATTCCTGTTTCTTCGGAGCGGGTGTGTTCAGGTCTCCCGGGGAGAGGAGCCTTTGAGGTGATGAGGAGTGTCCTGGCCTCTGAGCCTGGTCAGCGGTCTATCCCTCTAGCTCCTCCCTCATCTGTGCCTGCAGATGCCTCTTGCCAGCCTCTTGCTCTCAGGCCCAGGGATCCATCGCCCCAGGTTTCCCCACTGGGAATTTCCTCCTCTTCCGAGGTTTCTCCTGACCCTGCAGGGGAACCCCCTCGGAAGAGGACGTGTAAGAGGAAACACACAGACTCCCCTGAGTCTACTACATCTGATACCGACTTAGATGAGTCGGAGGGTTCCCCACGGTCCCCTCTGAGGATGTCTCATTTTCAGACATCCTTGAGCTCCTCAAACAGAGGGGAATTGGCCTCCATTGACCCCTCCGAGGATGAGTCGGTATACCTGGAGGCTTTTGGATCCCGACCCTCCACCTCCTGGGTGTCTCCGCCTTCGACCCACTCATGCAGGTAGTGGCTCGAAGGCGTGGCGGCTCCAGATTCTGTGGAACCTGTCCCCAGGAGACCATCCAAGTTCATCACGGCCCCTTTGGATAAACAGTTCCTGTCCAAAGGTGTCTCTGTGGATGCTATGGTGGCGGCGGCCACTAAGAAGGAACTGCCGGATGCTTCAGTACCTGTTCATCCTCCTAATAAGGATTGTAGGACCATGGACAGGGATGGAAGGCGGATGTTTTCTTCAGCGACCTTTGCTATGCGTCGCTGAATTACCTTTGTCACTTCACCAGGCTTCAACGAGATATTCTCAAGGAACTGGGAGAAGTAGTCCAGGATCCTTCTGCTGCTGGGGCTCAGGAAAAGATTGCCACACAGCTTGCTATCCTGAATTCCATATCTAACTCCTCCATGCGGCTCATATCTTATGCGGCCGATGGAGCGAGCAGGGCCGCAGGCACAGGTGTTGCTCTTAGACGCCAAGCCTGGATGCGGCTGTGTAATTTTGCGGACCCCTTTAAGGCGTCCTTCACCAACACCCCCTTTGACGGTTCGGCTTTGTTCGAACCTCAGGTGAAGGATACTTTGACCAGATGTGAGCAGGACGGTAAAACTCTTTCTGCCGTTGGAGTCCAGTTTTCCACTCCTTCTAGACCATATCCCAAGGGTCAGAAGGGGAAGATGTGGTTCCGTAAAGCCCAAGGAGCTACACGGACACACGTGGTCAGTTTACCCCTAGTGGCAGAGGGAGTAACAATAATAGACGCCGCCCTAGTGGCAGAGAGGGTCCTCAGAACCAGGGCAACAGGGAGCCTCTTCCTGAGAAGCCCTTTCAGCATCCCTGAGGTGTTGCCCGACTGTCCACCCTTGGAGGCAGTCGGGGGAAGAATTTCGCTGTACCCAGTAGCCTGGCAATTCCTATCACAAGAGAAGTGGGTACAGTCGATCATATCCGAGGGTTACAAAATCCCCTTCGAAAGGTTTCCCGTACCTCTACAATCCCTTCCAGACATCTCACCCAGTCAAAGGGATTTGGCAAGACAGGAAGTTTCAAAACTCCTGGAAAAAAGAGCCATCCAAACAGTGCCGGCAGACCAAGTAGGATCCGGCTTCTACTCAAGATTCTTTTTGGTCCCCAAAAGGACGGGAGATTGGAGACCAATACTAGACCTAAGCAGACTAAACAAGTCTGTCAAAAAGGCAAGATTCCAGATGGTCACGCTACAATCCATTCTGCCCTTTCTGGGCAAGGACAACTGGATGTGCTCTATAGACCTTCAAGATGCGTACTATCACATAAAGATTCACAGACGCTCCAGAAGGTTTCTCCGCTTTCGGCTGGGAGCCAGTCATTACCAATTCAGAGCACTGCCCTTTGGCCTCACTTCAGCCCCCAGAGTGTTCACCAAATGCATGGCAGTGGTCACAGCTCACCTGAGACGGCGAGGATTCCAGGTGTTTCCTTATTTGGACGACTGGCTCCTCTCCGCCACCTCCAAGCATCAGCTTCTTCGGTCCAGAGACTACACCCTACAGCTTTGCAAGAGACTAGGAATTTCCATAAATTTCGAAAAATCCTCTCTGCTGCCTTGCCAATCTATCACCTTTATAGGCGCAGAGTTAAATACCGTCAAAATGTTAGCCAGGCTAACAGATCAAAGGATTCTGGACATCCAGAAATTTGTTCAGCTTCTGTTACAAAGCAACAAGATCAAAGCCAGGTTTGTCTTGAAAGTTCTAGGCCTAATGGCTGCGGCCATTGTTCTTCTTCCACTGGCTCGCTTCCACATGTGTCTCCTGCAGTGGATGTTATTCACGCAGTGGTCGTACCACGATCTGCCCACGAGACACGAAATCTTGGTAACACAGTCGTGCAGGGCTCATCTACGATGGTGGATATCTTCCCCTCTTCTTCATCAGGGCCGACCCTTTGTTCCCCCTCCTCCAGTTGCCACAGTCACCACGGATGCCTCTCTGATCGGGTGGGGGGGCATTATCAGGGCAGGATGGTCCACGGGACGTGGCAACCCATAGAATACCACCTGCACATAAATGACGTGGAGATGAGAGCAGTGCTTTTAACGTTGCAAGCCCTCGACTTTCTTCCCACAGGGACTATTGCAGTACAGACGGACAACATGTCCGTGGTCTGGTACATCAACAAACAGGGCGGAACCAGGTCCTATCCCTTATGTCGAGAAGCTCTCAGACTTTGGCAATGGGCGATCTCTTCTCAGCGGTTTCTGATAGCAACGCACATCCCCGGCAGGTCCAACCTATTGGCGGACAGGCTAAGCAGATCTATTCTGATGCCTCACGAGTGGTCTCTCAATCAATCTGTAGTGGATCAGATTTTTCTGAAGTGGGGCACCCCTTGTTGCGATCTTTTCGCTACTCCTCAAAACAGCAAGTGCCCAGATTACTTCACACTATTTCCTCTTCCAGGCCAACCCTTGAGAGACTCTCTAACCCAGGATTGGCCTCGGGGACTTCTTTATGCTTTTCCTCCCTTTCCATTGATTCCACAAGTCATTCAGAAAGCCACCGTTTTGAGAGCCAAATTGATCCTCATTGCTCCATATTGGCCTCGACAAATTTGGTTTCCGTCTCTACATCATCATCTTCTGGTGCAGCCCTGGCATCTGGACCCAGTTCGGATCTTTTGATCCACCAGTCGGGTCAGCAGCACCGGGCCATTCATTCTCTCAACCTCACTGCTTGGTTGCTCCACTTCCTTCCCTAGCCAGGCTACCAATGATTTCTGACTCAGTCAGAGACATTTTAGTGTCTTCTTTAAAGTCGTCCACTAGAACTGTTTATGCTAGCAAGTGGCCTAGTTTTTCGATTTGGGCAAACGCCAGAAATATTGATCCTTTTACCGCTCCTGTACATTCTGTTTTGGATTTCCTGGCGGAGGTTTTTCATTCGGGATCTTCGTCATCTACAGTCAAAGTACAACTGGCTGCTATTTCCAAGTATCATGTTGGCTTGCATGACAATAACATCATGTCTCATAGGTTATGCAAAGCCTTTTTAAGAGGAGTTTTTCTCCTAAAACCGCCTGTAAAACATCCTCCTCCGCAATGGGATCTAAACTTAATGTTGGCATCCCTAATTCTACCTCCTTTCGAACCGCCTGCTACGTGTTCGTTAAAGTTATTGACGTGGAAAACTATATTTTTACTGGCTGTTACTTCTGCAAGAAGAGTTTCTGAGATTCAGGCCCTCTGTATTCGTTCACCTTATCTGGTTTTTCATAAGGATAGGGTTTCGCTCAGAACTAACCCTTCCTTTCTTCCCAAGGTTGTATCTCAAACCAATATTAACCAATCTATTGATCTACCAGTTTTCTTTCCTAACTATTCTGACAGAGCTGAACAGAAGCTGCAATTTATGGATGTTCATCGTCAGCTCAGGTACTACTTGCATAGGACTAAACAAATTAGAAAATCAGACCAATTGTTTGTCTCCTATGCAGAAAACAGGTTAGGTCTTCCAGTTGCTAAAGTGACCTTATCTAGATGGTTGACTTCCACCATTTCCTATGTGTACTCTCTAAGGGGCAAACAACTATCTTCTAAGCCAAAAGCACATTCGACCAGGAGTCTATCCACTTCTGTAGCCTTTCAGGATAGACTTCCCATTGACACTATTTGTGCAGCAGCTACTTGGGCCACGCCTCATACCTTTGTGTCTCATTACAAGTTGGATTTGGCCTCCAGAGATAGGGCCAGTTTTGGTTCCACAGTTCTCAAGAGTCTGTTCCATTGAGCCACCCGGATACAGGTGCTAGGGACGCGGTCCCATCCAGCAAGAATGAAGGCGAGATTGACAACTTAACATTTAGAAGTTATGTACCTACCATAACGTTCCATGTTAGTTGTCTTCTCTCGCCTTCTTTCTTGCGTCCCTCCCTCCTTCCCCCTGGCCTGGACAGATCTTGGAGAGTTCCTATTAGATTGCTTCCTCTGGAGCATTGTTATGAGGACTTCTTTTAGGAACCATGGTTCCTAATTATGTTAGGATAGTCTTTAGCAGGGTCAATTAGCTGCCAAACGAGATCTGAGGTAGTTCCGCCTTGCATCATGGGATATAGGGTTGCCTCGAGCTGGTAAAAGGAGTTCTCGAGCTAAAGCAAGTGCCGAGTCGGAGCCGAGGATCGGCTCCGAACCCATCCAGCAAGAAAGAAGGCGAGAGAAGACAACTAACATGGAACGTTATGGTAGGTACATAACTTCTAATTTTTTCCTAAGGTAGCTTCTGAATTAAGTGTTAACCAGGTCGATAATCTCCTAGTGTTCTTTCCAAACTTGTTAAATAAAGGAAGAGTATATGTTACATTTGTTGGATGTGCATAGAAAACTTTGCATCTGATGTTGTCATTTTCATTCATTTCAGTAAAGGGATTTGGATCCGATATTTGGATTTTAGTCGGTCACTTTCTTTAGAATCTAGGATCCAACTCTCGAGCTTTTCTGTTACCCATAATGCCCCTGGTCACTGTGTTACCTCAGATCTCATTTGCCACTCTATGATTTGGTCAGGATTGCATTCTCATGAGCTCCTTTGGTGTAGTGAGTTGAATATGTATATATTTCACTCTTTGAATCTCTTTTTCTACCTTAATTTATATACTAGTATTTTCCATGCCAACTATTTAGCTAGCCTGTTTACTGAATTTAATTATTTTTGGTATTCTTCATTACAATTTTTGGTAACCCTTCTCTTCTTCTCCTTTACCTTGCTTTGAGATATTTAGTTTTACCATAGTCAGTATAAACTCTGTAGTTTTCACTAAACATTTAAAAAAGTTTCTGCCGCTTTGGGTTTTCCATTACAGTATGGCTGAGAAAGCCAACTGACTTTAAAAAGTGCACTTCCTGTGGGCCTAAGATACCCAAATCTAATGCCCACAGGAAGTACATCTTTTGTTTAGGCCCTTCACATCTGGGCACCTCTTGCAGTATTTGTACTGGATTCAATGTTAGAGCTATTAGCCATAAGAGGAACAAACTGGTGCTTAAGGGCCACCTTTCTGCCTCTCCTCCTTCTGGTACATAAACATCAGGGGCTGAAAACCCCCTGTCATAAGTCCAAGGAGTCTAAAGAGCACCCAAAACACTCCCTGCACAGTCTCCAAAGTCAGTGCTTCCTTCTGAGGCATCTCAGAAGAATTGTAAGGGTTTGGATCCAAAGTCTTTGGATCCATTGTCTGTAATTGTTAAATCTCCTTGGCTCCGTAGTCCAAGGTTTTCCCCGAAGTCAATATCTCCTATATTTAGGTCTCCCTTCATTCAGCAGACCCCTGAAAACTCTTCCAGGCCACGTTCTAGTTCTTTCTCCGTTAGATCCTCTCAAAGTCTTTGTGAGGCAGAGGTGGATAGGATGATGACAAAATTCCTCAGAACACAGTTCCAGATGGGTCTTCCTGTGTCAGTTGTGGAATCCTTTAAGTTTTTCAAATCTATAATCTCCTGGGACTTGAAGTGGGAGACCAATGTAAGGTCCATCCTAAAAAAGGCACAAGAGCAAATGTACTTTCTGCAACAACTGAGGAAGTTCAACTTTCCACAGGAACTGTTGATTCAGTTCTATACAGCAAGTCATTGAGTCTGTTCTCAACTCATCCATAGCAGTGCGGTTTGGATCTCTGTCTAATCACGACAAAAATAGGTTACATCGAATAGTCAGGTCTGCCGAAAATATCGTTGGTATTAATTTGCCCTCCTTACAGGACCTGCAGTATTGCAGAGTCATGAAAAGGGCAGGGAAAATCATCACTGACCCTTCACATCCAGGCCACCATCTTTTTGAACTGTTACCATCATCCAGTTGTTACAGATTAATACGCACCAAAACAAGCAGATATAAGAACAATTTTTACCACAGGCCGTCAAGTTCATAAACAGTTAACTCATCTTTATAGGCTGAGGTATTCTTTTTCCCAGGCCTCCAAGGATTCTCCAGTGTTATTTACATATTGTTAATACTTGTTTCTTTCAGAGTTTATTTCAGTATTACTTTCCACCTTGTATGTATATGTATATATACTTATTTGTGTTATTCTTAATAGTTGCATATATGTCACGTGTCTTGTTTTTAATAGTTGTACGTATGTCATTTGTGTAATCCATACTTGGAGAGTCACTGAAACCGGAGTCAGATTTCTTCTATGCGTGCATTTTGGCCAGTAAATTTGATTCTGATTCTGTTCCCCATTGGATCCGTGAGCCCTGAACTTTAATTCCAGTATGTTATTGCTCCTTCTCTGATTTGACCTGCCGTTTTAGAACCCTAGAATCGGAAACCTCTAAGAGTTGAACCGTCTGATCTGAAGATACTCCTATCTTTGACTCTGGTGACTTCCCTGATCCAATTGCCTCCAGTCCCTAGGAGCACAATGGTTCTCAGAGCTGAAGTGTCGGCATCAAATCTGAGGGGTTGACTTTGACTCAGAAGGTTTCAAGCTGTTGCTTCACCTTGGGGCTTCTGCTTTGGAAAGTTCGACTACAACTACTCCCATAGAGCGGAGAGTCGGGGAGGGCCTTGGATCTTGTGCACCAAGAGTCTAGGCTCCAGTCAGATTGTCGTTGGCTTCTTGTGGTCCTTCTGCCTTCGAGGTGATGGAGATGGTTTTCTCTTAACCGAGAATAGTTTCAATTCTTTCACCTTCGGATCCAAGCCCTGTTCCATCTTCAGATCCTGTGTTTGATTTTAGTCATCCTACGTTTCAGGGACAGCCAGCCCATATGAGCTTCTAAGCAGTTCCCATTAGGGAACTCCCCGCATCTTCCAACACTTCTCTAGAACACCCACTGAAGCGGTTCCTCAGAAGAGGTCATGCAAGGGGAGGCACTTGGATTCCCCATAGGAATCCCTCACAGAAGACACCTATTTTAATGAAGAGGAAGGGTCCCCTAGATCTTCCCCTGAGGATATCTCCTTCAGAGACCTCTTTGAAATCTTTCACTAGAAAGGTAGTTGATCTTCCTAAACCCCTCCTCTGGAGTGATCGGTGTTCTTTGAAGCCTTCGGGTCTGAACTGCCTATGTCCTGTATTTCCCTCACCCCTCAGGAACATTCACTGAGAGATGAACTAGTCCACGTTTGGCCCTCTGGTCTCCTTTCTGCATACCCTCTCCTGCCTGTAATCCCCAAGTTTCTTCAGAAAGTGCTCCGGTTGAGGAGCAAAGTAATCCTGATTGCCCCCTTCTGACCTCGGCAAGTGTGGTTTCCCTTTCTGTGTGAACACTGGATCCCAGTCCAGACCTCCTGTCACACCTGTCAGGGATGATTCATCTGGACATTGCAGGCCTCATGTTGACTGCATGGTTTCTTCAATTCCAGTGATAGCTAGACATTCCAGGCTTTCCTCCCCAGTTTGCCAAATTATTTTTTTCGTCTCATAAACCTTCAACTAGGAAGATTTTTAAGAGTAATGAAAGATGTTTTCTTTTTGGGCTCATCAGAGAGAGGTGGATCCTTTCACTGCTCCGCTCACTGCTGTTTTAGATTTCCTTGCCTCTATTTTTCAAGGTGGGGCAAGTTTCTCTACCATCAAAGTTCAGTTAGCAGCCATCTCCAACTACTATATTGGAGATGATGCTTCTCCTTTGGCTTCATCCAAGTTACGTAAGGCCTTTCTTAAAGGTACTTTTTTGCTTAGACTTCCAAATAGGGACCCTACTCCACCTTGGGACATAACTTTGGTGTTACAGACTTCGGTGCATTCACCTTTTGAACTTTCAGATATAGCAGACCTTAAGTTTCATTCTTGGAAAACAATCTTTCTGATGGCCATAACTACAGCAAGATGAGTTTCTGAACTCCAAGCACTCAGTTCAAAACCACCCTATTTGATTTTTTCACAAAGATAGAGTTGCTTAACACAGTAAGCCTTCCTTTCTACCAAAAATTGCCACTGAAACAAACATCAGTCAAGTGATCAGTTTTGTTTCCTAAATTTGGCAATAAAGGAAGACTATACCCTTCATTTTTTATTTTTACTGTACATAGGCAAATTAATTTTTTCTTTCACAGGACTAATCAGTAAAAACAAAATGAAAACTCCACTAAAGCTAGAACTTCTACTAAGTGACCTCCCAAACCTCTTGTATCAGAGGCACATGGGATATATGCAAATAACCCTTATGAACATCAGGTGTTTCAGCTAATTGGCGATTCTGAATGCCCATGACTTGTTTCGTCATTTTAATGTACAAATCTGAAGTAGGCAGACTTCATTTGTCTGCAACCTGTGGGTATTGGATCCGACCTCGGATACGAGCCGGCATTTCAAAAGCTTTAGGCTCCGAGCTCCTAGCTCCTCCCTCTACCCATAATCTCCTGCCAAGCCCTAACTGACCTCAGATTTCGTTTGCCGCTTTCAAGTTGCAATGGACTCCTCGAGCTCCTGGTTACAGATAAACATTTTGACAGAAAATTTTTGAAAAACTTTAACTTTTTTAATTTGATTAGTTAGAAGTGTATGTGTTAGGCTTTCCTCTCTCTATCTTTTTTAATTTTTCTCGGGTTTTGCGTAGTTTGTGTGTTTGTGTGTGTTTCAGGCCTGTTAGGGCTTAAGATGTCTGAAGCCCATAAGGCAGTATTCTCTAAATGTACCGAGTGTGGCCATAAGCTGTCCCCAGCGGATGGCCACACTCGGTGTGGTAAATGCTTGGGGGTTGAACACCTGTCATCTGGTTGTACCATTTGTGCAGGGTTCAACCCTCGAGCTTTAAGGGAGCGGAGGTCGAAGCTTGTTCTGGCGGGACTTCTCCCTCCAGATGCGGCTCCGGCCTCTGCCCCTACTAGTCAGCAGCCTTCAGCGGGTGCTGTGGTCTCCCCTCCCCCGGCTGGGACTCAACCTCCCTCAAAAAAGCCGGAGGAGAGGGAGACTTCAAGGGAGAAAGAGAAAAAGGAGAGACACAGGGAGAGGCACCATAAACGGAGAGCCGAGACCTCAAGTTCGGCTCCTCCATCTAAACGGGCCTCCCCTGTGTCTTCTAGATCTCCTCCTCCTCGGCTCCACTCCCCTCGGTTCTCTTCTGGGCCTGAGGAGGAGGAGGCTAGCCCTTCTGTGAGGTCCCCGAGACGGCTCTCTAGGTCCGCTTCGGTGGCCTCATCTAGATCTACCTTTTCCATGAGCGAAGCAGATATGGACCGGATGATGAGGCATTTCATCCAGGCCCAAATGCAAATGGGAGTGCTCTTAGCCCCCCCCATCAGGGAGGGGCTTCAACCCCTTTTTTCGCCCCCTTGGCTCCTTCTCCGACCCACACCCCGGGTTCGGAGCTCTCGGTGCCGGGCAGAGTGGGATCCGGGGGTGGGTCGGATCCGATAGGTCGGCGCACCTCGGATCCGACCCATCCCTTGAGTGCTTGGTGCCGGACCCGACCTCTCGGAGCCGAGGGCCGAGCCTCGGATCCGAGGGAGCTGGTGTGTCTTCGGCTCCGTCTAAGTCGGAGCACACCGGTCTCTCGGATCCGCCGGTTTCGCTCCGACTCCGTCCGCGGCCGGATCCGAGTGGGGGTCGGCTCTCGGGGCTTAGAGAAGCTGGCTCCCCCTCGGCCTTCGACGTAGTGGAAAGGGCGCTGTTGAGGACTACCGGACCCCCGGTCCCTGCCACGGCTCCACCCCGCACTCCCTTGCAGTTGGGTCAGACTCCCATCAGCCAGTCCCAAGGACAGCCCGCCTCGATGTCCCAAGTAGTTCCCTTGGAACATCTAGCTGCTGAAGAGGACTCCTCGGACAGTCCCCCCGAGGAAGTGCCTCGGAAGCGTAAGTGCAAAAGGAGGCACATGGACTCCCCAGAGTCCATTACCGAAGACACAGACTTGGATGAAGGGGAGGACTCCCCAAGATCACCCCCGGAAGACATCTCCTATGGAGATATTATGGAAATGTTAAGGATCGGGGGGGGTGGTCTGCCCCCAAGGCCTCCTCAGACGAGTCTGTGTTCTTGGAGGCATTCGAGCCGGGCCCATCTACCTCTTGGGTGTCCCCTCCTGCCGATCCTCTGGTGGACCTTATATCCACCAGAGCATGGAAGGATCCGGACACCGTTGAGCCTATACCCAAGCGTCCTGACCGTATCCTGAGCCCCCAGGCGGACCGCACTCACTGGAGTAAGGGCCCCCCGGTAGGTGCCATGATGATGGCTGCAGTCACGAAGAAGGAGTTGGCACAGGAGGGTCCTTCTATGCATCCTCCGGGCAAGGAGTCCCGCTCGATGGATCGCATTGGGAAGCGAGTTTTTAGTTCAGCAACTTTCTCTTTGAGAGCGCTGAACTACATGGCACATGTTATCAGGATGAAGCGGGACCTCATTAAAGAGTACGCTGCATCCTCCCAGAGTCCATATCGGGTGAGGACAAACAAGTGTATTCAACCCGTATGGCCACTCTTAGAGCGGTTTCCAATATGTCTATGCGGCTACTTTCTCACGCTACCGAGGGAGCCGCTAGAGCTAGCGGAGCGGGCCTAGTCATGAGGAGTCAGGCCTGGCTCCGCCACTGTGATTTCGCAGAGCCCTTCAAGGCGACTTTCCCGAATGCCCCCTTTGATGGTTCTGCCTTGTTTGGCAAAACTGTTAGCAAAACGTTAGTCCAGAGCGAGAAGGATGGGAAGACGCTGTCTGCCGTTGGAGTCCGCTTCTCAGCTCCCCAGAGGTCCTTCTCGAAGAACCAAAAGGGACAGAAGAAGATGTGGTTCTGGAAGTCGCAGCAGTCCCAACCTGCTCCGGATAACCAGTTCTTCCGTGGCAGAGGAGGACAGGGAGGTCGCCGTCCTAGAGGCAGAGAGGGCTCCTAGAAACTTTGGGTCCAGAGAACCTTTCTCTGACAGACCCACGCAACAGCCCTGAAGGGTTGCCCGGCTGTCCGTCTCTGGAGGCAGTCGGGGGGGGGCGTTTTTCGAGGCACCTGACTTCTTGGGAGTCAATCACAACAGACCGTTGGGTGCTTCGTGTGATATCCAGAGGTTATACCATTCCCCTGAGCAAAATCCCCAGATTCCGCAGCCTCCCCGATGTACCACCCGACCAAAGGGAGGCAGCAGCTGTCGAAATCGAGCAGCTGCTAGTAAAAAGAGCCATCCAACGCGTCCCCCGAGATCAGACCGGATCAGGGTTTTACTCCAGGTTCTTCTTGGTGCCAAAGAAAACGGGGGACTTAAGACCGATCTTAGACCTTTCCCTATTGAACCTGTCAGTAACCAAGCAAAAGTTCCGGATGGTCACCCTACAATCTATACTCCCCCTCTTGCAGGAGAATGATTGGATGTGCTCTATCGACCTCAAGGACGCGTACTACCACATTCGGATGGACAGGCGGTCCAGGAGGTTCCTTTGCTTCCGGCTGGGAGCCAGCCACTACCAGTTCAGGGTCCTCCCCTTCGGGCTCACCTCTGCCCCCAGGGTGTTCACCAAGGTACTAGCAGTGGTAGCGGCCCACCTGAGACTCCAGGGATTACAGGTCTTTCTGTACCTGGACGACTGTCTCCTAACGGCATCATCAAGGCGTCTACTGTGCTCAGCCAGGGACTATTTCCTTCTTATAGCCCCAAGGCTGGGCATCACCATAAACTGGAAGAAATCTTTACTGCACCCCACACAACTTATAGATTTCATAGGAGGAAGGTTGGACACAAGATCAATGCGGGCCTTCCTCACCCCAGACAGGCTGTCCAGCCTGAAGTGTCATATCACAGCAGTCCTACAACCGTTTCCGACAGCGGCTTCGGTCCTGAGGGCCCTGGGTTCAATGGCAACAGCTATTCCACTTCTTCTTCATGCTCGCTTACACATGCGGGTTCTTCAGTGGACCCTACAGGTCCAGTGGTCCCCGCTATACTCCTCTCTCAACAGCCCAATAGCGGTCAGCAAGGCATGCAAGGACTCCCTGTTTTGGTGGCTCCAGTCTCCGGAGCCTCTAGCAGGGAGACCCTTTTGTGCAGCATTCCCCCGAGCCACGGTGACCACGGACGCTTCTCGCCTCGGGTGGGGGGGCATTCTGCAGGCAAGATTGTCCAAGGCACGTGGAACACCTCAGAGACCTCATTGCATATAAATGTCCTGGAGATGAGGGCGGTGCTCCTAGCGTTGCAAGCACTTCACAGCCTTCTTCCTACGGGGACTATTGCGATCCAGACAGACAACATGTCGGTTGTCTGGTACATCAACAAGCAGGGAGGAACCAGGTCCTATCCCCTTTGTCGAGAGGCCATGAGAGTCTGGGAATGGGCAATTTCTGCCAAACGCTTTCTTGTAGCAACGCACATTCCGGGAAAATCCAACATCCTTGCGGACAAGCTCAGTCGCACCATTCTTTCCCCGCACGAGTGGTCTCTCAACCCTCTGGTAGCGAAGAAGATTTTTGCCGTCTGGGGGCAACCCTGTTGCGATCTTTTTGCTTCTCACTCAAACGCCAAATGCGACAGTTTCTTCGCTCTACTTCCCCCACCTGGGGAATCCCCGAGAGACGCTCTGGTGCATGCTTGGCCTCCCGGTCTCCTTTATGCCTATCCTCCACTACCTCTGATGCAGAGGCTCTTGCAGAAAGCCAACAGTTTGGGGAGCAGAATGATTCTCATTGCCCCGTTCTGGCCTCGTCAGCCCTGGTTCCCTTATCTATGGTCTCACAAAGTGAATCCGCCCTGGATTCTGGATCCGATCCCGGATCTCATCTCCCATCCTCTAGAACTCCCGGTCCCGAATCTACACACCCTGAAATTGGCAGCCTGGCTGCTCCAGTTCCATCCTTGATTAGGACTCCCGGTATCTCGTCACCTGTCAAGGCCATTTTAGTGGCGGCTCATAAACCTTCCACTAGGAAGGTTTATCGGAGCAAATGGAAAAGGTTTTCTATTTGGGCGGTCCAGAAAAGTATGGATCCTTTTTCAGCACCTATGTCTGCGGTGCTGGATTTCTTAACAGACCTCTTTCATCAAGGGGCTAGTTCTTCCAAGGTAAAGGTACAAATGGCAGCGATTTCCCATTATCATATGGGTCATGAGTCAGCTCCCCTCATGACTGCGAAACTTTGTAAGACCTTTCTCAAAGGAGTTTTTCTGTTGAGGCCACCAGTCAAAGAAGCTGTACCACCTTGGGACCTATCCTTAGTTCTACAGGCCCTTACTGCTCCTCCCTTTGAGCCTGCAGCTTCTGCAGATCTAAAGTACCTTTCCTGGAAGACTGCCTTCTTGGTAGCTATCACATCAGCCAGAAGAGTGTCGGAACTTCAGGCTCTATGCATCAAACCGCCTTACCTTTCCTTCTTTCTAGATAGGGTGTGCCTCAGGACCAATCCATCTTTTCTTCCAAAAGTTTCTTCGGAATCTAATATTAACCAATCAATCAACTTACCTGTGTTTTTCCCCAAGTACAAAAACAAAGGAGAATATAAGCTGCATTCTTTAGATGTTCATAGACAATTGCGCTTTTACATTCACAGAACGGCTGGTCATAGACAATCAGATCAACTGTTCGTCTCCTTTGCTAAATTTGCTTTGGGCAAAGCAGTTTCCAAAGTCACACTGTCGAGATGGATTGCTAATTGTATTCTGTAGGCTTATGACACTTCGGGTAGGCCTGCTCCTCAAAGGGTTACGGCTCATTCTACTAGGGCAGTTTCCACGTCAGCCGCATTTAAGTCCCGAGTACCATTGGATGATATCTGCGCGGCAGCCACTTGGGCCTCGTCTCATACCTTTATTTCTCATTATAAGGTGGATGTTGTTTCCAGGGGAAGAGCATCCTTTGGTTCAGCGGTGCTCCGGAACATCCTTCCATGATGGCTGCCCAAGATTTAGGTAGCTGGGGACTCTGTCCCACAGGTTGCAGACAAATGAAGTCTGCCTACTTCAGATTTAGAAGTTATGTACTCACCATAACGTTCCATCTGAGTAGGTGACTTCATTTGGATGCAACCACCCCCCCCTCCTACAACGAGAGTTTATGCATCTATTTAGATACTTTTATTTTAGTATTATATAGGCAAACTCAATCTGTGGTCAGTTAGGGCTTGGCAGGGGATTATGGGTAGAGGGAGGAGCTAGGAGCTCGGAGCCTAAAGCTTTTGGAATGCCGGCTCGGATCCGAGGTCGGATCCGATACCCACAGGTTGCATCCAAATGAAGTCACCTACTCAGATGGAACGTTATGGTGAGTACATAACTTCTAATTTCAGGCCAGTAAAGCCAAACCCCATTAGCTGTTGATATGCATAGTTCCGCCTTGTTATGACCTCATCAGCACAGCACAAGCAGAGTCCTCAGCCCCATTGGGTGAACAGCAGTCTTCCGAGACCTCTCCAGAATACCCTTCTGAGGAGGTTCCCTGGAAGAGACGTTAGAAGAGGAAGCTCCTGGACTCACCAGACGAGTCAGTCACCTCAGACACTGACCTTGAGGAGTCAGGAGGGTCCCCACGGTCACCTTTTGAGGATAACTCCTTTGCGGATATCCTAGAAATTCTTAAACAGAGAAGCGGCTGGAAACCCATCAACCCTTCTGATGAGTAGTCTGTGTACCTGAAGGTGTTAGATCTCAACCTTCAGCCACCTGGGTGTCGCCGCCTTTCGATGTACTCATGGAGCTAGTCGAAAGGCGTTGGAGTCACCAGATACAATAGAACTGATCTCTTGGAGGCCAAATAAATTTATTACAGCTCCAACAGACAAAGAATTTCTTACAAAATGTGTCCCTGTTGATGCTATGGTGTGGCAGCGGCCAATAAGAAGGAACTTTCCAAAACGTCCTCATTTGTCCATCCACCAAACAAGGAGTCTTGATCGATGGACAGATACGGGAAGCGTATTTTCTCGTCAGCCACTTTTGCCCTTAGATTGCTGAACTACCTCACAACACTTCACTAGACATCAAAGAGATCTCCTGAAAGAGTTGGGAGATGTTCTTCAATGTACATTAGCTGCAAGGGTCTCGGATAAGGTATCCTCTCAGCTGTCTACCGTAAACTCCATAGTGAACTCCTCCATGAGGCTGATTTCTTATGTAGCAGATGGAGCGAGTAGGGCAATGAGTTCAGGAGTTTCCCTAAGGAGACACTCCTGAATGTGCTTGTGTAACTTTGTGGAACTCCTCAAGTCTACCTTTGTCAACTCCCCTTTTGATGGTTCCTCACTCTTTGGACCGAAAGTCAAAGACACACTCACCAGATGCGAGCTGGAAGGAAAAACTCTCTGCCGTTGGAGTATGTTTTTCCGTACTTTCCAGACCCTACCTTAAGGGTCAGAAGAGTGGAAAAATGTGGTTCATAAAATCCCAGGGAGTTTTTCAAAGCGCACAAGGTGAATCCTTCCCCAGGGGCAGAGGGGGAAGCATTAATGGTAGATGTCGCTCACGCGTCAGAGGGGGGGTCTGCAAAAACAAGGGTGACCATGATTTCTTTCGCGGTCGACTCTTCCAGTGCTCCTGAAAGGAGGCCCACTTGCCCTCCTCTGGAGGCAGTTGGGAGGCATTTATCTTTGTACCCGGAAGCCTGGCTAGAGATTACAAAAGAAAAGTGGGTACAAAGTATAATATCCAGAGGTTATTCCATCCCCTTTGCCTTCCTGTTCCATACGTCAAAAAAATCCAGATGTTCCACCCAGTCAAAGGGAACAGGCAACGGTAGATATTCAAAAGTTGCTGGACAAAAGTGTCATCCAAAGAGTCCCCGCAGACCAAATAGGATTCGGAACTTACTCGGGATTATCTTTAGTGCCAAAAAGAACAGGGGACTGGAGACCCATCTTGGATCTCGGCAAACTAAAAGAATCTGCAAAGAAGTCAAAGTTCTGAATGGTGACACTGCAGTCTATTCTCCCCTTTTTAGGGAAAGACAATTGGATGTGCTCAATAGACCTCCAGAATGCGTACTACCATATAAAAATGGGCAGGCCATCAAGGAGTCATTTGCGCTGCCAGCTGGGAGCCAGTCATTACCAATTCCGAGCTCTGCCCTTTAGTTTCACTGCTGCCCCCAGAGTGTTCACCAAATACATGGCAGTAGTCATGGCTCAGTTGAGATGATTGAGATTCCAAGTGTTTCCATACCTAGATGACTGGCTCCTGACTGCCACCACCAGGCATCTACTGTAACAGGCAAGAGAAGCCACATTACAACTTTGTTCTTACTTGGGGATAACAAGAAATTCAAAAAAAAAATTGCCTTGTTGCCATGTCAGCATATTACATATTTCGGAGCACATCTCAACACAGTCTCCGTCATGGCAAAGTTTCCTGTGGAGAGAGTCTCTCTTCTAAGCCAACAGACTTTATATCTTCTGCCAAGAGCCAAAGTAAAGGTGAAATCAGTCTTAAAATATCTAGAAACTATGGCAGCAACGATAACGCTAGCTTTTCTAGCCCGGATGCACATGCGAATTCTGCAGTGGCTCCTTTTTTCTCAATGGTCATTTCAAGAACTTCCCATGTCTCACCAGATCAGAATCATAGAGTCATGCAAGAAGGATCTATGATGGTGGCTCTTTTCCAGTCGAGTAATGTTAGGTCGCCCCTTTACCCTACAACAACCTGTGGTGACAGTGACCACGGACACCTCCCAGATAGGGTGGGGGGCATTATCTGGGGAGGACGGTCCAAGTCATATGGCAGGAGCACAAGGCCCATTTGCACATCAATGTCCTAGTGATGAGAGCAGTGCTGTTGGCGATGCAAGCACTTCAGGACTCTCTTCCATTAGGAACAATTGCAGTTCAGACAGACAACATGTCGGTGGTCTGGTACATTAGCAAGCAAGGAGGAACCAAATCCTATCCCTTTTGCCAGGAGGTATTCAGAGTATAGCAATGGGCTACATCTTCCCGAAGCTTTCCAGTAGCAATGCACATTGAGGGGGAAATCCAACGTGATAGCAGACAGACTTAGCAGGGTAATACTCACAAGTGGTCCCTAAAACAAGAGATAGCGGTGATTATTTTCCGGAAATGGGGCCAGCCTTGCTGCGACTTCTTCGCAACACCCATGAATGCCAAATGCAGCAGCTACTTTGCCCTAGTCCCCCCTCAGGGGTAGTCACCAAGAGATGCACTTGTACATGATTGGCCCCCGGGACTTCTTTATGCATTTCTCCCCTTTCCTCTAATACCCAAAGTCATACAGAAAGCCAAGTAATTGAGAAGCAGGCTAATTCTCGTTGCTCCATACTGGCCTTGTCAGATTTGTTTTCCCTTCCTCTGGACTCATCTTCAGGAGGAACCGTGGGTTCTGGACACAGTTCCAGACCTTCTGACTCATAAGTCTAGAACACCCCACCCCTCCCTCCAAACCTTCAAATTGACAGGGTGGCTGCTCCAGTTCCAAGTTTAGTCAGGCTTCATAATTTCACAACAGCAGTGAAATATATCTTAATATCTTCACACAAGGCTTCAACCAGGACGTTATATTCCAGTAAATGGAGGACATTTTCATACTGGGCCACAACAAACGACATTGATCCTTTCTGTGCCCCAATCAGCTCTATTCTTGAATTCCTGGCAGAGCTCTTTCAACAAGGTCCTGATGCAGCTACTATTAAAGTCCAGTTAGCTGCAATTTCTAGTTTTCATATAGGTGAGTGGGCTCCTAACTTGATGTGATACAGATTGTGCAAAGCATGTTTAAAAGGTACTTGCTTATTAAGCTCGCCCATTAAAGAGCCTCTATCACCATGGTTTTGAATTTTGTTGTATCATATTTAACTTTACCTCCCTTTGAATCCTCTTCAACATGTGATCTCAAATTTCTGTCGTGGAAAACAATTTTATTAGTGGCCATTACTTCTGCAAGGAGAGACTTAGAATTGCAAGCCCTATCAATCAAACCTCCTTACTTGATCTTCCATAAGGATAGAGTATCCCTTGGAAGTAACCCATCCTTTTTACCCGGTGTGTGTTCTCAAACTAATCTAAACCAGTCTATTGAGCTGCCAGTATTTTTCCCAAATCATGGCAGCAAGGCAGAATACAAGATCCACCAATTAGATGTGCACAGACACCTCAGCTTCTATTTACAGAAAACCAAAGATTTTAGGAAATCTGACCAATTGTTTATTTCCTTTTCAGAAGCAAAAAAAGGTATGCCTGTTTCTAAGGTCGCACTCTCAAACTGTCTTTCAAGTTGTTATCACCTTTATCTACAGTACTAATAACAGAGAGCTACCATTCAAGGTCAAGGGATACTCTGCAAGGGCCATAGCAACATCTGCCTATCTAGCTAGACTATCTATGGACAGTATTTGTGCCGCTGCTACGTGGGCAGGCCCCATATCCTTATCATTCATAAAGTGGATTTGGCCTCATTTGGTTCCACTGTGCTGAAAATTGTACTCCCATGCGCCACCCAGGAAATGTGGTGCTAGGGACACTGTCCCAACCAGTAAGAATGAAGGTGAGATAGAACAACATAACATAAAGAAGTTATGTACTCACCATAATGTTCCATGTTTGTTGTCCATCCCGCCCTTCATTTTTACAACCCTCCCGCCTTCCCCCAGCCCAAGGCTTCTGGATGACTTAGAGGTTTTTCCTTAGGCAAGGAGCTTCTCTGACTTTCTTGGGTATATCTATCTTGTGCAATATAATACATGTAAAAACACATTACTATGGTTAGCAGGAAACAAGATCTGGGGAATTACACCACTGCATAATGGGATAAGTATTCAGCCACGAGTCAAGTGAAAGACTTTGAGCTTTAGTATTCGGCCAGTATTCATCATAATTTAACACAGGAAGAAATAACTTTATTAAAAGACATCAGTGGCATGCATGCGGTCAGGGTAGTGGAACCTGACAAAGGTAGGGGCCTAGTGGTTATGGATGTGAACAAATATATTGACAGAATATTATGTATACTATATACAGATACATAGGAAGAAGTTTTGGTCACTGAAATGTATATTTCATATCATAGCATTGACCTTGCACTAGACGATTTGATGTTGAATAGTCAGATTAGTGTGAGTGACCTTGGATTTCTGAAGGTACTGCACCCTAGAACCCCCACCATTTTTGGCATACTCAAGAGTCTTTATAAGAGTTTAGAAGAACCCCATTGAGGCCTATTGTGGATGCAAAGGCCTCAGAAACCCTGCCTGTAGCTAAATACATAGATGTGAACATTAAGAATCTCTTTACTGAACATAAATATATTTTCAGGGATTCTTGGGATGTTTTATCCAAAGTTTCAGATGATTTATATTCTGAAGAATTGTTATTCGTCACTATCGATGTATGTGAACTTTATTTTGTCATTCCACACTCTGAGGGTTTGGATATGTTCTATGAGTTTTTATGTAACCACCCTAGTGTAGACCACGACAAAGCACTGACTGTTACCACCTTGATGAACCTGGTTTTAGGAAACAACTTTATAATTTTTGAAAATCAGCTTATCTGAAGTAGTTAACACCATTTGGTCATCAACCTGTGGGCTTCGGATCCAGACCAGATCCGAGATGGCAGTTTCACCAGCATCAGATTCGAGCTCCAAGCTTCTCCCCTTACCCATAATACTACTGCATCTTCTTCCTTCCCTCAGATCTCGTTTGCCGTGCATCGTGTTCGCTGAGCTCCAGGTGGTAAGACTGTTGTTTTGGGGTTTTTTCAGTGTAAGTGTGTGTGTTTCCTAATTATTTAGGTCCCTTTATTCCTCCCCCATGCGTTCTCTGTTGAGTTTTAGTGTTAGTTAAAAAAAAAAAAAAAAAAAAGTCTATAGTAGTTGTGTTAGTCTTGGGTTAGCGTAGGCCTTCTCCTCCCCTTTCCCGCCTCGTGTTTTGAGTGTTGGAATTGGGTAGCCAGCCACTATTATGTCAGACCAACATAAGTTGGTCTTCAGAAAATGCACAGTGTGGCCATAAGCTATTCCCTGCAGATGGCCACACTCTGTGCGTTGTTTGTTTAGGGGCCACTCGTTTGACTACTGAGTGCACCATATGTGCGGGGTTTAACCCCAGGGCCTTAAAAGACCATAAGGCTAAATTTATCTTGAAGGGGCTTCTCCCCTACATGGAGACGGCTGCCTCCTCGTCTTCTTTCGCGGCTGTCATATCTGTGACTGCTCCCTCCACTTCTGTTGTGTCCTCTCCTCCCTCCCAGGCTGGGACATATCCTCCTGACTACTGACCCGGGGAAAGGGAGAAGAAGAAAGCAAAAGAGAGGCACTATGAAAAAGAGAAAGGGAGAAAGCCATGGTGGTAGCAGCTGCCACTTAGATGGAACTGGCTCAGGAGAGTTCCACGGTCCAGCCCCGGACCGAAGGTCCAGGACAATGGACCGTTGGGAAAGCGACTTATGCTTCAGCCACCTTTTGTATAAGGGTGCTGAACTATATGGCCCATATTACCAGACTGCAGCATGACCTGATCAAAGAGTTCACTGCGTCTCTCCCAGAGTCCATGTCGCCAGACGATAAAAGCACAATCTCTACGCGAATGGCCACTCTGAAAGCGGTTACCAACACGTCCATGTTACTCCTTTCTCATGCCACCAAAGGAGCAGCATGGGCGGCCGGGTCCAGCATTGCTGTGAGGCGACATGCCTGGTTCAGGCTATGTAATTTTGCAGAACCTTTCAAGGTGTATTTTGCGAATGCTCCCTATGACGGCTCTTCCTTGTTTGGAAAGTCGGTCCGTCACACACTAGTCCAGAGTGAGAAGGACAGGAAGAGACTGTCTGCCGTCAGAATCTGCATCTCTAACCCCCAAAGATCCTTCTCCAGGAATCAGTGGGGTCAAAAGAAGATTTGGTTCCAGAAGTCTCAGTATTCCCGGGAAACTCAGGACTCCTTTTCCCCTAGAGGCAGTGGGGGACAAGACTGACACCGGCCCAGAGGCGGGGGAGGGAGTCCGAAGAACTTCGGGTCTCGAGAACCGTTCTTGGACAGACCTGCGCAGCAGCCCTGAGGGGTTGCCCAACTGCTCTGCTCTGGAGGCAGCCGGGGGCCGTTTCTCTATGCACCTAACAGCATGGGAGTCCGTGTCAACAGACCGTTGGGTGCTGCAAATATCCAAAGGTTACACAATTCCCTTTGAGACACATTCCTCTTCTCCAAAGCACCTCCCAGATGTTCCACCCACACAAAGGGAGGCAGCAGCCATCGAAGTAGAAAAGCTGCTAAGCAAATGGGCCATCCACCCTGTCCCCCCAGATCACTCCGGATCAGGCATCTATTCTAGGTTCTTTTTGGTGCCAAAAAAGGTGGGGGACTCCAGGGCGATTCTCGACCTTTCCACTCTGAACCTGTCAGTTGAGAAAGAAAAGTTTGGATGGTCACTTTACAGTCCATCCTGCCTGACCTGCAGGAAAATGACTGGATGTGCTCTATAGACCTCCAGGCTGCGTACTACCATATAAAGATGCACAGATGTTCCAGGAGGATTCTCCGCTTTCAGCTAGGGGCCAATCACTACCAATTCCAGGCCCTACCCTTTGTTCTCACTACAGCCTCCAGGGTGTTCACCAAGGTCATGGCAGCAGTAGTGGTTCACCTGAGGCTTCAGGGCATACAGGTCTATCCGTCCCTTGACGATTGGCTCCTTGCCGGTCCCACCAGGCATCTACTTTGTCAAGCCAGGGATTATTTCCGGAAATTGTAAGACTTGCTGGGCATCACTATAAATATAGGCAAGTCCACTCTAAAACCGATTCAGGTCCTGGACTGCATAGGGGCGAAAATAGACACATTGCAGTCCAAAGTCTTTCTGACTCCAGAGCGGGTTCGGAGCCTTCATCTTCATGTCCTCGTGATTCTTCAGTATCCCTTTCCCCCAGCTGCAATGGTGTTAAGAGCCCTAGGATCCATGGCAGCCACTATCACTCTTCTTCCTTGTGCTCGCCTTCACATGTGGGTTCTGCAGTGGATGTTGACGGTCGTCTATTGACTCATCCGATTCGCATAAGCAAGGCATGCAAGAAGTCCCTCCTCTGGTGGCTCCACTCTCCAGAGATAGTAGAGAGATTGTACTTTGTTGTGGTCCCTCCCCAAGCCATGGTGACCATGGGCGCCTTCTGACTGGGGGGGGGGGCATTGCTTGGGCAGGACAGTCCAAGGCACATGGTCCCTAAATGAGACCAATTTGCATATCAATGTTCTGGAGATGAGGGTGGTCTTATTAGCATTGCAGACCCTTCATGCTGATCTTCCTCTGGGAACTATTGCGATTCAGACAGACAACATGTCAGTGGTCTGGTACATCAACAAACAGGGAGAAACCAGATCCTACCCCCTTTGTCGAGAGGCTATGAGAGTGTGGGAATGGGCGATCTCCACCAACCATTTTCTGATAGCAATGCACATTCCTGGTCGGTCCAGCATACTAGCAGACAAATTGAGCAGAACTATCCTAATGCCTTACGAGTAGTCTCTAAATCCTTGTGTAGCTGAGCAGATCTTCCTCGAGTGAGGTCGGCCTTGCTGTGATCTATTCGCATCTTCCTCCAATGTGAAGTGCAGCGAGTTCTTTGCTCTGATCCCCCCACAGGGTGAATCCCCTAGAGACTCTCTGGTCCATGGTTGGCCTCCCGGTCTTCTTTATGCATATCCCCTGTTGCCCCTCATGACAAAGTTTTTACAGAAGGCTCATCGGTTGGGGAGCAGAGTCATCCTCATTGCTCCATTCTATCCTCACCAGATCAGGTTTCCCTGTCTGTGGTCTCATCTGTTAGCTCCTCCTTGGATCTGATTCTGAATCTTATTTCGCACCCTTTGGGGATTCCTCTCCCAGACCTGGGCAGTCTGAAGCTTATGGCTTGGCTGCTCCAGTTCCATTGATTACCAGGACTCTTGGATTTTCTTCCCCCGTTAAGTCTATTCTGGTGGTAGCGCATAAGTCATTTACCAGAAACGTTTACGGTAGTAAATGGAAGCGTTTTTCGATCTGGGCTTCTCAGAGGGATCTGGATCCTTTTATGGCTTCAGTGCTAGCCGTTCTTGAATTTTTAGCACACCTTTTCCAGCAGGGCGCCAGCTCTTCTACGGTGAAAGTTCAACTGGCTGCCATTTCTAATTTCCATGTAGGCGAAACATGGGGTCTTTGGCTTCTTCCAGACTTTACAAGACCTTAATTTAAGGGACTTTTGTTTTATGGCCTCCGGTGAAGGACCCCACTCCTCCTTGGGATCTTAATTTAGTTTTACAGGCGTTAGTTGCTCCGCCCTTCGAGCCGGCTGCCTCTGTGGACTTGAAATTTTTGTCTTGGAAAACAGCTTTCCTAGTTGCTATCACCTCAGCGAGGAGAGTGTCAGAACTTCAAGCATTATCTGTTAAACCCCCTTATATGTTTTTTCATAAGGACAGGGTCGCACTTCGGACTAATTCTTCTTTTTTGTCTAAGTGACTTCAGAGTCAAATATCAATCAATCAATCTGTATGTCTTTTTTCCAAATTTTCAGAACAAGGGGGTATATAAACTACATTTCTTAGATGTACATAGACAGTTAGGTTTTTACTTGCACAGGACTAAGCCCTTTTGCAAGTCTGACCAATTGTTTGTGTCCTTCACTAGACCTTTTCGAGGCAAACCAGTTTCCAAGGTGACAGTTGCCAAGTGGCTTTCCCTTTGCATTCTGTAGGTTTACAAAGATAAAGGTATGCCTATTCCAGGGAGGGTTCTTGGCCATTCTTCCAGGTCCATGGCTATGTCAGCTGCTTTTTGGTCCAGAGTATCCTTGGATGATATTTGTTCAGTGAGGGAGAGCATCCTTTGGCCCCGGAACATCCTTCCATGAGGGCCTCCCAAGGTTATTGTAGCTGGGGACTCTGTCCCACAGGTTGTTGACCAAATGAAGTTAACTGCTTCAGATAAAGAAGTTATGTACTTACCATAACGTTCCATCTGAGTTGTTAGACTTCATTTGTCATCAACCATCCCTCCCTCCTTCCTCCTGGACTTGTTATTGGGTTATTTCGCCTGAGTAACCAAGAGATAGTACCCTTGCGGCCCTCTTTCTTTTACTTGTGGGTCAGGTATTGTCAGTTGGGCTCATGTGTTCGGTGGCAAACTCGATCTGGGGGAAGGAAGAAGCAGTGGTATTATGGGTAAGGGGAGGAGCTTGGAGCTCAGATGTGATGCTGGTGAAACTGCCGTTTCTGATCCGAAGCCCACAGGTTGATGACAAATGAAGTCTAACAACTCAGATGAAACGTTAAGGTAAGTACATAATTTCATTTTTCAACAACTTAAAGGTGTGGCAATGGGTGCAGTTTGTGTACGCACATTTGCCAATACAATGGGAAAGTCAATATGTCCTCTACTCTGAGTTTAGTAACTGTTGGACACTTTACGGGCGATATTTAGACAACATCATTTTTTGGAAAGGTGGTAGGGAAAAACTTAACAAATTTTTGTACATTTGAACAGCAGTACATCCTTTTTTTAAGTTTACCATGGAAATAGGTGAAGATGATGTCCATTATTTGGACGTGACCATCTCCAAGAATGGAGGTGAAGGTAGGTTTGACTCTAACATATACAGAAAACCTACCTACTCTAACTCATTAATTCAGTTTAAAAGCCATCAACCTATCTATCAAAAAAAGTCCCTGGTCAAAGGCCAGATGGTGAGACTCGTCCGTATGGTGACTAATGACTCTACCTTTAGTGAATAATGTGTAATTTTGAAGGATATGTTGATCAATAGAGGGTATCCAGCTTTATTCTTGGATAATATTTTTTGAGAGGTCATCAGGAAAAGACAGGAAGGCATTTTTAAGCCACTACTTGGGACAAATTGTGATTTAGTTACCATGAATGGTAAAAGAGACATAGTGAATTGTCAAAGAGTGATAGAATATGTGAAGTAGGGATATGCTCTCTAAAGGCTCAAAAGCCGAGGCACTTGAGGAGTCTGTATTTTATGCTTTGTATTTGCTGCTAACCAGATTTTATTGTATCCAGTGTGTGCTTATTTTACCTGTTTTGTGGGACTACATTGTGGATCTACTACTGGACTGAACTATAATTTTAATAAAATATAAAGGTAATCACTGGCTTCTTTCCTTGTGTGGTGGTGAGCTGTTCTGTTTCCAGTTCGTGGTAAAGTAGAATTTTCAAAGAGCCCTAATACTGCCATATAACAGACATTAT
The DNA here is from genome assembly GCF_019279795.1 of Protopterus annectens. Lineage (NCBI taxonomy): Eukaryota > Metazoa > Chordata > Ceratodontiformes > Protopteridae > Protopterus > Protopterus annectens. The sequence goes on along the minus strand of NC_056750.1, from coordinate 809,330,945 downwards.
GACAGCATTAGGGACATAATACAGCATAACTGGGACATCTTTAGGGCTGACATTGAGTATGTGGAGAAAATGGGGAAGGACCACACAGTGGTGTATAAGAAAGGTCTGTGCTTGCTTCAAAAACATACTTGAAAGACAAAAGGAAAAAAGTCATCCTGGCTGCATGTCTAAATGCAGACATTGTAATCAATTTAGGTTTGTAAAGGAAGGTGAAGAAATTTGTATACCCAGATGGGGAGTTGTCAAATTTTGTCAGAAGTTGAACTGCCAGAGCAATAATGTCATGTATCTTGCTGAGTATCAACAATGTTTGTCATTTTACAATGGTAAGACTAAGAGTAAATTTAAAAGTAGACTCTACCAACACCAATATGACATAACAAGAATGACAAAAGAAATGCTCTTGCAAACCATGTGAGCAAAAATCCCACACATTCCTTTAAATACACTTGTGTAGAAAAGGTGGACTTTGATCAAAGGGGTGGACCTCATGAATTGCTTCTAGAATACAAGGAGTTGATTTGGCAACTCAGGAGTAATGCACTGGTGTCCCCTGGGCTAAATGAGTCTGCCTCGATCAGCAGTGTTTTGAAACTAAAGGCTGAATATGCTTTTTCTTAGATTTGTGTTTATGAGCTTTTTTAGCTATCACAGTGCTGCTATTTTTGTTCGCACAGTATGTATGTGTTTTTATACACATATTTTATCTGTGTTTTTTGTAACAAGCAAGGTTTTGAACTATGTAAAAACATGTTTTTTTGTATTTTTTTGAATACTGTATTTTTAAATTGTACAGATGGGAGTGGTTGTAGTATCATGTGACTGTGACGTACCTATTTAAACATTTCACTGTTGTATGTTGGTGTTCTGAAGATGTTGGAAACAGTTCTGATGAAGGTGCTAAACTTTTATTAAAGTGGAGTTCTGCAATTTGCAGTCCGCTCTGATTTATTGTTTTTTATCATTGCATCACCTTTATCTACAGTACTAATAACAGAGCGCTACCATTCAAGGTCAAGGGACACTGTGCAAGGGCCATAGCAACATCTACCTATCTAGCTAGACTATCTATGGACAGTGTTTCTGCCAATGCTAAGTGGGCAAGGCCCCATACCCTTATCACTCATTATAAAGTGGATTTGGCCTCCAGGGACAGGGCCTGCTTTGGTTCCAGTGTGCTGAAAAGTGTACTCCCATGAGCCACCCAGGAAATGTGGTGCTAGGGACACTGTCCCAACCAGTAAGAATGAAGGTGAGATAGAACAGCATAACATAAAGAAGTTATGTACTCACTATAATGTTCCATGTTTGTTGTCCATCTCGCCCTTCATTCTTACAACCCTCCCGCCTTCCCCCAGCCCAAGGCTTCTGGATGACTTAGAGGTGTTTCCTTAGGCAAGGAGCTTCTCTGACTTTCTTGGTTGTATCTATATTGTACAAGTATGATACATGTAAATGCATTACTATGGTTTGATCACTGAAGAAGGCCTTGGGGCCGAAACTGGTCTGATTCTTTTGTTATGCCATTATGTATTAAAATATATTATATATATTCACTCTTTGGTGCTGGACTCATTTTGATTTTCTTAATTGTTTTTTTTACCTTTTGCACCCTACCATACATGCAAGTACTTTGTGTGAGGATAGGTATTCAGCCATGAGCCAAGTGAAAGATTTTGAGCTTTAGTATTCAGCCGAGTAGGAGCCGCAGATCGGCTCTGAACCCAGCCAGAAAGAATGAAGGGCGAGATGGACAGCAGACATGGAACAGTATGGTGAGTACATAACTTCCTCTTTTTATTTGTCTATCACCATCTTAGCTTAGGCATCTATTTAATTTTGTCCTTTATAAACATTAATTCTTCTTAAGCTATTTACTAGTCTGCATTTCTATTTGCACAAGTCCCATATCCTCAGTTTATATAACAACTCCATGTGGCCTTTAATCACTCAGTTTAGATAATGCCACATGTTCAGTTATGATTATAATGTCAGCTGTCCAGAGTGTACTTTTGGTCAGTCGCTCAGGATTACACAATGTTTCATTGTGTTAAAGTTTCCTCCCATCATTTCCTTTGGCCCAAATCTCTGTCTGTTCCCCGCAATGCTCCTTTCATTGTAAATGAATTATCTCATTGATCTTTGTGTTGCAGCATTCTAAGTGAGAATCTACAATACTCTTAATGCATTGTCTCCTTTGTCTGCAGTCATTTCCCCCTAACCACCATCTTAAGTATCCACCTCTTCCTTCTGTATTGTTTCTCGTCCTGCTCTGCTAGCAGTTGCATTAAGCTGTCCTGGATCTTCTTGGTGTTTTTTTTTTTATATTGCTTTATGCTTCTGCTGCATCTGCATATTGAATAGAGGAAATGGCTTTACTGGCCTTATCTCTTGTAGTGTCCCTTGAGCGCTACCTTATTCCAGCCTTGCCCCCTTCAGTTCTGTGTTGCTGCATACATACATTCTTCTCTAAATTACTGGCACTCCCTCAATTCCTTCAGGGCTTATTGTGGTACTATAAACAGTTTCAGCAGCACTGGGAAAAACACTTTCAACAATGCCAGATAAATTATTTTAAATCTCAGTCCTAGCATTTACACAGCTTGAAAACTTGGAATGGATTTCGCTCTTCAGAGTCTTGTATTTAGGGAATAATTTGGATCAACAAAAACCCAAGAATCCCTTATTTTAATATTTTCAAAAAGAAAAATCTGTGGTATCCTTCAAAGTCTCAGAAAAAACAGTATGCTACTTATACTGGGCCAAAAACAAACCAATCAGAAACTTTAAACCATAAACAAAAGAGGATGAAACAAACCACAGCAGGCAGCAGATAAAAAATAATTCCATTTAATGGTAAATGCTTTTGCAGCACATCAAGCTGCTTCATCAGACCGTCTGAGGAAACAGTTTGATGTGCTGCAAAAGCGTTTACCATTAAATGCAACTCTTTTTTATCTGCTGCCTGCTGTGGTTTGGTTCATCCTCTTTTGTTTTTGGTTTATTCTTGTTCAGTTTTGATTGAACCAATTATCTACACCGCATTCTTGTTCTTCTGTAATCAGAAACTTTGCAGTGTGAAGGGTGTGAAGTTTACTCCTTGAAATATGTTGGAAGCAAATTTACTTACATCAAAGTCTAGATAAGAAGAGACTGCCTAAGGGGTTGTGCTTTAACAAGAAGCCTGTGTAGAATACTATGGATGAAACCCTGCGGGCTGAATCTTCTGATACCTTAACTAATGCTTGCTTCAGCATCATAGGACAGCTCCTTAAAAATAACCAGGCTAAACAGGAAGTAACTAAAGCTGTAATCTCAGAGCTGGAGACAGCTATAATAAATGAGAACCACAAAGACCTTGATGCGAGGTTTGATTCTCTGAGAGAGAGGGTTAAAAGCTTTGAACAATCCATTAAAGAACGTAAACTGAAGAAGATGAAAAGGGATCAGGATGATAAGGATGACCCTGAGAAATTTAATAAGACAAAAAACAAGAATAAAGACAGATAATTATTTTAACTACAACTGCAGACTTGGTAACAGGAGATTCAACGGAGGCTACAAAAAATGCCACCAGCAACCTTAGCAGGTTTTTTGAGAGGGAAATGATGCAAGGAACCAGGTAGAGGCATGACACGGCTGAAACAGGTTTCCCCACTGCTGTCATATTCACAGCTAACATTGGCTATCAGCACACCTTGGAGGTCCAATGAGGGCCAATGTTACCTAGATCAGAACCTGACCCAGAATCATAGAATGGATCAGAGCCATTAGAAAGATATGGTGGAGGAACACCTGAACCAGAACCAGTATCAGATCCAGAATCGACAGAACAACCGAGGCCAAAGACAACATGGCTATCGAGCAGCAACTGGAACACGGAGATGCACACCATCAAGAGGAACATTAATACCAGTACAGACATCAACCACAACACCAACAACAGGATCAGTACCAATACCATTATCAGGACCATTGTAGGAGTTCCAGAGGAGGACAATACTATTGGAGACACCAGGAAGACTACCACTCCAATCCTGCAAGACTCCAAAAGTCACAAGAAGTGTTTCAGCGATCCCCTCCAGAAGACCGGAGAACCAGGCAATGTAGAGGAGTGAGGGAAATGAAATACTTGTGAGAGCCCAACTACACCACAGGACGCAGAGCCAGACGGAGAAACCAGCCATGCTATTAACTTACCCTGCTGTGTGGAATCACTTCAAAAAAAGAACTAACTGACATTGAGATTAGTGTACTTTCAAAGGGATTAACTTTTGTTCCCCGCTGGAGGTCTGGCACAGCATAGGTACTGGCTGATTTAAAATCCTATGTCAGAAAATTGAATCTGAAAGTTCTGTACCATGATAAATCTGATACTACTGAGAAAAAAAAACTATTGAATAAACAATACAAAGACCCAATAATTATTGCCCTCCCTTTCACCAAACTTTAGCAGCTTTTGAGGTCAATGTGAAATGGATATCAGGAAGGTGCTGCAAAAACCAGCACGGAGAAGGTTCTGCAACCTTAACAAACATGGAAAAAAAGCATTTTTAGAGCTAGGCAGAGATCAATCTTGACGGATTATGAAGGCTGAAAAGGGAGGAGTATTGGTGTTACTGATATTAGCAGCTATAACCAGAGGAGAGAAGAAATGTTGAGTGACACGAACTATTATGACTCTAACTTTAGAAGAGATTAGGGCATCAAACAACAACTGGTACACAGCCTTGACTGCATTTTATGATGGTTTGTTAACAGATAACCTGTTTTGACTATCTACAGACACCCCCCCCCCCCGCTTGCCTAAAATCTTTGGAATCCCTAAGCTACATAAAACCCTTCTTACAAGCCAGTGGTTGCAAGCGGGGTGGGGGGTGCCCCTGACCGAAGCTGCTGCCATCTACCTGGATTTTATATTGCAGCCTCTGGCTGAGAAGAATATTTCACACAGAAAAAGAATCTAATGATTTTTTTAAAGAAAATTTTAAAAAATGTTAATCGATGCTAATAGCATTTTATTAACAATTAATAGGTAAACTTTTAGATGTGGTGCTTAGCTACAATTTTTTTTTTATGTTTAATGGTAATTTGTATAAACAGACTGGTATAGCCATGGGGGCAGCTCTGGCCTCTAGCCTAGCCAAAATAGCCATAGGCAAGTGGGTGGAGGATTATGTTTTTTAACAACAGAAAATACATGCAACATATCACAGTGTATCTGTGCTTTATTGATGATATCTTTAGTGTGTGTGAAAAGGAGACTGCTAAATTAGAAGATTTTATCCACTATCTGAATCAAACCACCAGCTTCCTACATTTCACCTCTTCCCACAGCCTCACCTCTGCGGTCTTCTTAGATATGCACATTACTAAAGACTTGGACCAAGGTAAAATGGACATAGATCTTTGCAGAAAACCTACCAGAGTAAACCTTCTGATACATAATAAGCATCTCCATCTCACCAGGACAAAATATAACAGTGAGTCCTAGGGCTGCAGGTTGGCCAGGATCACCACAAAAATGGAACCCTTCCTTAAGAACCTAAATGATCTTGAAAATGATTTTTTGGTGAGGGGATACAAAACAATATGTTAAGAAGCATTCTGGAACATATAATTGAACTAAAAAGTACAAATTCACCAGCACTTAACAATCCTTATAACAGACTTTAAAAGAAATCAATGGACAACAAATCTGAAGACATTTGTATCTTGATTTTTGCTGTTGACTATCACAACATCATTAATATTATTAGAGAGAAGTGGGCCATAATTACTGAAAGCCTGTATCTAATGGACATCTTTGGATAAGCTCCTTTCTTTGTATATAGGAAAGCCAGAAACATCAGGAGTTGGGTTGAAGGTAGGCCCGGACCACTGGATATATGCACCAATAAGTGTGGAGCCAACTGTGTTTTTTGTCAGCACATACAGGAGGGAGACATGTTTGCCCTTGTTTAAAGAAACTGATTAAAACCAATGCAGGAGGTGGCTGTAACTCAATGCAGGTGGTTTACAGGGCAAGCTGCAGTGAGTGTTAAGCATTTAATGTGGGGAAAATGCTCAACAGACTTAAAAGAAGGATTTCTGGCCATCTTTCTGAAATTGGAACGAAGTGCAAGAATAATGCACTGGCTCGGCACCTGCAGCTTCGCAAAATAAATTCTGGCTTTAAATTTCTAATTATTGATTGTTTGGAACTTTTGGAACTGGAAGGAGACATCCCTAATATTTTAGAAAAATGTGAACTACTGTGGTAGCTGAAACCAAACTGTTTTAGAAAACCGGAGCTTAATTTATTTATTATTGCTCCATAAAAAGCATACTAGAACTCAGAAAACTGCCCCACTGTGTAAAAGACTATTAAAAGTCTGATATAGGACTGATTAATGCTGAGATTACATGCTAATATCGTTATAAACAAATATCAAGCATTTTAAATATTTTGCTGCGGTAGCTTTGTCGCCTCACAGTATGACATTATCCTATTCGATTCTCAGCTAGAGCGTCTTCTGTGTGGAGACGTGTGAATGGACGTACCTTCGTTGAAGGCTGTGCGTCAGAGCTGGAAACTCAGCACGTAAAAATCAACTGCCAGTAATTAGCAGACCGGAGTTCTGCTGTGGCAACCCCTAACCAGGAAAAGCCGAAAGACACAACAACAATGAAAATAACTGACATTGATGCTGTTTTCTGATAATTTTACTCATTTAAGCTAATTGCTTTCTTAGTTAGATGCCAATCTTTAACACATCCCCATAGCCTTAATGCTTTATTTTTAACATTTTTCACTGTATTTTCCACCTTGACAATCATAGCTGTGGTTTTCAGCCTATTTAGGTGTGCACTTGTAGATTTATACACAAGTTCATTAATGTTATGTTTTTTATGCACAGACCTGATGAAGTATTTATTTGGTACAAAAGTGATTTTAAAAGTGTTTCAGTTTATAAGTTAGTAATAAATATTCTGATGTCTAGTTAGTCATTTTGTTATTGAGTTGGATTCTTAATTAACAAAGTTTGAATTAGTACATTCTCTGTAATAAGCTGATCTGATGTTGTCTGCTTCATTCACCCCCCCCGACAGGGTCTCGGATCCGACCCTTTGGTCCAGCTCGCCACTTCCACATTCTTGTATCTGACTCTCAAGCTCCTCCCACAATGCCCTTCATCCACCCAACTACTTCAAATCTCTTGCCGCTCAACGAGTTCAGACACAGATTTCCTCTTTCAAACTATTGTTAGTCTTCAAGGATTTTGTAAGTGCCTTTGGCATTCTTTTTCTCTTCCCTCTCTTTCTAGTGTGTGTGTGTGTGTGTGTGTGTGTGTGTGTGTGTGTGTGTGTGTGTGTGTGTGTGTGTGTGAGTTCTTGCATTTAATTTCTTTCTCCTGTTTAAGACAAAAATAAATACATTTTTTAGTTAATAGTCAAGCGTTATATCTTAGCTTATAGTTAGAGTTTAATTTAAAGGTTAAGTATATTTTAATCTTAATACTGTGTTAGTTTTGTCTTAAGGTTTCTCTGCTTGGTATAATTCTTACCTGTCTGTTATTTTTGGCGGGTACTTTCTTTAGTTATGGCTGACAAACTGGTTCCGGGCTTTAAACACTGCACTTCTTGTGGGCATAAAATTCCCTATCAGGATGCCCACGAGGAGTGCGTGTACTGCCTGGAAGCCGACCGTCTAAACGCTGAGTGTTCTGTCTGTGCAGCCTTTAACCCCTGGGCTTTAGCCAACAGATGGAACAAATTTATCTTAAGGGGCCTTCTTAGGTTCATATGTTCATACTAGGCTATCTGCCCTAGGGCATTTATAAGCCTAGCCAGAGTGTGTTTGGCTTTCGCCACCCTTTTTAAATTAATTTTGCTATGCCCTTTTTCGAGGTTAGTATACTGTGCCTCTGTCTAACAGTGACACAGAAGTGATACCCGGGGTAAACCTATGATCTCCCATCCACTCATCAAGATTCCTCTTGAAGAGAGTCAATGAGGGACTCTTGCCTAACCTGGACTGGGATTTTATTCCAGAGTGAAGGGAGCCTCTGGGTTATGAATCTGTCCCTCTAGCATGTCCTATTTATTTCAGTGCTGAGGTTCAAGTCTCTTGAGCGTGTAGCTCAATGGGATTTGGATTTTCTGAGGTGCAGCATGTCCATTAATTCTGGGTTGGACATGGCTTTATACGTCAGGCACAGATCGCCTCTGAGCAGGCGGTATGCCACTGAGTAGAGCTGGCGTTTCTTTAACCGGGCAGCATATGGCATCTGTTTGAGCCCTTTGATCCTCTTGGTGAGGTACTTTTGGGGTCTTTCCAGTTGCTGCAGGTGTCTGGTAAGGTACATCCCAAAAGGGGCATTGTACTCAATTATGGGCCTGATGAGGGATGAGTAAAGAGGCACGATGACCTCCCCTGATCTAGATGTGAATCCCTTCATGATTAGGTGGGCTATATAAAATATTCTTCTAACCACTTCGGCCACGTGGTTGTCAAATGAGAGATTGCTATCAACTTGGGTCCCCAGGTCCCTAATTACTTCTTCTGTACTTAATGGATTACCACCTATGTGGTAATTTGCGGGCACTTTGTTTTGCCAAAGGGGATGACTATACACTTTTTGGCGTTTAGCTTGAGGCCATGGCTCTGGCACCAGTTGTCTGTTTCTATGAGGCCCTTTTGGAGGATGCTTGTGTCGGCTGGAGAGTCGATTATGGTGCCCAGTTTGCAGTCATCTGCGAACTTGGTCAGCCACAGTCCTTCCATGTTGGCCTGTACCTCCGAGAAATATATACCAAACAAGAGAGGTCCCAGGACTGAGCCTTGTGGGATGCCACTTGTAATTGGTTTGGAGTCTGACATGGCTCCAGCAATTCTAACCATGTGGGTTCTGTCCCTGAGCCAGTTTGCAACCCATCTAGTGACATAGGGGTTTATATTTAAGCTGGTGAGCTTATCTATAATGCCCGAGTGGGGTATTGTATCGAAGGCTTTTGCGAGGTCCAGGTAGGCTGTGTGGACCACCTTTCCCTCGTCAATGGCCTTGGTGACTGTTTCAAAGAAATCAACCAGGTTTAAGAGGCAGGATCTGCCCTTAACAAAGCCGAACTGGGTAGGATCCAGTGTCTGTACGTACCCAATATCTTTATGAGGTCCATGATGATCCTTTCCATAGCTTTGCAGACCAAGCTAGTCAGGCTTATGGGGCGATAATTTCCAGGATCCATTGAGGCACCACCTTTGTGGAGAGGGACCACTTTTGCTGTACGCCACTCTTTGGGTACATATCCTGTATTAAGGCTGAGATTGAACAGTAGTTTTATGTTTGGGTTTAGCTCTTCTTGGAGTTCATGTAGGACGCAGCCCTGGACACCGTCTGGTCCCATTGATGCTGTGTTTTTTGCTTTGGAGAGGGCGGCTCTTACCTGAGCATCTGAGATGTCGGGGGCAGCACTCTGTTGGGATAGATATTTGCCCTTTTGGTGGGGAGGGGGGGGAGTTTGCACTGAACCTGTCAGCTAGGATGTTGGCAATGTCTGTGGGTTCGATGTATTTTTTGTCATTTTGGACTAATTCTGAGCATATCTGGGAATTCCCACCCAGGTTCCTAACATAACTAAAGAAAGCCTTGTGATTATCCTTAGTGTCCTGTGCAATTTTTCTCTCGAAGCTGGCCTTAGACAATTTTATGAGTGCCCGTAGTTTTTTGCTAATACTGATCAGAGTTGCCTTCCCTTTTTGGGATTTTGCTGTATCATGTAGTAGCTTCCTCCTTCTATTGTATAGTTTGTTTATGGCTGGGGTCCACCAGACAGGACTTCTGCCTTTGGAGGATTGGGTCTTGGTTTTATTTGGGATTGCATGATCCATGCATTCCTGAAGGTGTTCATAGAATGCGTTTATAAAGGATTCTGCGGTCTGGGCCATATTTTCCACAGGCCCGGGGGCTTTGAAGGATTCCACCTCGGTTTTGAGGCGTGTGAAATTTGCTTTAGAGAAGTTTTTCACTCTGGTTTTCTGGGCAGGGGATGGGGTCGGGATGTGAATATCCAGTGAGATTAGTTTATGGTCTGATCTTACCAGTGAGGGATACACTTCTTGTCTGGAGCATAGAGTCCCCATGTTGGTGATGATCAGGTCCAGTATGTTTTCCCCTCTTGAGGGAGTGGTAACAAGTTGTTCCATAGCATTTGAGTTTATACATTCTAGGAACCGTTGGGCTAGGGTGTTGGAGCTAGAGTAATGCTCCCAGTGTACGTTTGGGTAGTTGAAGTCGCCCAGTATAATGGTGTTTGGAGAGACCTTCATATTTTCCAGTGTTCTCAGGAAGGCCGAGTTGGGTTCTTGGGTTTGGGAGGGTGGTCTGTAGTAAGCTATAAACTGGAAGGCAGTTTTACCCACTGTTAGTTGCACATGGATAGTCTCTGATGCTTCGTGCTGTGCCACCAACTTGGAGGTGTGGGCATCTTTGACGAATATTGATACTCCCTCCTCCTTTTGTGGTTCGGTCCAAATTTTGGGGCCGAAAAGCATGGTATGGGGTGTAACCTGGTAGTGCTGGGGTGCTCTCAGGAGCCTTGAACCAGGTTTATGTTACTGCACAGATATCGATGTTCTCCATGCTAAGGAGAGTTTCGAGTGCGTGCATCTTGAGGTTTAGACTTCTGGCGTTGAGTAGCATTACTCTTAGTTTCTTATCCCTTGTGATAGCTATGGAGGTGGGTTTGTCTTTTGAGCCTTGCCTAAAAAAGGCACTATGGGGGTAGCAAGAGCCTTTGCCAATATCCGAAAGCCCAGGGGTGACAGGTGCATGCCGTCCCTAGCGAAGCATCGTGGCTTGTCGAGCATGTCATCCCAGGTTGACAGGCATTGGATCCCCTTTGAATGACACCAGTACTTAAGCCAATTGTTGAAATTGATCATCTTGTCGTCATATTGTGGCATCATTCTTGGTGAGGGTAACATGCTACTCAAGGTCAGGGTCATACCGGCCTGGGCTACATGCTCAGAGAGCTCCTCTATGTCTCTTTTTTTGTGTAGTCCAGGGAGGTATGTCTCAGGTCATTCACACCAGCGTGGACAATGACTGAGTCATATTTGTACTTGTCTTGGAGTGACCTGAATGCTTGTGTTCCTTCCTCGGCTGAGGCTCAGACCCCTTCCCAGGCTTCTACCTCCTCGATTTCTGCTAAGGAGTCAAAAAATAGGTCCCTCCTGGTTTTCCCAAGGGATAGTCCAGATTCAAAGAAGGCAAAAAAATTGGCAAAGTCCTCCTTAGATCTGCTAAAGTCCACTCCCCTCTCGGATTCTAAAGCTTTTTTGGACCTGGGGGAGATCGTACAGTATATCTCTGACTCCATCGTCGGCTTTAACTTCAGAGCCTACTGCTATGGATCTGAGAGCTTTGACAAGTGCCTGGCTCTCTCCTCCGGATCTAAACACTCTAGGCCCCTCTTGTCTGCTTCATCCAGGTCCTCCAGAAGTTTGTCTGAGGTCAACGTGGACAGTTTGGTGAGAAGGTTTCTTAAGGCCCAGATTCATTCAGATGGAGGTAGTCTCGGCTCCATCCCCTGTCAGACCCGTGAGCTACTCTAGTCAGCCCATCAGGACTCCTTCTGTGATCCAGCTCCCGCTTTTGGAGCCAGTGGATTCGGGACTATCATGCACATCAAATTCATTGCAGAGGAAGTTCCCTTCCTCAGTGTCGAGAATGCCCTTGATGAGTCCTGCTCCATCCCCTTTGGACTAGAGTGATTCTTAGAGCAGCGGCATTGGTGCCGGCTCCTGGGGATTGGGATGGGCTCCTTCCCTCTTAGAGCCATCCCTTCACTTGGCTGCTTTGGCAGGTAGCTCAAGTCCGATCCCTTCTCGGGGCCATAGATCTAGTACAAGTCCTTCCCATTTTTTTGGTAGTCTCTGCTCCGGGAGAACTGGATAGGGCTTCGGCGGAAGCTTTGCCCTTTCATGTAGTGGAGAAGGTTTTCTCTTGGTTTGGAGATTTGAATGTACAAGTTCCCCAAGCCAACCCTGTATCGCCATCAGATCCAGGCCTTACTCTGTTTCGTCCTGCAACAAGTCTTCCAGTCCCCAGCAACCTTCAAGATTTCCCTGCTTAAGAGGGATCTCCTCCTTCCAATACTTCTCCAGAAGACCCAGCTGAAAAAGTTCATCAGAAGAGGATGTGTAAAAGGAGGCATGTGGACTTCGCCTTGGAGTCCTTAACAGAAGATACTGACTTTGATGAAAGGGAAGGGTCCCCCCAATCCCCACCTGAGGATGTGTTCTTCGGTGACATATTGAAGATTGTAAAGCATCAAGGTGATTGGTCTGCCCAACCCCCTTCCTTTAAAGAGTCATTTATCTCGGAGGCATTTGGGCCGGGCCCATCTACGTCTTGGGTGACCCCACCCCCAGCAGATGGTGGACTTATTTTCCGCCGTGTGTGGAAGGGACTGGACACCATCATTCCCATTCCCAAGTGGCCCAATAGGTTCTTAGTGCCCCTTACAGACAGGAAACCTTGGAGTAAGGGTCCCGTGGTCGATGCTGTCGTGGTGGCGGCAGCCACCAAGAAAGAGCTGGCAGAAGAAACTGCCAATTTCCACCGGGAAACAAGGAGTCCAGAGTATTGGACAAAATTTGAAATTGTGTTTACGCCACAGCAACCTTTGTGCTGAAGTTGTTAAACTACCTAGCTCATTTTAGCTGGCTACAGAGGGACTTGATCAAGGAACTGTCAGCTTTTCTCTTAGAGTCCATGTCTGCAGAGGAATTTACAAAAGTTTCACCCAAGCTGACCACTCTTTCATCTATGACCAATTCCTCAATGAGTTTAATCGCTCATACCACAGAAGACACCTCAAGAGCAGACGGTTCAGGTCTTTCCTTAAGGAAGCATACCTTGATGAGGCTATGTGATTTTGTGGAGCCTTTAAGGCGTTGTTTGTCACTGCCCCTTTCGATGGCTCCTCCCTTTTTGGGCCATCGGTTAGAGACACTCTTTCCTACAGTGAAAATGATGGAAAGACCCTTTCTGCTGTTGGAATCAAGGTTTCTACTCCCCAGAGTTCCTTCTCCAGGTCCCAACGAGGGGGTAAGAAGATGTGGTTCCCATAAGTCCCAAGGGCCTTTCCAGGACCAGCTTGGAGAACCTTTCTCTAGAGGCACAGAAGTGGGATTTGATGGTGGACACCGCCCTAGAGGCAGAGGTGGCCCGCAGAACCAGGGATTTAGAGAACCTCCTTCCAGTAAGTTCTACCTGTGCTCCTGAAGCACTGCCAGACTGTCTGACTTTGGAGGCAGTTGGGGGAAGATTAGCTTTGCAACCCGAAGAGTGTACCCAATTAACTCAGAACAGTTGGGTGCCAAGCATGATATCCAGAGGCTATTATATTCCCTTTTCCCTTCTGCCTTCACAGTCCTATACCCTTCCTGGCATGTCACCTGGTCAAAGGAAGGAGGCAGCACAAGAAATTAAGCAGCTGTTGCGAAAACAAGTTATCCAGGAGGTCCCAGCTGAACAAAGAGGATTCGGAACCTGCTCCCAATTCTTTTTAGTACCAAAAAAGAGAGGGGACCTAAGACCAATTCTGGATCTCAGCAAGTTAAATGAATATGTCAAGTATGTGATGTTCCTGATGGTTACGGTTCAGTCCATTCTGCCGCTGTTACACAAGGATGACTGGATGTGCTCTATAGATCTCAAGGAGGCATACTATCCCATCAAAATAGGTGATCCAGGAGATATCTTTGCATCCGTCTGGGAGCCACTCACTATCAGTTCAGAGCACTGCCCTTTGGTCTCACCATAGCCCCCCCCCCCCAGAATGTTCACCAAATGGGTAGCAGTGGTAGCCGCTCACCTGAAGCTCAAAGGATTCTAGGTGTTTCCACATTTGAACATTTGGCTCCTGTTTCCACTGAGCATCGACTGATCAATGCCAGGGGCTACTTACTCCAGTTAGCACCCACACTGGGCATCACCATAAACATGAGCAAGTCCAACCTCTGACTGGTGCATAATTTGAAGTTTGTAGACACGCAACTCAGCACAAGAGAATCAGGTAGCTTCTCTCTCTTTACATCGAGTAGCCATTCTGGGGAACCAGGTACAATAGCTTTTAGCACTACAGGCTGCCACAGCTTGAATGATCCTGCATGTCCTGGGGTCCATGTCCACTGCCATCCTATTAGTTCCTCTAGCAAGGTTTTTCATATGGGTTCTACAATGGTCTGTAGCTAATCAGTGGTCTGGTTGATCCTGTCTCACCCCCCTGTCCTTTTGCATAAAGCTGACTCCCACCTGCAGGTGTCATCTCAATTAGTGGATTCATTTGTACAATGTCATCCTCAGCAGACCATTTTTGAACAATCCCACATTAGCCACTGTGACCACGGATGCTTCCTAGTTCAGGTGTGGGGGGCATTACAACAGGAAGATGGTCCAAGGCACTTGGTTGCCCCATGAGACCAAGTTGCATAGCAGTGTTCTAGAGATGAGGGCTGTCTGTCTATTGCAAGCCTTTCAGGACGTCCTTCCTCTGGGGACATTTGCAGTACACTCAGACAATGTCAGTTGTCTCGTACATCAACAAGCAGGAATGAACCTGTTCTTGACCCCTATGCAGAGAAGGCATGAGAGTTTGGGAATGAGTGATCTCTTCAGACCGTCTTCTAGTTGCCATGAATATTCCTGGGAAAACCAACGATTTGGCAGACAGGCTTAACAGGTCTCTTCTGATTCGGCATGAGTGGTCCCTCAGTCAGTCTGTAGTGAGTATGATCTTCAGCAGTTGGAGTCAACCTTGCTGCAACCTCTGTGCTTCCCCCTTAACAAGTGCAGCAAGGTTTCACTCTGATCCCCCCTCCAGTGGAGTCCCCAAGGGATGCTGTGGTCCACGCTTGGCCCCAGGTGTCCTGTATGTTTACCCTCCTCTCCCACTCATCCCCAAATTTCTTCAGAAGTCAAATAGGTGAAAGAGCTCAGTTGTCCTCATTGCCCTTTTCTGTCCTTGCCAAATGTGGTTCCCCTTTCTTTCATCTCATCTGAAGTATCCTCCTTGGATACTGGAACCCACTCCAGATTTCTTTCTCACCTGTCAGGGATTCAACACCCCAACCTGCGAACCCTGAAGTTGACCACATTGTTTCTCCACTTGCAGAAGTAATTATACAGTCCAGTCTTCAGTCACTGGTACAAATTTTTTTTTAACTTCTCTAAAGGCTTCTACTAAAAGTCTATAACAGCAAGTGGAAGAGGTTTCTTGTTTGGGCCACTAACAGAAACATTGACCCTTTTTCAGCACCTGTGTCAGATGTGTTATTATTTCTCAGTACCGTTTTTAATAACTGTGCTAGTTTTTTCCAGTATTAAGTCACAACGAGCTGCTGTTTCCAAATTTCATACAGCAAGAGTTGTTCCTTGTTCATATTCCAATTGTGTAATTCCTTCGTGAAGGGTATTTTCTTACTATGGTCCCTCATTACAGAATCATTCTCCTTCTTGGGACCTTACTTTGGTACTGTAGGCATTGCCACAGGGCCCATTTGAACCTGCACCTACTTGTGACATAAAATTTCCATCCTGGAAAACTGCTATCTTGGTGCCCGTGACTTGTGCAAAGAGGATTTCTGAGTTTCGGGGTCTATCTTCTAAACCTCCTTATATCTTGTTCTATAAAGATAGGGTGTCCTTATGTACTAATCCATCTTTTATGCCCAAGGTATCTACAGAAAGCAATATGACTCAGTCTATACAGCTACCAGCATTCTTTCCCAGTTTTTCTGACAAAGGGGATTATATTTACACAGAGCCAAACAACACAGAAAGTCTGATCAGCTTTTAATAGCTTTTTCTCTGAATGGACTTGGCCAAACAACATCAAAAATTATCTTAGCAAAATGGATTTCAAAGTGCATGTCTTTCAAATTCATCTAGAGGATTACACTTACCTAAACCCCCTAAGACGCACTCTACCAGAGCTGTGGCTCCTTCTTTTGCTTTCTATGCCCGAACATCTATTGATGACATTTGTGCAGCAGCCACTTGGTCTCGCTTTTGTCTCACATTACAAGTTGGATGTTATTTCCAGGAGCAGGGTTTCATTCGGCTCGATGGTGCTCCGGCATGTCCTTCCATGAGGGCCACCCAAGGTTCTTGTATCTTGGGACTCTGACCCTGTTGTAAGAGTGAATGAGAGAGACAACATCAGATTAAAAAGTTATGTCTTACCATAACTTAGCATCTGTGTTATTGTCCTTCTTTTATCCTCACTTCCCCACCCAACCACCCCCCTGCCTTTCTTCTTGAGGAACCTGGATGATTTCAGGACTGTTATGTCCTATGTCTGAGCCTCTTCTGCCGATTTTTGATGTCTGAGAGTGGATGTCTGGTTTGGCAACCTCGATTTGAGGTAGTTGGGTGGATGAAGGGCATTGTGGGTATGAGGGAGGAGCTTGAGAGTTGGATGGAAGTCAGTGGAATTGGCCGAGCTGGATCTGAGAGTCTTATTGAAAACCCTGTCGTGAGGTTGAATGAAGACAACACAGATGCCAGGTTATGGTAAGACATAACTTTTTATTCTTATATTATGTGTTTTAATTTGTCTCTTGCTTTTAATTTCAGTTCTAAGGTAGCACAGTCGCAGTTTACACTATGGTGTTAAGGGGGAAGGGTGACTTGGTTTAAGGAATGAATTCAATGCTTTTATTGCTCTTAGCAGAACCACCCTCTGTAACCACTCCCTTGCTCCAAATAACTGAATTATATGTAAATGACTATCTTTAATGCTTTTCATTATACTCAACTAGGATCGCTTATTTGTGTGTTTCAGTAAAGGATATTCCATATTTTACTCGTGTGGACTACCTACTATTTTATTATTTTGTAGTACATATTTTATAGTTTGATTTTTATTAGTGAACTAGGTGCATAACATATTTCAAGTAGTGAACTTCACACCCTCCACACTGCAAGTTTTCTGCTTTTAGTATTTTGATACTTTTCCCTTTTTTTCCACAGGTTGCTCCAGATTACTTCTTAAAGCAGCTCAACTACAGTTAGCCTCAGGAAATGAGCCAAAGTACGTCCATTGTTGAAGACCCTATGAGATCTTTTTATTAAAACCTCCTATGCCGGGATACCAGTCCATTCACTTAATGCATTTTTGCATAAAGTTTACACAATCCTTAAACTTCAGTGACTTCTGGAAAATTATTGAACTTGAGGATGTTCTTCGTGTTTCACTGTTGCATTTGGGGTAATCTGCTTGCAGGTTGCCCTCAGTCGGCCTGATTAATAAAGTCTTGGATCCTGCGTCAGTTGCTGTCCCTTCTTTCATAATGTCAGGTCGTCAGGGGTATAAAACATGCAGCCAACGCCATTACATCAGTCTTTCTTGCCATGCGGTGCCCGAAGCAGTAGTAGTTTGCAAGTGCTGGTCAGCCGATTCCTGAAATTTTCGTTTTCGAGTTTCAGAACCGAAGTCTTCAATTAAAAGCTAAGTACCCCGTTGGGGAAACTTTTTCTTGCTCCTTCCCAATGTCAGTAAAAGTTAATAATTGCATTACTTGTGGAAAGCAAATACCTCATAAAGATTTTCATTCGTACTGTATTCCTTGCCTAGACCCTGACCACGACGTACCTTGTCGGTTTTGTGCTTTATTTAATCAGCTCACTATCCATCGTCGGTATATTTTTGCCTCTAAATATTTCGGTTCTCGGTTTAACTATCCAGAAATGTCGTTGGTTAGCCATCCGACTACCAAAATTCCGAAAAAACGCAAATATAAAGACAGAGACAGGCCGCAGAGGTCCAAAACTGCCAACAACGCTTCTCCTAAGCCAGTCGCCAGTTCGCCGGTACTCAGTGAGGCGCTTTCACAACCCCTGATATCTGCTACTTCTGATTCGCAGGCCTCCACTGAGACCCATTCGGAGTCCGGTATGCCGCGAGATACTTCAACTACGGAACCCGCAGATGTCTCTACCTTGGATGGGTCCGGAGCCGCTGTGCAGGCACCGGCTTCTGAGGGTGTATTCAGGCCTATGGACTTGCATGTTAAATTGATGGCCTCCTTCATTAATAAGGCCTAAATCTCGATCCATGTCTAAAAACTGATGCCCAGGCCACATGCTCAGGCCTCTATGCCTAAACAAAAAAATGATGAAAATGGCTGAAGATCTAATAACTCTAATCAGGGGTAGTCAACCCCCCCCCCCCCAAGAGGCCTAGGGCAGAGCGTGATTATGAATCTTCTGATCAGGATTCTGTTTTTTCTGATTCTTCTGATGACCTGGATTTGTCCTTACCTACTTATGAGGATTCTGATGCAGAGGACTGTATTCCCTCTGCTTCCCCTCCTGAGGATTTTTCTTTTGGGGAAACCTTACATACTCTTGAGGGAGCATTTTCACTGGGAAAGCAAGGAATTGTCTGATTCAAAAAAGAGGCTTAGGGATTTCCTTCTCCTACCTCAGCATAGGCCTTTGGCTATTCCGCCTGTACTATATATTGTTAATGCTTTCTTGGAATCCAGTTTGGCCCCTGATTCCCTGCCTCCTGCTCCCAGTAAACCTGACAGATACTACAGGGTCATTGAGTCCCATAAGTTCCTTTTCAAAAATCCTATTGCAGATCTAGAGACTATTTCACAGGGGCCAAAGGGCATTAAGGCTTCTACTGCTAAAAAACCTACCCCTTCTGATAGAGATTCCAGGGCGCTGGATAGATGGGGTAAAAAGGTTTATACTTCAGCATCCTTGGCAATTAGAGCTTTAAACTGCCAATTTCATATGTTAACATATCAGCAACATGTTACTGGACTACTTAAACAGAAAATTATGTTGATTCCTGACTGCGTGGAAAATAAAGACTTACAGGATTTAATGCATTCTGCTGAACAAGTTGGAAAACATACTTTGCAGTGTGGTTTTGGTTCTTTAGAGGCCTCTTGCAGGGCTACTGCTACTCGGTCTGTGCTTAGAAGGCATGCTTGGCTTAAGGAGGAATGTTTGCCTGATCATGTTAAAGCTAAATTGTTGGATGCTCCTTTAAATCAGGACTGTCTGTTTGGCAACAAGGCTGAAGAAGCTCTTAAAAAGATGGAAGATAAAGCTAAATCTATGCAAACTGTTAAAGATTGATGTTAAGTTGTCAATCTCGCCTTCATTCTTGCTGGATGGGTCCGGAGCCAATCCTCGGCTCTGACTCTGCCTATACTAAAGCTCGAGAGCTATTTTTACAGGCTCGAGGCTACCCTGTATCCCACAATGCTAGGCGCTAACTATCCAGATCTCGTTTGCCGCTTCAGCTGTGAGGTTGCGTTTTTGCCAGCTCTCAGGTTAGATTTGTAAAAATCTTTTCTGGTAAGGTTTTTCCTATCTTTTTTCAGTATTAGTTTTACTGATAGATCCAGCTTACCCCTCTAGTGTATCCCCGCCTTAGATAGTTCCCTTTCGGGTTTATTTCTATCTTCCCTCTCGTTCCCCACCCCCCACTCCGTAGATTAATAGGCCTTTGGGCTAATTTTTAGTTTAATTTATAGTTAATTTTAGTTTAAATTACTTCATTTTGTCAGTTAAAATAATCTTAGTCTTTGTGTGTGTGTGTGACTAGACTAAGTAAGTTTGAGTGTGGGTGTTTGTTGTGTGTTACTTGTCATCCCTATCAGGATGTCTAAAGATTCCAGGGTTTCAGGCTTCAAGAAGTGTGACTCGTGCTGTCAGAAGATGTCTCTGACAGACGGTCACACTTCTTGTGTTTATTGCCTGGGCCCTCTGCACCTGCAGGACTCTCGTTCTGTCTGCCATGCATTCAGTCCAAGAGTCCTGCAGGAACGCAGAAACAAGCTTATCTTGAGAGGCTTGTTGAAGCCCGAAGGTTCCCCGACCAAGTCTTCGTCGGGTAAATCTTCGAAGCCTACTAAACCGTCGGCTCCACGTTCAGAGCCTTCGGCTAGTGGTGCTCTTAGTGCTTCTATGTCGGCTCCGGACGGAGCCGATGGTCCCAAGACTCAGTCAGCTCTGATTGTTGTGTCGGAACCATCTGCGAGCCGTAAGCACTCCAGGTCTCCTTCTTTGGAGTCAGTCCATTCGGCTCCGAGATCTCCCTTGCTTTCGGAGCGGAGCCATCGGTCCCATTCCTCTCGGTCTTCCAGGTTTTCGGAGCATGACCTCGAGAGGGTGGTTAGCAGACTCCTTAAGTCGCAGGCACTGGCCCAGATGCTTCATAGCCCTTCTCATCAGACAGCGGCTATCCCCATTCCATCGTCGATTCCTCCTCCGACTCTTCCTCTGAGCTCGGAGACGGAGTTTGTGGGAGCCAGGACCGTCGACACGTCGGAGCCGATACCACACCTTTCGGCTTTGTCGTCGGCTCCAATTTCTTCCATGGTTCCATCCTTGGAGGGATCTGGGTGCCGGGACTCCCTCGTCGGCTCTGAGGGGGCGAGTGGCATCGGACACTTGTCCGACCCCTTTCTCCCTTACGGAGCCTCAGTGCAGGTGAGTTTGGCCCCGACATCGGCCTGGGAGCCATCCCTCTCGGTGCCGAGAGGGATCCTTATCTCTTCGGAGTGGAGACCTTCTTTCCTGCCTGATAGGGGTGCCTTTGAGGTCATGAGGAGTGTGCTGGCCCCTGTGCCTGCTCCATGGTCAGCTCCCTCAGCTCCTCCCACTGTTGTGCCTGCTACGGTCTCTACCCATCCTCTTGACCCCAACCGCAGAGATCCAATGCCTCAGGTGCCCCCATTGGGAGTATCCTCCTCTTCCGAGGCCTCCCCAGATCCGTCAGGGGAGCCCCCTCGGAAGAGGAAATGCAAGAGGAAGCACGTGGACTCCCCTGAGTCCGTCACATCTGACACCGACTTGGATGAGTCGGAAGGGTCCCCACGGTCCCTCTCTGAGGATGTCTCCTTTTCTGACGTCCTTGAGATCCTCAAGCAGAGGGGGAACTGGTCTACCCTCAATCCTTCCGAGGACGAGTCTGTTTACCTAGAGGCTTTTGGTTCTCACCCTTCCACCTCCTGGGTGTCTCCGCCCTTTGACCCCCTCATGGAAGTGGTGGCGTGGACGTCATGGACAGCCCCTGACACGATGGAACCTACCCCACGGAGGCCTTCAAAATTTATCACAGCCCCTTCTGAGAAGCAGTTTTTAACCAAGGGTTTCCCTGTTGATGCCATGGTGGTGGCGGCAGCCACTAAGAAGGAACTGGCTGATCCTTCAGTACCTATCCATCCTCCTAATAAGGAATCTAGGACTATGGATAGGTATGGCAAGCGGATGTTTTCTTCAGCGACCTTTACCATGCGGTCGCTGAATTACTTGTGTCATTTCACCCGCCTTCAAAGAGACATGCTCAAAGAAATGGGTGATACTCTACAGGATCCAACAGCTGCGGGGTCTCAAGACTAAATCAACTCCCAGCTGGCAACCCTAAACTCGATTGTTAACTCCTCCATGCGGCTTATTTCCTATGCGGCCGATGGGGCGAGTAGGGCTGCAGGCACAGGCGTGGCCTTAAGGCGTCACGCCTGGATGCGGCTTTGTAACTTTGCTGACCCCTTCAAGGCGCCCTTCACTAACTCCCCCTTTGATGGTTCGGCCTTGTTTGGAACTCAGGTGAAGGATACTTTGACCAGATGCGAACAGGATGGCAAGACTCTCTCTGCCGTGGGAGTCCATTTTTCCACCCCATCTAGACCATACCCTAAGGGTCAGAAGGGTGGAAAAATGTGGTTTCGCAAACCACAGGGAGTCGCGCCTGACGCACAAGGTGAGTTCCCCTCTAGAGGCTGGGGGGGGGGCAATAACAGATGCCGCCCTAGGGGCAGAGGGGGTCTACAGAATCAGGGTAGCAGAGAAGCTGTCTCTGGCCAGCCCTTCCAGCATCCCTGAGAAGCTGCCCGACTGTCCGCCTTTGGAGGCAGTCAGGGGAAGATTATCACTGTACCCAGAAGCCTGGCTTTCCCTCACCCAAGACAGATGGGTACGGTCGATCATATCCGAGGGTTACGAAATTCCTTTTGCCCACACCCCAACACAGCCAAAAAGGCCCCTTCCAGATGTTCCACCCAGTCTAAGGGAACAAGCAGTATTAGAAATCTCAAAACTGCTAAGAAAAAGAGCCATCCAACCAGTCCCAGCAGACCAGCAAGGATCCGGAATCTACTTTAAGTTCTTTTTGGTACCAGAAAAGACAGGGGACTGGAGACCAATTTTGGATCTCAGCAGGCTGAACAGGTCTGTCCAAAGAACGAAGTTCCGGATGGTCACGCTACAGTCCATTCTACCCTTTTTAGGCCAGGGCAATTGGATGTGCTCTATAGACCTTCAGAATGCGTACTACCACATCAAGATGCACAGGCGCTCCAGGAGGTTCCTCCGCTTCCGGCTGGGAGCCAGTCACTACCAGTTCAGGGCCCTGCCCTTTGGTCTCACTACAGCCCCCCGAGTGTTCACCAAATGCTTGGCAGTGGTTACGGCTCATCTGAGACGTCAAGGATTCCAGGTGTTTCCATATCTGGACGACTGGCTCCTTACCGCCACCACCAGGCGTCAACTTCTTCAGTCCAGAGATTACACCATTCAAATTTGCAAAGAGCTAGGTATCTCCATAAATTTCAAAAAGTCTGCCTTGTCGCCTTGTCAGTCTATTACTTTTATAGGCGCCATGTTAGACACAGTTGAACTGTCCGCAAAACTAACCGCACAAAGAATTTCAGATATTCGCAGACACGTTCACATCCTTCTTCAGAGCAACAGAATCCACGCCAGGTTTGTACTGAAAACTTTAGGTCTCATGGCAGCAGCCATTACATTACTCCCCCTAGCTCGCTTTCACATGCAGATCCTTCAGTGGATGCTCTTTTCCCAGTGGTCCTTTCAACAGCTTCCAATGTCACACAACATTTTAATCACCCAATCTTGCAAGAAACATCTTCCTTGGTGGATGGTCTCCCTTCAAGTCATTCAGGGCAGACCCTTTGCCCCCCCCCCCTCGGTTGCTACGGTGACAACGGACGCCTCCCTGATCGGTTGGGGGGGGGGCATTTTCAGGGCAGGACAGTCCAGAGCACATGGCAACCTTTCGAGTGCCACCTGCACATAAATGTCCTGGAGATGAGAGCAGTACTTTTAGCGTTGCAAGCCCTTCAGGACTCTCTTCCCATCGGGACTATTGCAGTTCAGATGGGCAATATGTCCGTAGTGTGGTACATCAACAAGCAGGGTGGAACCAAGTCCTATCCCTTTTGTCGAGAAGCACTCAGACTTTGGCAGTGGGTGATCTCTTCTCAGCGGTTTCTGATAGCAACGCATATCCCCGGGAAGTCCAACGTCATAGCGGACAGGCTGAGCAGAGCCATTCTCATGCTGCACGAGTGGTCTCTCAAGCAGTCAGTAGTGGAAAAAAATTTCCGAAGATGGGGTCAGCCTTGCTGCGACCTTTTCGCAACACCTCAAAACAGCAAGTGCCTCGACTTCTTCACTCTCTTCCCGGCCACACCCCCCCCCCCCCAGAGATGCTCTAGTCCACGATTGGCCCCGGGGGTCTTCTGTACGCTTTTCCCCCTTTTCCATTAATCACACAGTTGATTCAGAAAGCTACCACATTGAGATCCACAATGATCCTCATTGCCCCTTACTGGCCTCGACAAATCTGGTTTCCTTTCCTGCATCGTTACCTCTTGGAGCAGCCTTGGCATCTGGACCCAGTGCCAGATCTCTTGACCCATCAGTCGGGCGAGCTGCACCAGTCCCTCCCCTCTCTCAACCTCACAGCTTGGTTGCTCCACTTCCAACATTAGCCAGGCTTCCCTTTATTTCCCATTCGGTGCATGACATTATTCTAGCTTCCCAAAAATCTTCTACCAGGAGGATTTATGCTAGCAAATGGAAACATTTTTCCTTCTGGGCAGAGACTAGAAACATAGACCCTTTCACGGCATCTATCCAATCAGTCCTAGATTTTTTGGCCAAACTTTTTCAGTCAGGATGTCCTTCAAAGATGCATCTGCAGTCCTAACATATGAGTTGTCCTGCCTCAGGCAGCCCTTCGGTCGGCCGGATTCCAAAGTCTGGGTCTGGCCTCGGCTGATGTCGCACTTCACCCGACGTCATAGCTGCAGTGAATTGGGTATAAAGGCATCAGCCAACGCCATTTTCCTCAGTCTTTCTTGCCGCGCGGTGCCCGAAGCAGAAGCTGTTCGCAAGTGCTGGTCGGTCAGATCTAGAGATTACTACTACCGAAGACTTCTAAAAAGCTAAGTACCCCGTTGGGGACTCTTTCTTGCCTCAGCCGATGTCAGAAAAAGTAAATAACTGTTTAACTTGTGGGAAACAAATACCTCATAAGGATTTCCACTCTTACTGCCTTCCTTGCTTTGGCCCAGACCACGACGTAGCAGCTTGTCTAGCCTGTGCTTCCTTCAACCGACGAACACTTAGACGTCGGTCGGAGTTTGCAGAGGAGTTTTTTGGTCCCGCTTTTGCTTACAAAATGCCGTTGGAGACTCCGACTTCACAATTAGTTAAAAAGCGTAAGGAAAAGGACCGACACTCGCGGTTTCGGCCGAAACCACGGTTAAGCCAACCTCGAGTGTCTCGGTTTCGGCTGAAACCGAGTCCACGGTTCTTCCTTCGGCCGAAAGCATGCCTCCTATAGTCGAGGCCTCACACAGCATGGCTGAATCTGCTACTGAAATTTCCACTGCTGTTGCAGGTACCCAGGATTTATCAGATACTATTCCTTCAGACATATCTACTCCTGCACGTGGAGCTGCTAGGCCCCCTGCATCTATGTCTATCAAGGCTTTTTCTAGGGCTAAAGCAGCTAAATCTTCTAAGGCCTTGCCTGCTAAAACCCCCTCACACAGGCCTACCTCCTGGCTGAGGATCTCATTTCTTTGATCAGGGGATCCCAACCTCACCCTGACAGGGCCTCTCAACCCCCTCCAGAGAAGAGGCCTAGAGCAGAGCCCCCCGATCCAGTTTCTACAGACTA
Organism: Protopterus annectens; assembly: GCF_019279795.1. Classification (NCBI taxonomy): domain Eukaryota; kingdom Metazoa; phylum Chordata; order Ceratodontiformes; family Protopteridae; genus Protopterus; species Protopterus annectens. The sequence goes on along the minus strand of NC_056750.1, from coordinate 809,305,940 downwards.
TTCCTCGGATGATTCAGAAAACTCAGAACCTCCAGAAGGCCTATATTCCCCTTATGAGGATTCTGATGCAGAAGACTCCATTCCTTCTGCCTCTCCTCCTGAGGAATTTTGTTTTGGGGAAACTTTACATGCTATGAGAGAGCATTTTCAATGGCAGGGCCAGGATTTTTCAGATTCAAGGAAAAGGCTAAGGACCTTTTTACATTTACCACAGCATAGGCCTTTAGCCATTCCTCCAGTACTAACAGTTGTTGATGATGCATATAATGATGCTTGTACTGCCCCTGACTCTCTTCCCCCGGCCCCTGCCAAGCCCGATAGATATTACAGGGTCCCGGACACTCACTTTCACTTGTATAAGGCTCCTATTGCAGATCCTGAAACCATTTCACAGGGCCCCAAAGCTGTAACAGCTGCCTCTGCCAGAAACCCCCTCCCCTCTGAAAGAGAATCTAGAGCATTAGAGAGATGGGGTAAAAAAGTTTATACTTCTGCTACTCTTTCGGCTAGGGTCTTAAACTGTCAATTCCACATGATTCAGTATCAGGAATTTTTGTTAGACCAGCTAAATAAAAAACTGTCCTCTCCTGAACCTATAGACTGTAAGTCCCTTCAGGATTTGGTACATAACACTCAGCAGGTCAGTAATCACTCCTTAAAATGCGGCTATGATGCACTGGAGGCTTCCTTTAGATCAGCTATGACTGGAACAGTGATTAGAAGGCATGCATGGTTAAAAGAACAATCCTTACCAGACCATGTAAAGTCAAAACTCCTAGATGTTCCCATGGAGAAACAAAGTTTGTTTGGTTCCCCCTGCACAGCAAGTGCTAAAGAAGGTGGAAGAAAAAGCAAAATCTGTCCAAACAGTCAAGGATTTCTTACAGGTCCAGCCTCCAAGGTTTAGTAGAAATTGGCCTTCGAAGAATTGGTCCTTTCCAGACACCTCCAGAGCACACAGAGGCAGAAATAGGCGCCCAAGAGGCAGAGGTCAATCCAGAGGTGCCTACAGGGGACGTCAGTGGCAGCCTAACAACCAGAGAAGTACTGCCACAGATCCAGCTACGACCACTTCCACAGGACAGACACAATGACTTGGCTCTGATAACGCCTACCAGGAAACAACTGGAAGCACCCTTAGGCGGAAAGCTAGCCTTATTTTCCGTAAACTGGCATTACATTACAGGAGACAAATGGATTTTACAGACCATAGACAAAGGCTACAGGTTTCACTTCCACACTCTACCAAAAAAGAGAGGAATGCCAAACCTTCCACCAAACCAAAAAACAAACGCTCTAGAACAAATCAACCACCTACTAAGGATGAGAGCTATAGAAAAGGTACCGCCCATGGAACAAGGGCAAGGATTTTACTCCAGACTTTTCCTGGTACCAAGAAAAGAAAACCAATGGAGACCTATTCTCAACCTGTCTGCTCTGAACACATATCTCATTGTTCCAAAATTCAAAATGCTGACCCTACAGCAACTTCTTCCCATGCTGGGCAAGAAGTCTTGGCTGGTGACTCTAGATCTCAAGGAGGCATACCTGCACGTCCCTATACGACCAGATTGCAGAAGATACCTCAGATTTCTTGCAGGATCAGAGCATTATCAATTCTCAGCATTGCCCTTTGGCTTATCTACTGCACCCAGAGTATTCACGAAATGCCTGGCATCAGTAATTGCTCATTGCAGGCTTCAGGGTATTCAGATTTACCCATACCTGGACGACTGCCTAATACAAGCGGACAACAAGACCAAATTAACAAAAGATTTGCTAAAGGTTATACAACTACTACAAGCCCTGGGATACACAGTCAACATGAAAAAGTCAAGGCTGGTACCATCCCAAAGGATAACATTCTTGGGTGCAGAACTGGACACATCAAATCAGATGGCATTTCTCACAGCAGAAAAGCAAAAGCAACTACCACTCTATTTCATGGCATTAACAACACAGAACCAGCTTACAGCAAGGAAAGTCCTGCAAGCCCTGGGTTACATGGCATCCTGCATAATATTGATACCACATGCCAGGCTGCATATGAGGAAGTTGCAATGGTACCTAAGGAATGTATGGTCTCAACACAAGCACAGTCTAGAAGCCCAGATTCCAATAATACCATGCCTGAAACAAGAATTCCTGTGGTGGGCTCAGGCCTGTCAGATGAACAGAGGACTGCCTTTCCACAAACCTCACCCAAGCCAGACTATCACCACGGACGCCTCAGACCTAGGCTGGGGGGCACACATGGTGGACAAGTGTATACAAGGCCTATGGACACAAGACCAGCTGAACCTTCACATAAATCTAAAAGAGATGCTGGCAGTGAAACAGGCACTACAGACATTCAGACCTTTTCTTCAACAGGGTCATTTACTGATAAGGACGGACAACACCACAGTCATGTGGTATATCAACAAACAGGGAGGAACGCACTCATATCCTCTATGCCGGATAGCAATGGACCTGTGGAATGTGGCCCTGAACCTCAACATTCAACTCCAGGCAATATTTGTGCCAGGAAAAGAAAATATACTATCAGACACCTTAAGCAGAACTACCACGGATGCCCACGAATGGATGCTGCATCCAGACATCTTCAGAACCATTACAAAGAAATGGGGACTACCAGAAATAGACCTGTTCGCATCCCCACACAACCACCAATTGGGGAAATTCTGCACAAGGACATACCACCCTCTTGCTTGGAAGGTGGACTCCCTATCCTTCAGTTGGGAAAACCTGACAGCGTATGCATTCCCACCTCTTCCTTTGATGCACAAAGTGCTACTGAAGATCAAAGAAGATCACCCAAGGATCATCCTGATAGCTCCAGACTGGCCGAGGCAGCATTGGTACCCGCTACTGAGGAGTATGTCTCGGACACAGGCATGGCCTCTACCTCTAGTTCCTTTACTGCTAACACAGAACAACTACAAGATCCTACATCCAAGCTTGAACACACTGCAGCTAGCTGCCTGGAACATTACATAAAACAAAATAACCCAGATTTATCTCAGAGGGTTAAGGACATTATCCTGGAGGCTCGCAGACCCTCCACAAGGAAGACTTATTCAGCCAAATGGAAAAGATACCTCATTTGGAGTGCAGCAAAAGGAGAAAATGTATCATTAGCAAACATAGCTAACATCCTGGAATACTTAGCAGAACTTTTCCACAATGGCCTGTCTTACTCCTCCATCAAGATTCATGCATCAGCAATTTCAGCAGAATACAACATGGATCCTCCAGTCTTCTCTCATCCTCTACTCAGGCAGTTTCTGAGAGGAATTAAAAATGTAAAGCCTCCAAGGAAGCCACCTTTGCCTACATGGGACCTTAACTTTGTGCTGGGAAAGTTAACACTTCCCCCTTTCGAGCCAGCAGCAACAGCAGAATTACAGTTCTTATCTTGGAAAACTGATTTCCTGCTTGCAATCACTTCAGCAAGAAGGGTTTCAGAATTACAGGCATTAATGGCAGTACAGCCCTTCCTTATCTTCCATCAGGATAGAGTGTCCTTGAGAACCAACCCTACTTTTATGCCAAAAGTGGTCTCCAGGGTATCATTGAACCAAGCAATCCACCTACCAGCATTCTTCCCCAACCCACAGAACAGGGGAAAGATTACTACATACCTTGGATGTGCACAGGCAATTGCGCTACTATCTGGACAGAACCAAGACCAACAGAAAAACTGACCAGCTTCTGGTAGCATATGCAACAGGAATGGAAGGAAAAGCAATTTCAAAACAGACAATCTCAAAATGGATAGGAAATTGCATTAGATTTTGTTACTCTTTTCATGGAAAGGCAACTCCAGAAAACATCAGACCTCACTCCACAAGGGCTACAGCCACTACTACAGCTTTCCTACGAGGAGTGGCTACCAAGGACATTTTAGAAGCTGCTACTTGGAGCTCCATGCATACATTTGCCAAGCATTATAATCTACCTTTATACTCCAGATCCCAAGCAGGTTTTGCAACTGCTGTTTTGCAAGGGATCTTAACTACACCATAATCACCTTAGTGCCTCCTCCCCCAGTTTGGCTATGGTATTCTACCCATATGTTAGGACTGCAGATGCATCCTTGAAGGACGTAGTACAGTTTTGTACCTACCATAAATGTAGATGTCCGAGAGGTATGCATCTGCAGTCAGGATTACCCACCCTCCTTCCCCTCTGTGGTACTCCTAGGGTATTTGCCCATCTTGTAGCTAGCTGGGGGAATCTATTATGGTGTATTTGTTTGTATATATGTACATACATGTTTATTTTGTTTGCTCTCTACTATTTGGAATCTTTTGCATTTATCCAAATTTAGCCTTCCTAGAGGGCACCTGGCATCTGGGGCAAGAAACACTGAGGAAAATGGCGTCGGCTGATGCCTTTATACCCAATTCACTGCAGCTATGACGTCGGGTGAAGTGCGACATCAGCCGAGGCCAGACCCAGACTTTGGAATCCGGCCGACCGAAGGGCTGCCTGAGGCAGGACAACCCATATGTTAGGACTGCAGATGCATACCTCTCGGACATCTACATTTATGGTAGGTACAAAACTGTACTTTCTTCTTCGTCCACTATCAGAGTTCAGTTAGCAGCCATTTCAAATTTTCATGTTGGCTTGTCGGACTCCACTGTTATGTCCCATAAACTTTGTAAAGCCTTCCTTAAAGGTATCTTTTTACTTAAGCCCCCGATCAGAGATCCCCCACCACAGTGGGATTTGAATCTGGTTTTAACCTCTTTGATTCTCCCTCCCTTTGAACCTGTGGCTTCCTGTTCCTTGAAGTTATTCTCATGGAAAACTCTATTTCTAGTGGCCATTACTTCCGCGAGGAGAGTCTCAGAACTTCACGCCCTTTGCGTTCGTCCTCCTTATCTGGTTTTCCATAAAGATAGAGTGTCTCTCAGAACTAACCCGTCTTTTTTACCTAAGGTATCTTCTGAGGCAAATCTAAACCAGACTATCGATCTCCCAGTTTTCTTCCCAAATTACTCCAACAGAGCGGAACAAAAGTTGCATATTTTGGATGTTCACTGTCAACTCTGTTACTACCTGGATAGAACCAAGCAAGTTAGGAAATCTGAGCAGCTCTTCCTGTCTTATGCGGAAGGGAAGAAAGGCCTTCCAGTTTCCAAAGTAACCCTTTCTAGATGGTTGGCTTCTGTGATTACTTTCATCTATGAACTGAGGTATCAAGAACTTCCTTCAAGGCCCAGAGCCCACTCAACTAGAGCCTTAGCTTATGACAGTAGCCTTTCAGGCTAGGTTGCCTATAGACTCCATTTGTGCGGCAGCCATATGGGCCTCTCCTCATACCTTTATTTCTCATTACAAACTGGATATGGCCTCCAGAAGCCGAGCTAATTTTGGTTCCACCGTCCTCAAGAGTCTGTTCCGATGAGCCACCTAGGGTTGAGGTGCTAGGGATGCGGTCCCATCCAGCAAGAATGAAGGCGAGATTGACAACTTAACATTGAGAAGTTATGTACCTACCATAACGTTCCATGTTAGTTGTCTTCTTCTCGCCTTCTTTCTTGCGTCCCACCCTCCAACCCCCTAGCCTGGACAGACCGAGAGGATCCTTCTGGGCCTTCATTTCATCCCAGTATGGACTCCCATGGTTGCTTTTGCTTGGTATGTTCTATATATAGGTATTCCTCTTCATCCTTTGTTCTGAGAACAGAACTGCTATGGTGTTGGCTATCAAACGAGATCTGGGTAGTTAGCGCCTAGCATTGTGGGATACAGGGTAGCTTCGAGCCAGTAAAAATAGCTCTTGAGCTTTAGTATAGGCTGAGTCGGAGCCGAGGATCGGCTCCGGACCCATCCAGCAAGAAAGAAGGCGAGAAGAAGACATCTAACATGGAACGTTATGGTAGGTACATAACTTCTCATTTACAAGTTCATTCTTTTAGATTTAACAGACACTGGACTTCTAAGAATTGGTCCTCTCCAGCCCCTTCCAGGTCTTCTCAAGCCAAACCCAGACACAGCAAAAACACCAGGTTTCAGTCCCAGGGGACACAAAGAACTGAGCAGTGAGGGGTCTCCACTTCTAAATCTGGGAATGATAAGACTTCCCCCTATGGTAAACTGCCTTAATGACTTCCTTTTAAAATTTCCAAGCACTTATCAACTGACTGCCCCTTTGAGGGGAAAGATTGCTCTTCATGCAAAGAATTGGGAACTCATTACCCAGGACAAATGGGTTTTAAATATAGTATCCCAGGGATACAAATTTCACTTCCACACGTTGCCAACACCAAGTGGGTGGCTGGACCTTTCCCCAAATCAGTGGGCAGAGGCCCAAAAACAAGTACTTTCTCTCTTAAGCATGGTGGCTATTCAACTGGTACTAGAAGAGGAAAAGGAACAAGGTTTCTACTTGAGACTTTTCCTGGTACCCAGAAAAGACAACTCATGGCATCTTATCCTGGACCTGTCTACTCTAAACACCTTTCTGGAGATTCCAAAATTCAAGATGCTGACTCTTCAGTTACTTCCTATGCTAGGCAAAGACGCGTGGTTGGCAACACTAGATCTAAAAGAAGCATACCTGCACATCTCAATCAGGGAATTTTGTAGAAAATACCTACGCTTCAAAGCAGGCTATATGCATTATCAGTTCTCTGCACTGCCCTTTGGCTTATGTACTGCACTCATGGTATTCACAAAGTGCCCAGCTCCAGTGATTGCATTTTGCAGGCAAAGAAGTATTCAAATATACCCATATCTGGACGATTGACTAATTCAGGCAAAAAGCCAGGACATACTTTTGAATCATCTGGCATTTGTAAAAAGGGTTCTAACTTGTCTGGGGTACACCATAAATGAAAATAAATCACAACTGGTACCCTGTCAACAAATTACATTCCTGGGAGCAAGCTTGAATACAGCTTCCCAGATGGCTTACCTCACGCCAGAAAAGCAAACTCGTTTGACAACCTACTTCAAACAAGCGGCCACAAAAACCCTACTGTCTGCAAGACAAATACTGAAAGCCTTGGGGTTCATGGCCTCCTGCATTCTTCTAATTCCATATACAAAACTGCATATGAGGAAACTACAGTGGTATCTAAAAAGCCTATGGAGTCAACATTCTCACAGCCTAGAAACAATGATTCCTGTCATACCTTGCCTATGCCTAGAGTTCCTTTGGTGGGCAGAGGCCTGCCACCAAAACAAGGGACTACCTTTCACAACACCCCCCTGCCACCCAAACCCTAACAACAGATGCATCAGACTATGTATGTGGAGTTCACCTGGCAGGGAAGTGCATTCAGGGCAAATGGAACCCAAGTCAACTGCACCTGCATATCAATCAAAAAGAAGTGTTAGCTGTACAGAATGCTCTGTCAGCCTTCAAGGACTACATTCTTCCAGGATAACTAATGGTAAAGACGGACAACACCACGGTTATGTGGTACATAAACAAGCAGGGGGTACACACACTTACCCCCTCTGCAGACTAGCCATGGCATTGTGGAACACAGCCTTGAGCTGCCAAGCGCACCTTTAAGCTCAATTCCTGCCAGGAAAGTTAAATACACTGGCAGACGGGCTAAGCACAAACCTTATGGACCCACACAAGTGGAAACCGGAACCAAGGATTTTCAACATGTTGACAAGCAAATGGGGTGCCCGGATATAGACCTGGTTGCCTCCCCCCAGAACTACCAATTGGATAAATTTTGCACAAGGTCTCCCCACAAACAAGCCTGGAAAGTGGATGCTCTGTCCTTCAGTTGGAAAAACCTATCAGTCTATGCCTTCCTCCCGCTGCCTCTGCTGTCCAAAGTACTACTAAAAGTCAAACAGGACAAACCAAGGGTGATTTTGATTGCTCCAGACTGGCCTCGCCAATACTGGTACCCCCTCCTGCGCAGTGTTGCACGGTTATCTCCATGGCACCTGCCTCAGACTCCTTCCCTGTTGTCTCAGCAGGAGAACCAGATTATGCACCCTCAGCTTCCAACACTGAATCTTGCAGCTTGGCTAATTACTTAAATTCTCCCTTACCATCCCTCAGCAAACCTGTGATGGTTGTCATCTTAGAGGCAAGGAGGCCTAGTACTAGAAAATCTTATGCTGAAAAATGGAAAAGATTCTGTGCCTGGAACCAATCTCAAGGGATGAGCACAGCAGCGCCCAATTTACCTCATATTTTACAATACTTAAGTGATATGCTTCACAAGGGCCTGTCTTTTTCCTCCATTAAAATCCACGCCTCAGCCATTTCAGCTCATTATAACACAGAACCTCTCCTCTTCTCTCATCCACTGCTCAAGCAGTACCTCAGAGGGGCCAAAAATTTGAGACCACCTAGTAGAGCTCCAAACCTCAGTCTCGGACCTTAACTTTGTATTGGAGAAACTCACTCTCCCTCCTTTCGAGCCAGCTGCTACTGCAGACTTAAAATTTCTTTCTTGGAAAACTTTTAGCAATCACTTCAGCTAGAAGGGTATCCGAATTTCAAGCCCTTATGGCAGTGGAGCCTTTCATCATCTTTCATGCATACTCAGGACTAATCCATCCTTCATGCCCAAGGTGGTATCCAGTGTGGCTCTCAATCAGTCCATTCATTTGCCAACCTTCTTTCCCAAACCATAGAACAAAGGGGAATGGATTCTGCATTCCTTGGATGTGCACAGACAACTTAGATTCTACTTGGACAGGACTAAACCTCAAAGAAAATCTGAACAACTGCTGGTAGCATTTGCTGCAGGGGCAGAGGGGAAGGCTATTTCAAAACAAACCATTTCTAAATGGATAAGCCATTGTATTCATTTCTGCTATAAGCACCATGGAAAACCTATCCCCCAGGGGATCAGACCTCACTCCACCAGGGCCGCATCTACTTCTACAGCCTTTCTCAGAGGTGTTCCTTCCAGGGACATCCTAGAAGCTGCTACCTGGAGTTCTGTACATACTTTCACCAAGCATTACCGTTTGCCACTTTTCTCTAAATCCAGAGCTGGCTTTGCCTCTGCAATCTTGCAGGGCCTTATAGCTGGTCCTAATGCTATCTAAACTCCTCCTCCCAGCCATAGCTTTGGGAATCTACCCAAATGTAATGACTGCAACAGTGAAACACGAAGAACATAGTACAATTGTATACACTTACCATAAATGTAGATGTTCGAGTGTATTCACTGTTGCAGTCCTGGTTACCCTCCCTCCTTCCCCCTGACTTCTTTTGGCTATACCTCTACTTTCCTTTACTATGCTTAAAAGCCTTTTTGGTGTATTTGCTTTTTTGTTGGAGGTATACCTTTGTGTGTTTATGTTTAATTGCTCCCCGTTGGGGGGCACCTGACATCTGGGGCAAGAAAAACTGATGTAATGGCGTCGGCTGCATGTTTTATACCCGACAACCTGACGTCATGGAAGAAGGGACATCAACTGACACAGGACCCAAGACTTTGTTAATCACATCTGCTTCCTTCTCTTGGGAAGGTCTGCTTTGGGGTAATGGAGAGAGTGTTCTCTGCTTCAGCTGGATGGATGGTCTCTCCCCCTTCAGATCTTCCTTCAATATCTCATGTTTGTTTGCGCCATGAACCTCGACATTTGACTCCACATGGACAGTGAGTACAAACCCTCCAGACTGCCCAGCAGGGTATTACCATCTCTTTCAACACTTCCCCGGGACATCCTAACAAGGAAGTTTCCTGGAAGAGAAAGTGCAAAAGGAGGCACTTGGATTCCTCAGAGAAATTTATCACAGAAGGCACTGATTTAGATGAAGTTGAAGGATGATCACCACCTGAAGACGTCTCGTTTGGAGGCATTCCTCAAGCAACAGGGTGGTTAGTCCTCCCAGCATCATTCTGTGGAGGAATCAGTGTTTCTGGAGGCATTTGGATCTGGTTCATTTGGCTCCTGGGTAACTCCACCCACTGACGAGGTCATTGATTTGGGCATGTAAAGAACCTGATACAGTTGAACCTATCCCCATGAAGTCAGATCGAATTCTGGCACTTCAAAGAGAAAAGAAATACAGTATCAAGGGAGTACCAGTAGATGCTGTGATGGTAGGAGGTACTGCTGTGACGATAGGAGGTACTGCCAGACATGCCAGGGGAAGTAGGGCAGTGGATGTATAACTTGTGCTATCACAGCAATTTTGTAAATAGTTGTCATTTTGCATATCAAACTGATTTGTAAAGATGCTTGTGCTGAAAATGTGTTTGTGAGGTATTGCTTGTGTTAAAATGCATCAACAGTGCATCCTACTGGAATGAAAAGAAATGTACATAACTGTCTTTCAGCTCTGCTAATGATTGACAGTGAGTTTTTATGGTGTCGAGTTGCCAGCTCAATGCCCAACCTTCAAGGAAGGCACACCCACATACGCACGCACCTACCTGCATGTCTTTATATTCACTCGACCATGGGGAGGACATGCAGACTCTGCAGAAAAGGCACTCCAGCCGAGAATCGAACCGGAGAACCTCTTGTTGTGAGGCGACAATGCTAACCACTGCATCACCATGGCTGAACAATGAAAAGAAATGTACATGCATTATTGTAATTCACTTAAATGTATGCGTTTTAATAGGGGATACTGGGACAGCAGATGTTAACCAGCTAGCTTATCAGAGTATCATAGGAGGTTCTAGGCTAATGACCCTGAGGCCCTTACAAGCCTAGCCAAGAGTTTATCCCAAAAAAAGAAACCTCAGTCAGCACCTGTCAGCCCTGTCAGTGAAGGGATACTGGTGGAACCCCTGGAACAAATTTGTGGTTTCCCATCCACTCATCTAGGTTGCTCTTGAAGACGATCAGTGAGGTACTCTATTTGACATGTGTGGGAAGTCTATTCCAGAGACATGTTGATGTTGCATATTAGATTAAAAAAACCTGCTGGACAGACAGGTTGGTCTCCCAGAGGCTGCCCCATTTCTGGAATAGGCTTCCTTTAAGAAAAATAAGGGAAATGTAGATGGGCTGTTAAACCATTAAAGTGGCACACCAGAGAACTGAGTAGGACCAAGACAGTGGGTCCTTTCAAAGTTCCATATGGAGAAGGTTTCCCCAGAGGCATAGGAGAGAATGCTAATGGAAGATATTGCCCACCCAGGAGAGGTACCTGCAGAATCAAGGGTCTAGTAATATGTTTTCTGACAGACCTATCAATGTTTTGAAAAGGGGGCTCAGTTGTCCACCTCTGGAGGCAATCTGAGGTCATTTATCCCTGCACCAGAGAGCCTGGCTACATATCACAAAAGGCACTTGGGTGCTGAGGATTATTTCCAGATGTTATATAATTCCCTTTTCCAGTTCACCTCCATCCTCAAAAAAGTTTCCCAATGTTCCACCCAGTCAGAGGAAATGGGCAGCACTGGAAATACAAAGGATGCTAGAAAATAGAGTCATCCAAGAGATCCCATCAGACCAGAAAGGATCTGGAACTTACTCAAGATTCTATTTAGTACCAAAGAAAACAGCGTACTGGAGACCAATTCTGCATTTCAGCAATTTGAACAAGTCATTTCCACACACACAGTTTCAGATGGTCACAGTTCAGTCTATCCTGCCATTACTTGGCAGGGACGATTGGATGTGCTCAGTAGACCTTCAAGATGCATACTATCACATAAAAATGGAGCAGATGGTCCAGAAGTTATATGCTTCTGACTGGGAGTCAGTGATTACCAGTTCCAAGCCCTGCCCTTTGGTCTCACCACAGCCCCCAGGGTATTAACAAAATGCATGGCGATGGTGGCAGCTCACTTGAGACTTCAGCGATTCTGGTTGTTTCCATGTATAGACAACTGGCTCATTACCGCTCAGACTAGGCATATAGTCATAATAGCAGAGACTGGGTACTCTAAACTTGCTCCTTTCTGGGAATTACAGTAAATTACAACAAATCTCAGTTGCAGCTGTCTCAAACACTGGAATTCATAGTGGCAAATTTGAATACAGTATCTGCTACAGCTTCATTTCCCCTAAACAGAGTACATACATTAAGATTTCAGGTTGCAGAAATTATTCACAGCACCAAAATTTCAGCCTGACTGATTCTTCAAGCCGTGGGGTCAATGTCAGCGGCCATAATTCTTTTTCACCTGGCAAGATATATGAGAATTCTTCAGTGGATGCTATTTTCCCAATGGTCAAGTCTTATCAACGGATGTCAGTTCAAATAAAGATCACACCGACATGCAAGAAATACCTTTGTGGTGGATAAGGTCAGATCAGCTTTTAAAAGGCCGTCCATTCATTCTCCCTCAACCAAAGGTCATAATGTCCACGGACTCATCCCAGATTGGGTGTTGGAGGGACTTTCTGGGGAAAACATTCCATGCACTTGGTCCCCAGATCATGCCAATTTGCATATATATGTTCTGGAGATGAGAGCAGTGTTTTTAGCTTTGCAAGATTTTCAGGATGCTCTACCTCTGGGGACAGTTGCAATCCAATTGAACAATATGTTATTAGTTTGGTACATCAACAAACAAGGAAGATCCAGGTCTTAGCCCTTGTGTCAAGAAGCACACAGAGTATGGCAGTGGTTGATTTCATCCAACCTTTTTCTGATATTAACACACATTCTGGGGAAGTCCATTATGACAGCAGACAAATTGAGCAGGTCCATTCTACTATCTCACGAGTTGTGTCTCAACAAAAATGTGATGTAATCTTCCATCAATGGAGCCAGCCTTGCTGTAATCTTTTTGCATCTCCCCTAAACAACAAGTGCAGCGGGGAATCAGCGATTGATGCTCTGCTGTACAACTGGCTCTCTGGTCTTCTCTATGCTTATCCACTAACCCCTGCAAGGTTGAAGAAGAGAGTCATCCTCATTGCACCTTACTGGACTCAATAGGTTTTGTTCCCCTTACTTTGACCTCGTCGTCTTTACCCACCTTGGATTATGGATCCAATTCCATAACTACTGTCTCATCCAACAGGCATGATTTATCCAGACATCTCAAACCTCAAGGTAACAGTGTGATTTCTCCATTTCTGTTAATAGCCAGATCACCTGCGTGCTCGTGCCCTATCCATCATATACTTGTCTTCCCATAAAGCTTCCACTAGGAAAATCAACAAGATTAAGTGGAAGAGGTTTGTTTGGGCATATCAAAAACACATTGATCCTTTTTCCGCCCACACACAGTGTCCTAGAGGTTTTGGCAGAAAATTTTAATGAGGGAACTAGTTCCTCTACCATTAATGTTAAATTGGCAGCAGTCTCTAACTTTCATGTAGGAGTTGACAGTTCTTCTCTAGCTTCTGCTAAGATATGCAAGGCTTTCTTAATAAGTACTATTTTACTTAGACTACCTTGTAAAAATCTTACTTCTCCATGAGATTTGAATCTTCTGTTGCATGTCTTAATCAATCCATTCCCCCTTTGGACCAGCAGTACAATGTGATCTTAAATTTCTGACTTGGAAGATAATATTTTTAATGGCTATCACCTCTGCTAGGAGAATTTCAGAACTCCAAGCATTATCCTCTAAACCTCCTTACTTGAATTTCCATAAGGATAGAGTATCATTAAGAAACGATCTTTCTTTCTTTCCTAAGGTGGTGTCAGAATTCAGTATCAATCGGTTTATAAATTTGCCCATTTTTCTTTCCAAAATTCGAAAACAAAGGTGAATATGTGTTACATTTGCTTGATGTGTTCATAGACAGGAGCATTTCTACTTGCACAGAATGAAAGACATTAAAAAATCTGATCAGTTATCTATATTCTTTGCAGATAACTAATTTGGCAAATCTGTTACAATGGTAATGTTAGCAAGGTGGATTACTGACTGCATAACCTTGGAGTATAGTAAATCGAGTATTTCATTACCAAAACCTTTAAGAGCTCACTCTACTAGATCTATGGCAGCCTCATCAGTATTTTTATCCAATCATTCCATGGTTGACATATGTGCAGCTACTACTTGGGCTAATCCTTATACTTTCATTACTCATTATAAGTTGGATCTGATCTTGAGGGGAAGAGCAGTCTTTGGTTCATATGTGCTCAGGAACATCCTTCCTTTCGAGTCCACCAGGGATATCAGGTAGCTTGGGACTTTGTCCCAATGGCTGAGGAATAAATGAAAATTGACAACACCAAATAAAGAAGTTATGTATTTACCATAACATTCCATTTGAGTTGTCCATTTTCATTCTTCCTTAACTCCCCACCCACTAACTCACCACCTTTGTCATCACGGACTTCTGCAAGAATGAGATGCTATTAAGAAACCACAGTGTCTTGTTTGGAGCTCCAAATATTGGTGTCCTTTGTTAGGAATATTATTCTAATATCTAGTAATCTGTTTTTGTCTGGTGCATTCTTCCTCACGAATGGGTCTTGGATGCGACCCTCGGATCTGGCTTGGCCACTTCTTCCAGATTTGGATCCGATTCTCCAGCTCCTCCCTTTGCCCATAATACACTACACCCACCACAATACCTCAGATCTCATTTGCTGTGTTCAAAGCCAGACGGAAGATCCGGTCTTTCTTTCTTTAGTTGATATCCTTTTCAGATTTTAACAGTTATGGCTTAATAGTGTGCTCCCCCCATTTTAGCATTAGTGTGTAGAGTGTTAGTTTTCTAGTTTTAAAGTTTTTAAAAGTGTGTGGGTTAGGAATTTAGATATTTTTTCTTGTAGTGTGTCTTGTAACGTTTTTTGGTGGTAAGGTAGTTTAGGTAGTGTTTTAGGGTTTTAGTTGTTAAGAGTTTACATAGTTTTTCCTAGATCTAGCTTTAAGTAGTGTGCATGTTAACTGTCAGAATTCAGTGTACAGATAATTACTGTAGCGTGTTTTTTTGCTTTTGGTGGGCTTTGATTAAGTTTGTCATTCAACTATTATGTCATACAAACCGTCTCCAGGTTTTAAAGGATGAACTTCTTGTGGGCACAAAATTCCTCATCAAGATGCCCACAAGGAGAGAGTCTGTTGTTTAATCACAGACCATATCAAGGCAAATTGTGACATTTGTACATCCTTCAAGCTGCGTGCACTGTCAGTCAGCCGCAACAAACTTATCTTGCAGGGTCTGCTTCCTTCTTCTGCATCAGAAGCTCAGACCCCTTCAGTGGCTTTATTTTCCTCTTTCAAGGAGCTTAGGAATAGGTCTCTGTCTGCCTCCCTGAGGGACCCTTTGGAGTCTAGAACTAAATCCACGAAAACTTTGTCTCCATTGTCCTTGGATCTGAAGAAGTCTACTGCCTCAGTGGATCCACAGGCCTCTTCAGATCCATTTGAGGTCATCGCCATATCTTCTCCTGTTTGTATGGCATCAGGTCCTAGGGCTCTGGATCTGAGAGCTCAAAACAGGTCTCCAAGTTGGCTAGGGCAGTCCCCTTCACCAAAGCCTAGGCATTTCAGACCTCCCTCATTGGCTTCCTCTAGGTCCTCCAGAAGCTGGTCCGAAGTAGACATGGACAGGATGATGAGGAAATTCCTCAAGACCCAGATTCAGATGGGGGGTAATGTTGGCTTCATCCCCTATTGGATCCATCAGCTACCCTGCCTATACCATCAAGACTCCTTCTTCAATCCAGCCCTTGGTTTCAGAGGTGTAGGCTTCAGGATTCCCAAGAGTTGCAGTGATCCCATCTTCCTCGACTCCGGTAGTGCCACTGATAAGCCCTATTCTTGTTTCTTCGGAGCAGAGGAGATCTCGGAGCCAAGATGTAGGTGCAGGTCCAGGGGACTGAGTTCAGCTGTGTCCTTGTCATGGTCATCTCTTTGGGTGCTTCAGTCCTTGACAGCTTGGGTCTGATTCCGTCTGGAGGTTGTGGATCCAGAGCGATATCTGACCACCTCCACCTCATTGCTTCAGCTCTGAGGGAGATGGGTGGGACTTCTCTAGGCCCATCGGCCCTCCAGGTAGGTAAAAGGGTATTCTCTTGTGGTGGAGAACCATCATCTCACATCCTGCAGCCTATCCCGTTACCGCTGTTGGGTAGTGGTCTTGAAGTTACTCATCCTGCCCCGAGCAGTCTCCAAGCCATTCCCACCTAGGAAGAATCCGCTTCTTCCGGTACTCCCCTTGAGTATCCCATGGAGGAAGTCCCCAGAAGAAGACGTGCAAAAGGAGGCACATCAGCTCCTCGATAGAGTCATTAACAGAAGACAACTGACTTTGATGAGGGGGAAGGATCCCCTCGATCCCCACCTGATAACGTCTTCTTTGGAGACATTCTAGAGATCCTGAAGCAGAAAGGTGGGTGGTCTGGCCACCCTCCTCCTTCTGAGGAGTCAATGTTTCTGGAGGTATTCACAGCGGGCACACCTGCATCCTGGGTGACCTCCCCCCAACTCACCAGATGACTTTGTTGATTTGGTATCCCGTAGGGAATGGAAAGAATGGGGTACTATAGAGCATATCCATGAACACACTGATAGGTTCCTGGTCAGACCGGCTGATCGGAGACACTGGAGCAAGGGGGTGGTAGTTGATGCCATCATAGTGGCAGCTGCCACTAAAAAAGAACTGGCAGAAGAGACTGCCAATGTCCATCCTCCTAACAAGGAGTCTAGAGCACTGGACAGGATTGGAAAGCACGTTTATACCTCAGCCAGTTTTTCGCTGTGTTCGTTAAATTACTTAGCTCAGTTTACTCAGCTTCAGAGTGATCTGATCAAGGTGCTTTTAGCCCCCCCTCTCTCTCTGAGTCCATGCCTGCGGAGCAGCTTAAACTTTCTCCCAAGCTGGCCACACTGTTGTCCATTGCCAATTCTCTGATGAGACTAATCTCCCATACAGCAGAAGGTACTTCACAAGTTGCTGGTTCAAGATTCTCCCTAAGGAGACACCCAAGGTTGAGACTGTGAGATTTTGTGGAACCCTTTAAGGTGTTATTTGTTAATGCTCCCTTTGATGGTTCATCACTATTTAAGCTGTCAGTTAAAGATACCCTCACCCGCAGCGAAAATGATGGGAAGGCCCTTTCTGCCTTAGGAATCAAATTTTCCACTCCTCAGAGGTTGTTTTTGAGGAACCAGTGTGGTGGAAAGAAAATGTGGTTCCGTAAATCCCAAGGGCCTTTTCAAGACCTGCTTGGGGACCCTTCTTTCAGAGGCAGAGGAGAGGAGGGTTTAATTGTAGACATCACCCTAGAGGCAGAGGGGGTCCGCAATACTAGGGCTTCAGAGACACGTTCTTTGACAAGCCCTATCAGCACTCCTGAAGTGCTAGCTGACTGTCCATCTCTGGAGGCAGTTGGGGGTTGGCTTTCTTTGCACCCAGAAGCCTGGACACACTTGACAAAAAAATTCCTCGGTGCTAAATGTAATATTCAGAGGCTAATACATTCCATCTTCCCTCCCTCCTCCAAACACCAGCAGAAACTCCCCAGTGTGCCACCATGTCAGAGGGAGCAGGCAGCAAAAGATATTCAAAACTTGCTGTAAAAAAAAAGAGTCAGCCAAGAGGTCCCGATCAAACAAAGAGGATTTGGAACTTAATCCTACTTCTTTTTGGTGCCAGAAAAGACAGGATACCAAAGATCCATACTAGATCTAAGCAATTTAAATCTTTATGTAATGAAGTTGAGGTTCCAAATCGTTACAGTTCAGTCCATTCTGCCCATATTACGCAAGGACTATTGGATGTGCTGAATAGATCTCAAGGATGCATAATATCACATCAAAATAGGCGCTGCAGGAGATACCTGTCCATTTGGCTGGGAGCCAATCACTTTCAGTTCAGAGCACAGCTTTTTAGGCTCACCACAGCCCCCCGGGTGTTCACTAAATCCATGGCAGTCATAGCAGCTCACATGAGACTCAAAGAATTCCAGGTGTTTCAATACTTAGATGATTGGCCCTCACCGCCCCCACAAGGCATCAACTTCTCCAAGCCAGAGATTATCTGATTCAAATCTCACACTCATTGGACATCACAGTAAATTTAGACAACTCCAGTATGACTCCTGTGCAGAACTTAGAATTCATAGGAACACAGATGAGCACAAAGGATCAGTGTAAACACTCTTATCTCCCTCTTCGCCACATAATACCGAGGAAATAAGTTTGGGAACTGCTATCCCATCCGTTGCCAGCCATACCCCCCCCCCCCACGGCTAGTTTTACAAGCTCTGGGGTCGATGTCAGCAGTAGTCTTATTTCCTCTGACAAGGTTCTTTATGCAGATTCTTTAATGGACATTAACAGTACAGTGGTCTGTATTCTGTCAACCTCTATCTGTTCCTATCAGACTGAAACCAGTCTGCAAGCATCATATTCATTGGTGGCTTCTCTGACGCCCCAGCACTGGCCCAGTAATCGAGGAGCCTCAATCCTCATCATTAGTGCCAATGGGGGACACACATTAGGAAGATGACAGGTGCACACACAGTATTTCCAGATGTAGCTGTCTGCATCAGGTGCAATTCCTTAAGAGCACACAGAGATCACAGTCAGTCCAGAGATGGTTTCTCCCTCTTTCTCCAGATCCCTAGTAAGACTCTCAACTGGCACAGCTATAGAGTTGAGATCTCAGCTGAGTGACCAAGCGAAGACCTCTAGTACCCTCACTGTCCAAACAGTGCTTCATGTCCCTGCCAAGTAGCTGATACACACACTCTTTGAGGTTTGATTTATACACACACGCACACACACACATGCACATCACACCTGGGAAAGGTTGCCACAGGTTTACTAGTTATGCCCCCTTCTGCCCAGACTATAAGACAGTTATGACTGCCACCAGACAACTCTATCAGCTACTTTAAGACCCTTAACAAAGGGTGTCCATTCTTACTATCAATACAAATAGTAGTTTAACCAAGAGCAAGGCTATTAGGAGCGGCCTACACAATGTCACAAAATAAATATGCAAGTAGTGTCAGAGCTTAAATATGTCTAGACAGACCAGTC
The DNA here is from genome assembly GCF_019279795.1 of Protopterus annectens. Taxonomy (NCBI): domain Eukaryota; kingdom Metazoa; phylum Chordata; order Ceratodontiformes; family Protopteridae; genus Protopterus; species Protopterus annectens. The sequence goes on along the minus strand of NC_056750.1, from coordinate 809,287,071 downwards.
ACAATAAACGGTTCAAATATATTTAATAATAAATAATAAAAGATCAAGACAATACTAAATATACATTTACAGTTACATCAGAGTTCAAAGTCACAGGAAATATTTAAAACAACATTGGAGGACAGTCTGAAATAAATAAAAGAAACATCTAAATTAAGCATGTTATGTTGTCCTATCTCACCTTCATTCTTACTGGTTGGGTTCGGAACAGGTTTTCGGTTCCGACTCGGCCGCATACTAAAGCTCGAGGGCTTCCACTGGCTCATGGCTGTATCCCTGTCCCATCATCCTCTAGTGAAGCTCCCCAGATCTCGTTTACCGCTAAACAGATCAGAGGCTTCTGTCTTGTCTCTGTCTAAGTGAACAGCGTTTTTTACCTTTATTATCATAATTTTTCTGGTGCTACTTTAGAATAGAGTTAGCGTTATTTGTCTTGTGTTTCTTCCTAGTTACATAACAAATTCACTGCTGTGTTGTTGCTTTAGGCCTTCTTTTTCCTTTAAGACCTTGTTTTCCCCATCCCGGTTAAATTCCTTCCTGTTGTTAAAGCAAAATAGAAAGCATGAGCTCGTTTAAATTAGAGGGCTGTCACTGCCCGTTTTAGTTAGAGGGCATCTTGTTATTGTTTTATTATTAGTAGTTTTTTCCATTGTTTAAAGGAAAAGAGCATCAGCCCGTTAAAGTTAGAGGGCTTCCCCTGCCCGTTTTAGTTAGAAGGCTTCCTAACCTTGTCTCTCCCTCCCTTCTTTGCTATTTTTTTTTTTAATTAAAAAAAAAAGTTTGTCTTTATATATAATTGTTCTTTAGTAGTTTAGAGTGGTAAATTGTTGTTGTTGTGTTTTTTTTTTCTCTGCTCTTTGTGTGTGTGTGTGTGTGTGTGTGTGTGTGTGTGTGTGTGTGTGTGTGTGTGTGTGTGTGTGTGTGTACTGAGCTTGAAACATGTCCAAGGAGCATTAAGAATCTAAGCCTTCAGGCTTCAAAAAGTGTACCAAATGCAGCCAGAAGATGTCAGTTACTGACTCCCATACTATATGTGTCTGTTGCTTGGGAGCAGTACATATATGTGTCTACTGCCTGGGAGCAGTACATCTTTAGGAGACATCCTCAATATGTCACTCATTTAGCCCTTGATTGCTGTTGGAGCGTAAAAATAAGTCGATTGTGAGAGGTCTTTTGAAGTCCCCATTCCAAGAAGGTATAGAAGAAGGTCCGGGCACTTCAGCATCAGTCAAATCTACTTCAAGATCAGACAAATAAAAAAAAAAGATGATCTCCCTCTTCAGGACATTTGGAGCCGTCAAAAAAGTTAAGCAAAATTGCATCTCCAGCTTCAACTACTTCAGAACCGACAAAATCTACTTCATCAACTCTGACTTTATTGGTGCCAATGAAGTTTGAACTCAGTAAATGGTCCCCAGAATTGAAGCCAGTTACTCCTGTTTTGAGGTCACCTATCTTGCAGTTAGTAAAATCTCCTTCAAGTCTTCCAGGAGTCTTTCGATGATGATGTGGATAGGGTGGGACGTAGGCTTCTAAAGACACCAACACTGGCTAAGCTCCTCTCGACTCCAACCCACAGGGATTCAGAGCCAACCAAGACCATCTCACCAACATTGATTCTTCCTCCGAGCCGACCCGGGACCTCGGAGCAAGAATGCTTGGAACAGACTGTTGTGGAACCATTGGTGCCGAGAACCATCCTAGTATCTTCGGAACCGACATCTGCTCCGACATCCTCGGTTCCGTCTGAGGGGTCTAGGAGCTGACGCTCTCCAGTTGGGTCCAGGGAGGAGAATTGGATGGGGCAGTTGTCGGATCCAACCCTGCCTCTCAGAGTTTCGGCACAGATGAGCTAGGCTCCTATATGGGCTTTGGAGCCCACCCCCTTGGTTGCGGGGATTTCTTTTGGTTCTTCAGAGCTGGAGGTGTCTTCGGATCAGGGGAGGGGGGTTTTGAGCTGATGAGGAGGTCGCCGTCTCCTCAGACAGCTCCACTCAGGAGTTCCAATATTCCTCCCCCAAAGGAGCCGGCGTCCATCTCTGTACCACACCATCCACAGACCAGCGAAGATCCTAGGCCTCAGGGTACCCCATCAGGTGAAGCCCTCTCTTTTGAAACCTCTCCAGAATACCCTTCTGAAGAGGTCCCTCGTAAGAGACTCTGCAAGAAGAAGCATTTGGACTCCCCAGATCAGTCAGTCACCTCGTGCACAGACCTCGATGAGTCGGAAGGGTCCCCACTGTTGCTCTCTGAGGATGTCTCTTTCACAGATATCCTAGAAGTCCTTAAGCAGAGAGACTGCTTGTTGCCCATCAACCCTTTTGATGAGGAGTCTGTTTACTTGAAGGCCTTTGGTTCTCACCCTTCAGCCACTTGTGTGTCTCCGCCTTTCGACGAACTTATGAAACTAGTTTGTCAAAATGCGTGGGAGTCTCCAGATGCAGTGGAGCCTCTCCCTTGAAGGCCACATAAATTCATTACAGCCCCTTCAGATAAAGGCTTCCTGACCAAGGGTGTCCCTGTAGATGCTATATTGGTGGCAGCAGTCACCAAAAAGGAGCTTTCTGAAACATCGTCATCTGTCCATCCACCGAACAAAGAGTCACTTACGATGTACAGATACGTAAAGTGCACTTTTGCTTCTGCGACTCTTGCACTCCAATCGCTGAAATATCTGACACATTTTACAAGGCTACAAAGAGATCTCCTAAAGGAGCTAGGAGATACTCTCCAAGGTACAGTAGCTACATGGGTAGGAAACAAGGTTTCCTGTCAGCTTTCCACCTTAAATTTTGTGGTCAACTCCTTCATGAGGCTCATTTCTTATGCAGCAGATGGAGCGAGCAGAGGAGCGAGTTCAGGAATTTTCCTAAGGAGACATTTATGGATGCCCTTAGCTTTGTGGAACCTTTCAAATCTTCCTTTACTAATGCCCCATGTGATGCCTCGTCCTTGTTCGGGCCAGAAGTTAAGGAGGTGCTAAACAGATGTGAAGAAAAAGGAAAGACTCTCTCTGCCATAGGATTCCATTTTTCCATACCTTCAGGACACACGTGGTGACTCTTTCCCTAGGGGCAGAGGACGAAGTACAAATGGAAGATGCCATCCACACGTCAGAGAGGGACCGCAAAACCAGGGTGACAGAGATTCTTTCCGTGGTCTGCCCTTTCAGCATTCCTGAAGGGAGGCCCATCTGTCCAATTCTTCAGGCAGTTGGGAGTCACTTATCTTTGTACCTACAAGCCTGGCTGGAAATAACAAAAGCCAAGTGGGTACAAGGTATCATATCCAGAGGATACTCCAGACTATTTTCTCTTCCTGTCCCAAACATAAAAAAAAATCACAGACATTGCGCCCAGTCACAGGGATCAAGCAACTCTAGAAATTCAAAAGTTGCTAGACAAAAGAGTCATCCAGAGAGTCCCCGCAGACCAAATAGGATCCGGAACGTACTCAAAATTCTTTGTAGTGCCAAAAAGAGCAGGGGACTGGAGACTAAGTTTGGATGTGAGCAGATCAGTAAAAAGACCAAGTTCCATATGGTAACACTGCAGTTGATTCTTCCATTTTTGGGAAAAGACAATTGAATGTGCCCTATAGACCTCCATGATGAGTACTACCACATAAAGATGAACAGATTATCCAGGAGTCATTTGCGTTTCCGGCTGAGAGCCAGTCATTACCAGTTTCAAGCTCTGCTCTTTGTTTCACTACACACACACACACACACACACACACACACACACACACACCCCAGAGTGTTCACCAAGTGCATGGCAGTATCACGGCTCACCTGAGATGTCTAGGATTCCGAGTGTTTCTGTATCTAGATGACTGGCTCCTAACTGCCACCATCACCAAGCATCTACTACTGGAATCAAGAGACACCACTCTCTCTCTTTGCTCTCACCTGGGAATCGCAATAAATTACAAAAAATCTGCCTTGTTGCCATCGCAACATATCTTGTTTATAGGAGCAGATCCAGATACAATAAACATGAAGGAAAAACTTCCTACAGAAAGAGTCCTAGTTCTGAAACAGCAAGTCTCCAACCTTCTGTCCAAAACAAAAGTACAGGCAGAAACAGTCTTGAAAGTCTTGGGCACCATGGTATCTGTGATAAGTTTAGTTCCACTTGCACGCATGCACATGAGAATTCTACAGTGGCTTCTATTCACCCAGTGGTCCTTACACGAACTACCCATGTCTCTCCAAATTCTGTTAGAGTCCTTCAAGAAGGACCTTTTCTCATGGTTTCACTCTAGTCACATAACATCAGGTCAGCCATTTCTTCCCCCTCAGACAGTGGCCACAGTGACCATGGACACCTACTAGATAGGGTGGGAGGGGCATTATTTGGGCAGGACAGTTCAAGGCACTTGGCAGGAACACGAGGCCCACTTGCACATCAATATCCTAGAGATGAGGGCGGTGCTTATGACATTGCTGGCACTCCAGGGCTCTCTTCCACTGGAAACAATTGCATTTCAGACAGACAACATTTCAGTTGTCTGGTACATAAACAAACAAGGAAGACCGGGTCTTACCCCCTTTGATAAGAGGCCCTCAGATTATGGCAGAGGGCAATCTCCTCCCAACGCTTTCCAATAGCAACGCATATCCCAGGGAGGTTCAACATAATAGCAGACAAACTCAGCAGAGCGATTCTCATGCCCAATGAGTGGTCCTTAAAACAAGAAGTAGTGGAGAGGATCTTACACAAATGGGGCTAGCCTTGCTGCAACCTTTTTTGCCACGTCCATGAATGCCAAATGCAGCAGCTATTTTGCCTTAATCCGCCCTCTGTGGGAGTCACTAGGGGATGCACTTGTATATGATTGGCCCCTGGGACTTCTTTATGCCTTTCTTCCCTTTCCACTAATACCCAAGGTTCTCCAGAAAGCCAACTCATTGGGAAGAAGTCTAACTCTCATTACCCCATATTGGCCTTGTCAGATTTGGTTCCCCTTCCTTTGGCCTCATCTTCAGGAGGAGCCGTGGGTTCTGGACCCAGCTCCAGACCTTCTGACTCATACGTCCGGTACGCTCCACCCTTGTGGAAATGTTAAGGCTAAATTAAGCTTTGCTGCATTCCTGACTATATCTAAAAGAATTACTATACTCTGATAACTTACTTAGAGCTGCAAGGCAGATGTGGTGAATAGCTCCTCTAACTGATGTTGTTAGGTCAAAGACAGAATGCAGTCTCTCTCAGAGAGTTCTGAAATTAATATCTCAAATATTACCGATGGAATAGCTTGCAGAATGCCATTTCTTGTTACCTGACTCTATCCCAGGTAATACCCCCATTGCTGAAAGCTAAAAGTATTTAGCATCTACCTGTGAAAATAAATGTACAAGGGTTTTTCCTCAGATCTTTGCAGATCCTGGAAGACATTAAAAAAAAAACACTTCAAAGACAATACAGAAAATTTCTCAGCACAAACATTGTGTCTGTTGCTGCACTGAAACATAACATATTTTTTATGGCCCAGCCATAAAGTAATTTAATTTCAACTATTTTTCTGAAGTTTTTCAAATTAATGTTCTGTATTCCAGTTTCCTCTGTTAAAATATATACATTTAAACAGTTACAATAGTGTATGTACATTTCTGTTCTGTTCCAGTAGGGTACACTGTGGATACATTTCAAACAGCACACTGTAAAATACCTCTTCACCACACATCTGTACAAACCATCTTATATGGCATACGGCTGTAATACCCTTGTAACACAAACATCTTATATGAATCATGTTGATATGCACAAATGACATATAATTATTTACAAAATTTCAGATAGCTGGGCTGGCCAGTATCTCCTTTTGTTACACTTCTATATAAATCATGATGTTATGTGATCCTATCTCGCCTACATTCTGACTGATGGGTTCGGAGCCGATCCCTCGGCTCCGACTCGGCACGCTTATGCCAAAGAGCGAAGTCTCTTATTGGCTGAGCTTATTATATCCCAGGATGCACCACCACCAGTCCCCCAGATCTCGTTTGCCGCTAACAAGTGAAGACGTGGTCTCGAGCTGGCTGAGCTAAGTAGTGATTAATTTCACTAGTTTTTCTGTCAGGAATTTCTATTTTTCTTCAACAAAAGCTGTTTTAACAGCTATTCTTGTGTTTTGAGTGAGTTTGGTGGAATTTACTTAGTAAATTCTTGTGTTGTGAGTGTTGACTAGGAGTACCTCTTGTGTGTAAAGGCCTTTCCCGGTCTTTTTGATTGTAGGTGACTTCTGTTTTGTTAGGGATCTCGGATCCTTTATACTGTAATTAGTTTATCTTTCTTGTTACAAAAGATCAAAGAAGAGAGAATTTCTCAATAATTTACAGTGTTTGTACTGTGTTTTTGAACTTTAATTCACCGGAATGTCTCAGGTACCTAGGCCTTCAGGCTTTAAAAAGTGCACCAAGTGCAACTTTAAAATGTCGATCACAGATGACCACTCTCTCTGTGTTTATTGTTTGGGTGCAAAGCATTTGCAGGAGTCCTGCATCGTGTGTCATGCTTTTTCCTCGAGGGTCCTCCAAGAGAGGAAAAATAAGCTCATATTAAAAGGTCTTGTAAAACCCTCATTCGAAGAAGCTTTAGCATCCTCTCCTTCTCCCGCTAAAAAGAAAAGGGCGTCGGCTCCGACCAGTCCGTCGGATCCGACCGCCAAAAGACATAGGCAGGCTTCTCCTTCGGCTCCAAGGACTTCGGAGCCGAGGGCGGAACGGTCTGCCTCGATGCCACCAGTCTCGACTCCTCTGGCTTCGGAGCCGATGGCTGGGGCATCGAGAGGCGGGTCACCTTCGTCGGCTCCACTGGTCTCGGAGTCGACAAAGGTTGTCCGCTCAGACACTTCCTCCTCGGCGCCGAAGTCCTCCTCGGCACCAATGGAAACTAGTGTGGATATTCCTTCGGCGCCGATAGTCATCGAGTCGCCTCGGAGCCGGTCCCCTAGCCCCTTGGGGCCGTTGGAGAGGCCATCTCGAACCCGTTCAGTATCCTCTAGGTCATCGAGGATGTCAGATTCGGACATAGACAGGGTGCTCCAAAGACTGTTTCAGTCCCCAGTCTTTCAAAAATTTGTTTCGGCTCCGACCCAGTTGGCTTCGGAGCCGATGGCCCATGCCCATGTCATTGCTATTCCTCCTCCGACCGCTTCGGCTCCGTCGGAGCAGGTGCTGTTGGAGCCGGTGGAGATCTTAGGGTCGGCTCCGACCCTTACTCCAACCCCGGCCTTCTGGTCCGAGTTTGGTACACGGACTTCTTCGGCTGGACCTGGGGGTGATGTTTCGGGACCTATGCTGTCGGTTCCGAGCCTCCCTCTCGGTGCTTGGCTGCGGGACTTCCGTCTGCTATCATGGCTCGGGGACCGGACACTCCCAGGATTCTGGGGTCCGGCTTTCAGAGCTATGAGGAGTGCCTTGGCCAAGTCTTCTTGGCCATCTCTCCGGCTTTACCGGCACCTTCCTGGGCGTGGAGACTGGGTCTTTGGCAGTTCCCTGTCCTTAGGCAGGGAGTCCCTGGGCCTGAGGTTACCCCATTGGGGTTCCCCTCCTCCTGAGGGTTCTTCGAGTTGTCTTCAGAGGAACCCCAAGGAAGAGATCGTGCAAGAGGAAGCACGTGGACTCCCGAGTCTATTACATCGGACACTGATCTTGATGATGCGGAGGGGTCCCAGTCGCCCTCGGATGATGTCTCATTTGCAGACATCTTAGAGATCCTCAAACAACGAGGCGGCTGGATATCCAAACCCCCTCTGCTGATGAGTCAGTGCTCCTCAAGGCCTTGGGGCTCAGCCCTCCGCCTCCTGGGTGTCTCCGCCCTTTGACGAGCTCCTGGATTTAGTTTGTCGGAGGGTGGGAACATCCAGATACCGTGGAACCAGTCCTTCTCGTCCTAACAAATTTTTGTCTGCCCCACCCGAGAAGGAGTTCCTCACTAAAGGCGTGGCTGTAGATGCCATGGTGGTGGCATCTGCTACAAAACAGGGCGTGGCAGAGGCTTCAACGTCCCCCCATCCCCCTAATAAGGAGGCTAGGAGCATGGATCGTGCGGAAGCGTACCCTGACTTCAGCGGCCTTTACTTTAAGGTCCCTGAATTATTTGGCACATTTTACCAGGCTTCAGAGGGATCTGGTCAAGGAGCTGTCAGATTCCCTCTCAGGTAACCTACCTGAGCAGCTAGCCCAGTCGGTTAGCTCTCAGTTGGCTATCCTTGCTTCAATTTCTAACTCGTCCATGAGGCTCATTTCGTATGCGCGAAGGCGGGTAGAGCGGCAGGCACAGGCGTGGCTCTACGGAGACAAGCCTGGCTCCGTTGTGTCGTTTTGGAGGCCTTCAAGTCTTCCTTCGCCGACGCTCCCTTTGATGGGTCCTCTTTATTTGGACCCAAGGTTAAAGACACTCTTACCCGCTGTGAGCAAGAAGGAAAAACTTTATCTGCCGTAGGTGCCGTTATTCCACTCCCTTTAGGCCTTATCCCAAGGCTAAAGGAGGAGGAAGATGTGGTTCCGCAAATCACGTAAGTTTTCCATCAACAGCAGGAAGATTCCCCTTCCAGAGGCAGAGGACGGGGAAATTTTTCTGGGAGACGCCGTCCCAGAGGCGGCAGAGGGCCCCGCAATTCTGGAGACCATGAGTCCTTTCGTGGCTCTTCAGCCTCCCACACTTCATGAGGGATTGCCCGGCTGTGCTGCTCGGAGCCAGTCGGGTGCCGTTTGCCAAGCACCTAAAAGCCTGGGAGTCAATCACTCAGGACAGATGGGTGCTTCGGATTATTGCCGGAGGTTACACCATCCCTTCACACACTCACCCCACCGTCCAAAAAATCCCGGACCCACCACCCAGTCAAAGGGAAATTGCAGCCGCAGAAGCTTTAAAGCTGCTAGAAAAAGGAATCATCCAACCGGTCCCCACAGACCAGATCGGATCCGGAAATTACTCAAGGTTCTTTTAGTGCCAAAAGACAGGGGACCTGAGACCAATATTGGCTCTCAGCAGACTAAACCAATCCGTCACGAAATCCAAATTCCGAATGGTCACGTTACAATCCATTCTCCCATTGTTGGAGAAGGATGTTTGGATGTGCTCCATAGATCTCAAGGACGCCTATTATCACATACCGATACATCGGGCGTCCAGGAAGTATCTGCGCTTCAGCCTGGGAGACAGTCATTTCCAATTTTGTGCTCTGCCCTTTGGTCTCACCACAGCCCCCAGGGTGTTCACCAAATGTTTGGCAGTAGTGACGGCTCACCTGAGGAGTCTTGGATTCCAAGTGTTTCCCTATCTGGACGACTGGCTCCTGACTGCCACCACCAGTCATCTACTAATGGACAACCTCAAAGCCACCATCTCCGTGGGTGCTACCCTGGGAATTACATTCAATTGGTCAAAGTCTGTCTTGCTGCCCTCTCAGCGCATAAGGTTCATAGGAGCAGAGATAGACTCAAAATTGATGCGTTTTCTTCCTACCGAAAGGATCCAAACTTTACAAGGCCAAGTTCAAGCCCTGATTTCAAAATCCAAGGCCCCAGCCAGGATGGTCCTACAAGTTTTAGGTTCGATGTCTGCCACGGTTCTTCTAGTTCCTCTGGCAAGATTGCACATGAGAATTCTTCAGTGGCTATTATCGACTCAATGGTCCTTTCAGGATCTTCCCTCAATCACCCGTTATGATTACAGAAACATGCAAGCGGGACCTTCGCTGGTGGCTTCAGACATCCAATCTAAATCAGGAAGTCCTTTTGTTATTCCCTCTCCAGTGGTCACCCTGACGACAGATGCCTCCCAGACAGGGTGGGGGGGGGCATTGTCTGGGCAGGTTAGTTCAGGGCTCCTGGCTTCCAGGCGAAACTTTTCTCCACATCAATGTATTGGAGATGAGGGCTGTACTTCTGTCCCTACAGGCCTTACACAACTTTCTCCCTCAGGGCTTAATTGCCATCCACACAGACAACATGTCGGTGGTCTGGTATCTAAACAAACAAGGAGGGACCAGATCTTACCCCCTTTGCAGAGAGGCCATGAGGGTGTGGGAATGGGCTGTAGCTACCAGCCGTTTCTTGGTAGCGACCCACATTCCGGGGAAATCAAATATATTGGCAGACAGATTAAGCAGGACAATTCTCTCTCCTCACGAGTGGTCCCTAAATGAAACAGTAGCAGCTCAGGTTTTCAGGAGATGGGGGACGCCGTGCTGCGACCTGTTTGCAACACCACAAAACACAAAGTGCAAAAGGTTCTTCTCCTTGACTCCAAATCAGGGGGAAGCAGCTATGGATGCTCTAGCACAACCTTGGCCAACAGGGCTACTTTATGCCTTTCCTCCGATTCCACTTCTCTCCAAAGTCATTCAGAAAGCTTCTCAATTGGGGTCCAAAATGATACTGATTGCTCCGCACTGGCCTCGTCAGGTATGGTTTCCCTACCTGAAGAAACATGCAGTGGACGATCCTTGGACTTTAGATCTAACTCCGGATCTGCTAATTCATCAGTCGGGACGACAACATCAGTCCTTCACTCCTTGAAGTTGACAGCTTGGCTCCTCCACTTCCGACTTTAGTTAGAAATCACACATTAGACCGGAAGTTATTCACATTTTATCTTGACCCACAAACCCACCACTAAGAAATTGTACCTCAGTAAGTGGAAGAGGTTTGCTATCTGGGCTCAACTCAGGGCTTAGACCCTATCACTGCTCCGATCCCAGAGGTTTTGAAATTCTTAACATCCCTGTTTAATCAAGGATCTTCTGTCTCTACTATTAAAATCCAACTAGCGGCTATCTCTAAATTTCACGAATCCATGGATCCTCCATTGATGAGCAGCAGATTATGCAAAACTTTCATTAAAGGTGCGGGCCTGTTAAGACCCCCAGTTTTTCATCCTGCACCTCCGTGGGATCTTGATTTGGTGCTTCGTGCATTAACATCTTCCCCTTTCGAACCGGCTGCTACATGTGAGTTAAAATATCTGTCTTGGAAAACTGCATTCTTAGTTGCAATTACCTCTGCAAGAAGAGTTTCAGAGCTTCAAGCCCTATCTATCAAACCACCGTATTTGATTTTCACAAGGATAGAGTATCACTTAGGCCTAATCCATCTTTTGTCCCAAAGGTCTGTTCTAATCTCTGTCTCCAACAATCTCTAGAACTACCAGTTTTCTTTCCAAAATTCTCCAATGAAGCAGAATACACTCTCCATAAATTGGATGTTCACAGGCAATTGCGCTTCTATTTAGACAGGACTCAGCAAATTCGTAAATCAGACCAGTTGTTTGTGTCCTTCTCAGACAATAAATTGGGTAAAACCATCACAAAGCTACTATCTCCAAATGGATCAGAGATTGTATAACTCAGGCTTATTCCTCTTGAATAAGCAACTTACAACATCTATCAAAGCTCACTCTACCAGAGCTATGGCGACTTCTATAGCTTTTCATTCCAAGCTCGCTATTTCTGAGATTTGTGCTGCGGCTACTTGGTCCAATCCGCACACTTTCATTTCCCACTATAAATTGGATGTGGCATCTAAAGGGCGAGCATCATTTGGTTCCATGGTACTCAGGAGTGTTTTCCAGTGAGCCACCCAGGATTCAGGTGCTAGGACGCTGTCCCATCAGTCAGAATGTAGGCGAGATAGGATCACATAACATCTTTTAGTTATGTACTCACCATAACTTCAGATGTTTGGGATCCATCTACCATTCTAATACCCTCCCTCCTTCCCCTGCCTTGGAGATCAGAAGAGATTGAACGGTTTGAGTTCTACTGTTTTTATCTTGTTTCATCTGACGATGTTATATAATCAGTGCGTGCATGTGTGCATGTATGCGGACAAACTAGATCTGGGGGACTGGTGGTGGTGCATCCTGGGATATAATAAGCTCAGCCAATAAGAGACTTCGCTCTTTGGCATAAGCGTGCCGAGTCGGAGCCGAGGGATCGGCTCCGAACCCATCAGTCAGAATGTAGGCGAGATGGATCCCAAACATCTGAAGTTATGGTGAGTACATAACTAAAAGTTAGTATTCACAGATGACATATAATTATTTACAGAATTCCAGGTAGCTTTGCTGGCAGCACCTCCTTTGTCACAGCTTCTATCAGACGACCTCTTTTTAGGCAGGGCCTTCTTGATTCCTCCTCTAATGGCCACAGTGACCACGTACACTTCTCAGTTGGGGTGGGTGGGCATTACAGGGTAAGGGTGGACCGAGGCACATGGATCCCTCTGGAGACCAGGAAGCATATCATTGTCATCGAGATGAGAACAGTCCTCCTAATGTTGCAAGCCTTTCAGGATGTTCTTCCTCTGGGGAGCATTGTAATTCACACCGACAACATGTCTGTCGTCTGGTGCATCAACAAACAAGGAGGAACCCTTTCTAACCCCTTGTTCAGAGAGGCCATGATGTTTGGGAATTTGTGAAGTCTTCGGACTGCCTTCTGGTTGCAACTCCTTTTCCCGGGAAAACCATTGAGCTGGTGGACAGACTCAGCAGATGTATTCTGATTTCGCACAAGTGGACCCTCAATCAGTCAGTGGCGAACTTGATGTTCAACCGCTGGGGTCAGTCTTGCTGTGATCTTTTTGCCTCTCTCCTCAACAAGAAATGTAGCAGGTTTTTCACTCTGATACCGCAGTCCGGGACAATCCCAGATGGACGCTGTGGTACATGATTTGCCTCGGGTCTCTTTTATGCATGTGCTCATCTTCCACTGACTCCGAAATTTCTTCAGAAGGCAAGCAGGTTGAAGAGCCCATTCATCCTCATTGCCCCTTATGGCCTCAACAGATATGGTTCCCCTTCCTCTGCTGTCATCTGAAATATCCTCCAAGGATAATGGAGCCAAGACAGGATCTCTTCTCTCACCCATCAGGATTGCAACATCCCAATCTTCATGCCCTTAAACTGACCACATGGTTTCTCCACTTCCAACCATAGTAAGACAGTCCAGGCTTGCTTTCATAGTTTTTAGCATCAACTTAGTTTCACAAAAGGGCTCAGCTAAGGAAGTCTACAATAGTAAATGGAAAAGGTTTGTTGTTTTGGCTGCTAATACAAACATTGATTCCTTCTCTTCACCAGTGTCAGATGTTTTACTTTTCCTTAGTACCCTGTTTGAAAAAGCAAGTTTTTCTACCATCAAACTCCAGCTAACTGCAGTTTCTAATTTTCACATGGCTCGTCAGTCCCTGTCCTTGTCTACCTTTAGATTATGCAAAGCATTTATGAGAGATTTCTTTTTACTGTGACCTGCACTCCCCTATTAAAGATCCTTCCCACCTCGCGACCTCACTGTCGTGCTGTAGAGTCTGACTGAATAGTTCGAACCAACAGCCAATTGTGACTTGAAGTTTTTGTAATTGAAGACAATCTTTTTAGTAGCCGTTACTTCATTGAAAAGGATTTCTGAGCTGCAGGCGTTATCTTCTAAATCGCCTTACATAAAGATAGGGTTTCACTCCATTTCAATCCGTCCTTTATGCCTAAAATAGCTATAGAAAGCAGCATTAACCAATCTATTCAGTTGCTGGTATTTTTTTCCCAACTTTTCCAACAAAGGAGAGTACATTCTACATCTCCTTGATGTTCATAGGCAACTATATTTTATTTACATAGCAAAAACAGCACAGGAAGTTAGACAATTGTTTGTAGCCTTTTCTAAAAACAAATTGGATCAAACTGTATCAAGGGGCTTACTGGCCAATGGATCCCTGACTGTATCACTTTCATTTATTCTCTGAGAGGTTTAGAATTACTTTGACCTCCAATGGCACATTCTACTAGATCTGTGGCTAATATCTTCTGCCTTTTCTTCCAGAACTTCAATTGATATTTGTGCAGCACCCACCTGGTCAAACAATCACACCTTCGGTGTGCACTACAAACCGGATGTGATGTCTAGAAGCAGGGCTACTTTTGGTTCAACAGTACTCTGACATATCCTTCCATGAGAGCCATCCAGGAACTATGTAGCTGGGGACTGTGGCCCATTTCTGAGGAAGAATGTAGAGGACATCAGATTAGAAAGTTATGTCTTACCATAACTTGGCATCTGTCTTGTCCATCTATATTCCTCCTCATTTCCCCACTCAACCATCCCCTTGCCTTAGTTTCTAGAGGATTTAGGGGAGGTTGCAGGATGTGCGTGTCCCTTGTCTTAGCCTCCATTGCCTCTTTCTCCTTCTTGTTTCTCTATCCTGTCCTTTATATATATGGAGGTCAAATCAGCAAACTCAATCTGAGGTACAGGGGTGGATGTAGTATATTATGGGTAAAGAGAGGAGCTTAAAAGTTGGATCCAAGTCTGGAAGATGTGGCCTAGCCAGATCCGAGGGTCGGATTCAAGACCCATTCGTGAGGAGGAATGAAGATGGACAACACAGATGCCAAGTTATGGTAAAACATAACTTTCTAATCTGATGTTATCAGTGTCATCATTCATCACCATAGGGTCTAGTATCTGATATCGGATCTGAGCCGGCAACATACAACAGACAGATCCAGGCTGTAGCTCCTCCCTCTTCCATGATGCCTTACTGCCCTCTAACCCCCAGATCTCATTTGGCATTATTTAGTGCAGATGCGTTTCCTCAGCTCTGGCTGCAGATAAGTGATCTGAAGTAGTTAACTTCATTTTATCTGCAACCTGTGGGCATTCGGATCCATATTGGATCCGAGCCGGCAACTTTTTTTTCCAGCATCTGCTCCACGCTTCGAGCTGCTCCCTCCACCCATAATGCATTACCATCTCCTACCTTCCCTCAGATGTCGTTTGCCGCGCCGTAGTGAGCATCGTGGTCTCCTTCGCTCTGAGCTCAGGGATAGTAAGTCTACAAATTCTTTGTCTTTAGTGTGTCTGTGTTAGTTGTTTCCCTTCCTCCCCCACTAGTATATTCTTTGTTCGTCGGTTAGTTCAAAAAATAAGAAAAAAAGTTTTTGTTATAAAACTCTATAGAGTGGTTGTTAGGCCTGCCCTTCCCCTACATGTGTTTGTGTGTGGTGATCTTTGTAGGGAGTGGTGTTTGGTGCAGGACCATGGCTGATCAGCCAAAATCAGTGTTTAAAAAATGCAGTGTGTGGCCATAAGCTCTCACCGGCTGATGGTCACACTCTGTGTGTAATTTGTTTGGGAGTGTCCCATTTGTCGACTCAATGTGCAATCTGCACTGGGTTCAACCCTAGAGCCCTCAGGGATCGGAAGGCCAAATTGGTAGCCAAAGGCCTTCTTCCTGCATCTATGCTGGAGTCTGCCACAGCCTCGGTACCCATTACTCCCACCCAACCTCCCACCCAGACAGGGAATCAAACTCCCGTTTCTTCTGGTGCTGGGTCAGGCAAGGAAAAAGCTACAGTGAGTGTAGCAGACAAAGACAAGGACAGAGAAAGGCGCAAGGAGGACAGGGACAAGAAAAGGGATAGACCTCACAAGAGATCCCTGGACAGGGAGCTCTTTCTTAGTCCCTGTACTAAGTTTATGAGGCCAGTTTCTCCACGGCTCCGGTCTCCTCGTTTTTTACCGGAGCCCCTGGAACCTTCGGATCCGAGGCCTTCTTTGCCCTCACAGCACAGAACAGCCAGATCTGAGTCGGTAGCTTCTTCGTGATCGACTCAGAGCTTATCAGACTTGGACATGGACAGGATGATGCGGAGATTCATTTAGACCCAAATACAGATGGGAGTCTTGCCAGGCCCCTCTCCCTCTGGAGGGGGGGACCTCAGTGCCTTTTTTCCGCCTCATCTCTCCTTCCTCGATCCGTACTTCGGCTTCGGGGTACTTGGATCCAAGATTTTTTTAGCTGGTAGTTCGGCGCTGATCGTTCCCCCAACCTCGACTCCGGCTGTTACCTTGAGCTCCTCGGATCCGACTAGTTCGGAGCCGAGGGACTCTCGGAGCCGCGGACAAGGAGTCAGACCCGAGGGAATGGAGTCTTTGGCCCTGCCTCTTTCAGATCTGACCCTTTTCCTCATACCTCAGGCTACCCTTGCTTCGACTCCGGTCCCTGCTTCGGATCCAGGGAGGGCTTCCTCCTTGCTGGGTGTCAGGGAGGTATGCTTTCCTTCAGCCTTCATAGTGGTGGAGAGGGCTCTCTCCCAAGGATTGAGATCCCAGCCCATCCCCTCAGATTCCACCCAGACCCCTCTGGATTTGGCAATGACTCCCTTCATCCTGTCTCAAGGACAGCCCATACCAGAGGAGCCCCAGGTTATTTCCCCTTAGGAACTCCCTGAGGCTCACGAGTCCTCTTCAGAGAGTCCCACTGAAGAGGGCCACTGTAAGCGCAAGTGCAAAAGGAGGCACTTGGACTCCCCTGAGTCCCTCACTATTGGCACTGACTTAGAGGAAGGAGAATGTTCCCCCAAGTCACCTCCCGATGCTGTCTCCTTCGGAGACATCATGGAGATCCTCCGCCAGAGGGGAGGTTGGTCACCCCAAAACTTCTGTGGATGAGTCAGTGTTCCTGGAGGCCTTTGGTACAGGCTCATCTATTTCCTGGTTGTCTCCGCCAGCGGACCCTTGGTGGATCTTATTACCACGTGGGAATGGAAGGAGCCTGACACTGTAGAGCCCATCCCCAAACGTCCCGACAAGATTTTATCTCCTCCTACTCACAGACAACCTTTATCAAAATGAGCCCCAGTTGACGCTATGTTGGTTGCAGTGGCCACCAAGAAGGAAGTAGAGCAGGAGAGTTCCTCAGTCCACCCTCTAGAGAAGGAGTCCAGGTCAGTGTATAGGTTTGGGAAGCACGTTTATTCCTCAGCGATCTTTTCAATCTGTGCGCTGAATTATTTGGCACATGAGATCCGGCTTCAGTGTGACCTTGTATTGGCGAGTCGCCCCCAGAGTCCTTATCACTGCAGGACAAACAGCTGTTCTCTGCGAAAATGTCAACTCTGAAGTCGGTATCGAACACGTCTGTGTGGCTCCTTTCCCATGCCACGGAAGGAGCAGCTAGGGCGTCCAGGACAGGCGTATCCATGAGGATGCCTGGCTCACGTTGTGTCAGTTCGTAGACCCTTTCAAGGCGTTGTTTATTAATGCTCCCTACGACGGTTCTTCCCTTTTTGGGAAGACAGTACGTGACACACTTGTCCAGAGCGAAAAAGACGGGAAGACTTTGTCTGCTGCCGGGATCCGTTTCTCTAACCCTCAGCAGTCCTTCTGTAGGAATCAAAGAGGGCAAAAGATGTGGTTCCGAAAATCTCAGTTTTCCTGGGATTCTCATGACAGCTATTCCCCCAGAGGCAGAGGGGGACAGGATTAACGCCGACCCAGAGGTAGAGGGGGTCCCAGGAATTTCGGGTCTAGAGAACCTTTTTCTGATAGACCCGCTCAGCAACCCTGAGGGGTTTGCCCGGCTGTCCTACTCTGGAGGCAGTCAGGGGGAGATTGTCCTTACACCCAGCGGCATGGGAGCCCATAACGACATATCGCTGGGTGTTACAGATTGTATCCAGAGGTTACACTATCCCATTTGTTGCCCCTCCAAATGTTCCAAAACACCTCACGAATGTTCCACCCACTCACAGGGAGGGTGCAGCTCTAGAGGTTTCAAAGCTGCTTCTCAAATGAGCCATCGAACAGGTCCCCCCCGACCAGTCCGGATCAGGCGTTTACTCAAGATTCTTTTTAGTGCCAAAAAGACGGGGGACCTCAGGCCCATTCTAGACCTGTCAATTTTGAAATTGCCTGTCGCCAAACAGAAGTTCCGGATGGTCACCCTACAGTCCATTTTACCTTATCTCCGAGAGTGCGACTGGATGTGCTCGTTAGACCTCCAGGATGCTTACTACCATATCAAGATATTAAGATCCACGGAAGCTCCAAGAGGTTTCTGCGCTTCCAGCTGGGAGCCAGTCACTTTCAGTTCAGAGCCCTACCCTTCAGTCTCGCCACAGCCCCCAGGATGTTCACCAATGGAATGGCAGTTGTAGTGGCTCACCAGAGGCTGCAGCGTATTCAGGTATTTCCTTACCTGGACGACTGGCTCTTCACTGCGCCCAACGAGCATCTGCTTTGTCTGGCCCGAGACTACATTATTTGGTTGGCAGATCTGTTGGGGATTACAGTCACTGTTCAAAAATCCCAGTTGCAACCAGTGCAAGTTTTAGACTTTATCGGGGCACAGCTAGACACTTTGTAGATGAAAGTATTTTTAACTGTAGACAGGATCTTACACCTCAGGTGCCACATAGCTCAAATAGCGAACTTCAAGGCTCCAAAGGTGAGCGAGGTTCTTGGGGCACTGGGCTCCATGGCTGCCTCTATATCGATTTTCCCTTGTGCGCGCCTTCATATGCGGATTCTTCAAAGGACTCTGGCTGTTAAGTGGTCTTGGCTAGACCTGCCCATGGAATTTCCGATCAGGATCAGTCACGTCTGCAGGACGTCCCTTCTTTGGTGGTTAAATTCACCGGAGGTTATAGAAGGACGTCCCTTTGCGTCATCTCCAGTCCAAGCCACAGTGACCACGGGCGCCTCCCAATTCAGGTGGGGGGGGGTCATTGTTCAGGAAGAACAGTCCAAGGCACATGGTCCCAGACAGAGACCAAGTTGCACATAAATATTCTAGAGATGAGGGCAGTGCTTTTAGCATTGGAAGCCTTTCACACTGTCCTCCCTCTCGGATTGATTGCAGTTCAGTCAGACAAACATGTCAGTTGTCTGGTATATCAACAAGCAGGGGGAACCAGATCCTACCCCCTGTGTCGCGAGGCCATGAGAGTGTGGGAGTGGGCGATTTCCATCGGTTGGTATCTGATAGCAATGCACATCCCGGGGTGCTCCAACTTTTTAGCGGACAGATTGAGTCGGGCTATTCTGATGCCGTACGAGTGGTCTCTGAAATGGTCAGTAGCGGAGGAGATATTCCTTGCATGGGGTCAGCCTTGCTGCGATCTCTTCGCATCTCCTTCCAACGTAAAGTTCAGCGAGTTCTTCGCTCTGATTCCTTCACCAGGGGATGCCCCCAGAGACTCTGTAGTCCATGCATCGTCCCCCAGGCTTCTGTATGCTTACCCACCCTTGCCACTCATTCCGAAGTTTCTTCAGAAAGTTTGCCGACTGTGGTGCAAAGTTATCCTCATTGTCCCGTTCTAGCCTCGCCAGGTTTGGTTCCCATTCCTTTGGTCTCATCTCTTAGCTCCTCTGTGGGTTCTGGATCCCTGCCCGGATTTAATCTCCCATCCTTCGGGTGTTCGCCCGCTCGACCTGAAGCTGACAGCTTGGTTGCTCCAGTTCCGTTGATTGCCAGGACTCCCGGTGTTTCATCCCCTGTAAAATCCATGCTGGTGGCTTCTCTTAAAGATACCACTAGGAAACTTTATTGCAGTAAATGGAACTGTTTTTCCATTTGGGCCTCACAGAGAAATCTAGATCCCTTTACAGCCCTTGTTCCAGCAGTGTTGGATTTCTTGTATTTTTCAGCAAGGAGCTAGCTCCTCCACAGTGAAAGTACAATTGGCAGCCATTTCTAATTTTCATGTTGGTGTAGACAACATTGCCTTAGCCTCTTCTAGGCTGTGTAAGGCTTTTCTTAAAGGCACATCTGAAGTAGTTAACTTAATTTTATCCGCAACCTGTGGTTATACGGATCCGTATCGGATCCAAGCTGGCAACTTTTTTCTAGCATCTGCTCCATAATGCCCTACCATCTCCTATCTTCCCTCAGATCTCGTTTGCCGTGCCAGTAGTGTGCATCGTGGTCTCCTTTGCTCTGAGCTAAAAAGGGATAGGAAGTGGAAAATTTTGATTATATTTAAGTGTGCTTGTTTAGGATTACCCTTCCTCCCCTTCTGTAGTAAAAGCGTTGGTCGTTAGTGTAAAAAAAAAAAAAAAAAGTTTTTTGTATTAGAATAGTAGTCAGGCCTACCCTTCCCCTACCTGTGTGTGTGTGTTTTTTTGTTGGGAGGGTAGTACCTTTACCTTTGAGTGCAGGACTATGGCTGACCAGCCAAAGCCTGTGTTCAAAAAATGTACAGAGTATGGCCATAAGCTTTCCCATGCTGATGGTCACACTCTGTGTGTGATATGTTTAGGAGTGGCGCATTTATCCACCCAGTGTGCTATCTGTTCAGGCTTCAACTCTAGGGCCCTTAGGGATCACAAGGCCAAGCTAGTTACCAAAGGCCTTCTCCCCGTTGCCATGCTGGATTCTGCCTCGGCCTCTGTCGCTAGTGCACCTCCACAGACAAGGACTCAACCTCCCTCTTCATCTGGCGATGGGTCCTCTAAGGACAGATCTTCAGTCAGCGAGTCTGACAAAGATAAAGAAAAAGTGAAGGACAAGGAAAGACGCAGAGAAGAAAGGGAGAAAAAGAAAGGCATCGGAAGAGATCCCCAGACAGGGAGCTCTTTCTCAGCCCTCCATCCAAGATCATGAGGCCTGTTTCTCCTTGGCTCCGGTCACCGCATTTCTCACCGAAGCCATTGGAACATTCGGACCTGACGCCCTTCACCCCTCTGCGCAGACCAGCCAGATCCAAGTCGGTGGCTTCTTTGAGGTCGACTCGGAGCCTATCAGACATGGATATGGACAGGATGATGCAGAGATTTCTTCAGATCCAAATTCAGATGGGAGTCTTGGCAGGTCCCTCTCCGTCTGGAGGGGCGACCTCCATGCCTCTTTTCTGCCCCATCTCTCCTTTCCCGATCCGTGCTTCGGCTTCGGGGCTCTTGGATCTGAGGTTCTTCGGAGCTGGTAGCTCGGCGCCAGCGGTTCCTCCAACCTCAACTTCGGCTGTTACTTTGAGATCTGAAGTAGGAACTTCATTTGTCAGCAACCTGTGGGATATGGATCCGATCTCGGATCCGAGCCGGCAACTTCTAACATAGCATAGATCCGAGCTCCTATCTCCTCCCCCTTACCCATAATCCGCTGCCTGCCCTAACTGACCTCAGATCTAGTTTGCCGCTCTTCAAGCAACAGCTAGGTTCAGAGCTCTTGGCGTTTTGTGAGAAAAAAATAGATTTTATACTTTTTTCTTCTGAGTGACTGGTTGTGTGTGTGATAGGTTTACCCTTTCTCCTTTTACTTTTATAACTTACTTGTTTTATTTTAAGTATAATTCCCCCTCACCCGCTGGTCGTAGCGTGTGTGTGTGACTGGATTAGGGGCCTAGTGAGTGTGCTTACTTTAGTATATCGGAGGCCCCTAAGGCAATTTTTTCGAAATGCACCGAGTGTGGTCACAAGCTTTCACCGGCTGATGGCCACACTCGGTGCGTTAGGTGCCTTGGGGTTGAACACCTCTCTTCGGGTTGCGTGATTTGCGCTGCGTTCAACCCCAGGGCACTCAAGGATCGAAGGTCGAAGCTAGTTCTGGCGGGTCTTCTACCCCCAGACTCTGCTTCGGCCTCCGGTGCCTGCTACCCCCCGGTAGCGGTCACCCCTGCCTCCCTTCCTCCGACCGGGACTCAACCTCCCACTTCGGCTCCGGAGGATAGGGAGGCCAGGAAAGAGAAGCGGCGGGAGAAGCACCTTAAGCGGCGGGCCGAGGACTCTTCTTTGGCTCCGCCCACCAAGAGGGCTTCCCCGTCCAAGTCTTCTCAATCTCCTCCTTCTCGGATCCGATCCCCTTGTTTCTCCCTGGGTCCCGAGGAGGAGGTGATCCGGTCCCCATCGAGGCGACACTCCAGGTCTGCCTCGGTGGCCTCGTCGAGGTTCACCTTTAGCATGTCTGATGCGGACATGGACCGGATGATGAGGAGATTCATCCAGGCCCAGATGCAGATGGGAGTGCTCTTGCCCCTCTGGGGAGCTCGACCCCTTTTTTCGCTTTTATAGCTCCTTCTCCGACCCGCATTCCGGGCTCGGAGCCGAGCCACGTTGGATCCGGGGGTAGGTCGGAGCCGACCGTGCTGGGCACTTCGGCTCCGACCATTCCCTCGAGTCTGTCGGATCCGACCTCTCGGAGCCGTGGTCCGAGCTTCGGATCCGAGGGATTCGGTGTGCTTTCGGCTCCGTCCCGGTCGGAGCACACTGGTCCTTCGGATCAGACGTTCTCTGCGCTGGGTCCGATCCTCGCTTCGGATCCGAGTGGGAGTCGGATCTCGGATCCTTCTGAGAGTGGTTCCCCCTCGGCTTTTGCTGCGGTGGAGAGGGCACTGTCGAGTGCTTCCAGGCCTCCGGTCCTGGCTTCGGCTCCCTCCTGCACTCCTTCTCATCTGATCCTGGCTCCCCTCATCCGGACCTCTGGGCAGCCTGCCTCAGCGCCTTTAGGAGTTCCAGTGGAACAGGTTACAGCCTGTGAGGACTCCTCGGACAGCCCCCCTAAGGAGATTCCTCATAAGGCAATGTGCAAAAGGAGGCACATAGACTCCCCTGAGAGTCTCACAGAAGATACGGACTTGGATGAAGGGGAAGGCTCCCCGAGATCACCCCCTGAGGATGTCTCCTTTGGAGACATCATGGAAATGCTCAAAATCAGAGGTGGATGGTCTGCCCCCAAGGATTCCTCTGACGAGTCCGTGTATCCTTGAGGCGTTCGAGGCAGGACCATCTACCTCTTGGGTGTCCCCTCCACCGATCCCCTGGTGGATCTCATATCCTCTAGGGCTTGGAAGGAACCGGACACCGTAGAGCCGATCCCCAAGCGCCCAGACAAAATTTTGAGCCCCCCTGCAGAGAGATCACATTGGAGCAGAGGTCCTCCTGTGGATGCCATGTTGGTGGCTGCAGCCACTAAGAAAGAGTTGGCTCAAGAGAGCCCCACGGTCCATCCTCCGAGCAAGGAGTCTCGCACGATGGACCGTCTTGGGAAGCGGGCCTTCAGTTCAGCGACCTTCTCTATGAGGGCCTTGAACTATATGGCACACGTTATTAGGATGCAGCGGGACCTAATTAAGGAATACGCCGTTTCCCCCCCGGGGTCCATGTCGGAGGGAGACAAGGATTTGTACTCTTCCCGAATGGCCACCCTCCGCTCTATCTCTAATACCTCTATGCGGCTATTGTCTCATGCTACAGAGGGAGCCGCTAGAGCTGGCGGAGTCTGGCTTGTCATGAGGAGATAGGCCTGGCTCCGTCACTGTGACTTCTTGGAACCCTTTAAGGCGTCATTCGCGAATGCCCCTTTTGATGGTTCTGCACTGTTCGGCAAAACCGTTCGCGACACTCTTGTCCAGAGCGAGAAAGACGGGAAGACCTTGTCTGCCGTCGGAGTCCGCTTCTCTGCCCCCCAGAGGTCCTTTTGCAAGAACCAAAAGGGTCAGAAGAAGATGTGGTTCCGAAAATCGCATCAATCTCGGTGTGCTCAGGACAACCAGTCCTCTCGTGGCAGAGGAGGGCAGGGAGGGCGCCGCCCCAGAGGCAGAGGGGGGGTCCGAGGAATTTTGGGTCCAGAGAACCTTTCTCTGAGAGGCCCACGCAGAACCCCTGAGGGGTTTCCCGACTGCTCCACTCTGGAGGCAGTCGGGGGGCGTTTTTTGGGGTCAGCCTTGCTGCGATCTCTTCACATCTCCTAACAACGTGAAGTGCAGCGAGTTCTTCGCTCTGATTGCCTCACCAGGGGAAGTCCCCAGAGATGCTCTAGTCCATGTTTGCCCCCCCCCCCCCCGGGCTTCTGTATGCTTATCCACCTTTACCTCTCATTCCGAAGTTTCTTCAGAAAGCTTGCCGACTACGGTGCAAAGTGATCCTCATTGTCCCATTCTGGCCTCGTCAGATTTGGTTCCCATTCCTTTGGTCTCATCTATTAGCTTCCCGGTGGGTTCTGGATCCCTGCCCGGATCTAATTTCCCATCCGTCGGGGACACGTCCACCCGATCTGGGCAGCCTCAAGCTAACAGCTTGGTTGCTCCAGTTCCGTTAATCGCCAGGACTCCTGGTCTTTCATCCCAGGTAAAATCTGTTCTGGTGGCCTCTCATAAAGACTCCACTAGGAAACAATATTGCAGTAAATGGAAACGCTTTTCCATTTGGGCTTCACAGAGAGAAATAGATCCCGTTACAGCTCCTGTTCCAGCGTTGTTGGACTTCCTGTCTGGTATCTTTCAGCAAGGAGCTAATTCCTCCACAGTGAAAGTACAATTGGCAGCCATTTCCAGTTTTCATGTTGGTGTGAAGACAACATGGCCTTTGCATCCTCTAGGCTGTATAAGGCTTTTTTTAAAGCTACATTTCTGCTACGGCCCCCTGTCAAGGATTCTGTACCTCTTTGGGACCGTACTTTTGTTTTACAGGCATTGGTGGATCCTCCTTTTGAACCCGCAGCTTCAGTGGACTTAAAAAATTTTGTCCTGGAAGACAGCTTTCCTAGTCGCCATCACATCTGCTAGGAGAGTTTCTGAGCTTCAAGCTCTGTCTGCCGTACCTCCGTATTTGGCCATTCCATAAGGATAGGGTTTCCCTCCGTACTAACCATTCCTTCTTACCTAAAGTGGCATCTGAAACAAACATAAACCCGTCCATTAATCTGCCCGTTTTCTTTCCCAACTTTCAAAATGAAGGTGAATAGAAACTCCCATTTGTTGGATGTTCTTAGACAACTTTGTTTTTATTTTCATAGAACGACGTCTTTCCGCAAGACTGACCAATTGTTTGTTTCCTTTTCCAAAGCATTTATGGGGAAGGCTATTTCTAAAGTTTCTTTAGCCAGATGGATCACTCTTTGCATTTCACATGCTTACAAAGCAAAAGGTTTATCTCCTCCTGGTATAGTTAAGGCTCACTCTACCAGATCCATGGCAACTTCTGCTGCTTTTTGTTCCAGGGTACCTTTGGACAATATTTGTGCAGTAGCGACATGGGCCAATTCACATACCTTCATTTCCCATTACAAATTGGATCTGATTTCGAGGGGTAGAGCATCCTTTGGCTCTGCGGTGCTCAAGAATATCCTTCCATAAGGGCCTCCCAGGATTGGAATAGCTGGGGACTCTGTCCCACAGGTTGCAGATAAAATGAAGTTAACTGCTTCAGATAAAGAAGTTATGTACTCACCATAATGTTCCATCTGAGTAGTTATACTTCATTTTTCTGCAACGTTCCCTCCCTCCATCCCCCGGACCTTATCCTGTTTTCAGGTTGGTTATTGGGTTGAGTTGCATATATATTGATGTTATGTGATCCTATCTCGCCTACATTCTGACTGATGGTTCGGAGCCGATCCCTCGGCTCCGACTCGGCACGCTTATGCCAAAGAGCGAAGTCTCTTATTGGCTGAGCTTATTATATCCCAGGATGCACCACTACCAGTCCTCCAGATCTCGTTTGCCGCTAACCTGCGAAGACGTGGTCTCGAGCTGGCTGAGCTGAGTAGTAATTTTACTAACTTTTTTCTGTCAGAAATTTGCTGTTCTTGTCATAAAAAGCTGTTTTAACGGCTATTCTTCACTTTGTGTGTGTTTGGAGTTTGTGAGAAGACTTTGTTGTGTGATTGGGAGTTGATTTTGATTTTAGGCCTCCTTCATCTTAGGGCCTTCCCGGTCAGTCAACCCCCTTAAACCATAGAGGGTTTCAAAGTACCCTTTAGTTATTTGTTACGTTTTTCTTTACCTAATCGGCAACTGTAAACCGATTGTTAGGTAGTGTCAGTAAAACAGAAAGTCAGTGGATAGTTTCTTTTTTTCTCTGTCAGGGATTACTGATTTTTTGTTGCTATAATGTCTCAGAATCCTAGGCCTTCGGGCTTTAAAAAATGCACCAAATGTAATTTCAAGATGTCTATCACAGACGATCACTCGCTCTGTGTGTATTGTTTGGGTGCAAAACATTTACAAGAGTCATGCAGTGTATGTCACGCTTTTTCCTCAAGGGTCCTCCAGGAGAGGAAGAATAAACTTATCCTTAAAGGGTTAATTAAACCTTCCTTTGAAGAAGCTTTGGCATCCTCTCCTTCTCCAGCTAAAAAGAAAAGGGCGTCGGCTCCGACCAGTCCGTCGGATCCGACCGCCAAAAGACATAGGCAGGCTTCTCCTTCGGCGCCAAGGACTTCGGAGCCGAGGGTGGAACGGACTGCCACGATGCCACCAGTCTCGACTCCTCTGGCTCCGGAGCCGATGGCTGGGGCATCGAGAGGCGGGTCACCTTCGGCTCCACTGGTCTCGGAGCCGACAAAGGTTGCCCGCTCAGACACTTCCTCCTCGGCGCGAAGTCCTCCTCGGCACCGATGGAATCTAGTGTGGGTATTCCTTCGGCGCCGATAGTCATCGGGTCGCCGAGCCGGTCCCCTAGCCCTTTGGGGCCGTTGGAGAGGCCATCTCGAACCCGTTCAGTATCCTCTCGGTCTTCGAGGATGTCGGATTCAGATATAGACAGGGTGCTCCAAAGACTGTTCCAGTCCCCAGTCTTTCAAAATTTGTTTCGGCTCCGACCCAGTTGGCTTCGGAGCCGATAGCCCAGGCCCATCCCATTGCTATTCCTCCTCCGACCGCCGGCTCCGTCGGAGCAGGTGCTGTTGGAGCCGGTGGAGATCTTAGGGTCGGCTCCGACCCTTACTCCAACCGGCCTTCGGGTCCGAGTTTGGTACACGGACTTCTTCGGCTGGACCCGGGGTGATGTTTGGGACCTATGCTATCGGTTCCGAGCCTCCCTCTCGGTGCTTCGCTGCGGGACTTCCGTCGGCTATCATGGCTCGGGACGGACACTCCCAGGACTCTGGGGTCCGGCTTTCAGAGCTATGAGGAGTGCCTTGGCCAAGTCTTCGGCCATCTCTCCGGCTTTACCGGCACCTTCCCTGGGCGTGGAGACTGGGTCTTTGGCAGTTCCCCTGTCCGTAGGCAGCGGAGCCCCTGGGCCTGAGGTTACCCCCATTGGGGGTTCCCCTCCTCCTGAGGGTTCTTCGAGTTGTCTTCAGAGGAACCCCCAAGGAAGAGATCGTGCAAGAGGAAGCACGTGGACTCCCCCGAGTCTATTACATCGGACACTGATCTTGATGATGCAGAAGGGTCCCAGTCGTCCTCGGATGATGTCTCATTTGCAGACATCTTAGAGATCCTCAAACAACGAGGCGGCTGGATATCCAAACCCCCCTCTGCTGATGAGTCAGTGCTCCTCAAGGCCTTTGGGGCTCAGCCCTCCGCCTCCTGGGTGTCTCCGCCCTTGACGAGCTTCTGGATAAAGATTGTCGAAGGGCGTGGGAACATCCAGATACCGAGGAACCAGTCCCTTCTCGTCCTAATAAATTTTTGTCTGCCCCACCCGAGAAGGAGTTCCTCACTAAAGGCGTGGCTGTAGATGCCATGGTGGTGGCATCTGCTACACAACAGGACGTGGCAGAGGCTTCAATGTCCGTCCATCCTCCTAATAAGGAGTCTAGGAGCATGGACAGGTACGGGAAGCGCACCCTGACTTCAGCGGCCTTTAGTTTAAGGTCTCTGAATTATTTGGCACATTTTACCAGGCTTCAGAGGGATCTGGTCAAGGAGCTGTCAGATTCCCTCTCGGGTAACCTACCTGAGCAGCTAGCCCAGTCGGTTAGCTCTCAGTTGGCTATCCTTACGTCAATTTCTAACTCGTCCATGAGGCTCATTTCCTATGCGGCGAAGGCGGGTAGAGCGGCAGGCACAGGCGTGGCTCTACGGAGACAAGCCTGGCTCCGCTTGTGTCAGTCAAGTCTTCCTTCGCCGACGCTCCCTTTGATGGGTCCTCTTTGTTTGGACCTAAGGTTAAAGACACCCTTACCCGCTGTGAGCAAGAGGGAAAAACTTTATCTGCCGTAGGTGCCGTTATTCCACTCCCTTTCGGCCTTATCCCAAGGCTAAAGGAGGGAAGATGTGGTTCCGTAAATCACGTAAGTTTTTCCCCAACAGCAGGAAGATTCCCTTCCAGAGGCAGAGGACGGGAAATTTTTCTGGGAGACGCCGTCCCAGAGGCGGCAGAGGGCCCGCAATTCTCGAGACCCCGAGTCCTTTCGTCGCTCTTCTGCCTCCCACACGTCTTGAGGATTTGCCCGGCTGTGCTGCTCGGAGCCAGTCGGGTGTCGTTTGCCAAGCACCTAAAAGCCTGGGAGTCAATCACTCAGGACAGATGGGTGCTTCGGATCATTGCCGGAGGTTACACCATCCCATTCACATACTCACCCCACCGTCCAAAAATCCCGGACCCACCACCGAGTCAAAGCGAAATTGCAGCCGCAGAAGCTTTAACGCTGCTAGACAAAGGAGTCATCCAACCGGTCCGCACAGACCAGATCGGATCCGAAATTACTCCAGGTTCTTTTAGTGCCAAAAGACAGGGGACCTGAGACCAATATTGGATCTCAGCAGACTGAACCAATCCGTCACGATATCCAAATTCCGAATGGTCACGTTACAATCCATTCTCCCATTGTTGGAGAAGGATATTTGGATGTGCTCCATAGACCTCAAGGACGCCTATTATCACATACCGATACATCAGGCGTCCAGGAGGTATCTGCGCTTCAGCCTGGGAGTCAGTCATTTCCAATTTTGTGCACTGCCCTTTGGTCTCACCACAGCCCCCAGGGTGTTCACCAAGTGTTTGGCAGTAGTGACTGCTCACCTGAGGAGTCTTGGATTCCAAGTGTTTCCCTATCTGGACGACTGGCTCCTGACTGCCACCACCAGGCATCTACTAATGGACAACCTCAAAGCCACCATCTCCTGGGTGCTACCCTGGGGATTACATTCAATTGGTCAAAGTCTGTCTTGCTGCCCTCTCAGCGCATAAGGTTCATAGGAGCAGAGATAGACTCAAAATTGATGCGCGTTTTTCTTCCTGCCGAAAGGATCCAAACTTTACAGGGCCAAGTTCAAGCTCTGATTTCAAGATCCAAAGCCCCAGCCAGGATGGTTCTACAAGTTTTAGGTTCAATGTCTGCCACGGTTCTTTTAGTTCCTCTGGCAAGATTGCACATGAGGATTCTTCAGTGGCTATTGTCAACTCAATGGTCCTTTCAGGACCTTCCCTCAATCATCCCATCATGATTACAGAAACATGCAAACGGGACCTTCGCTGGTGGCTTCAGACATCCAATCTAAATCAAGGAAGTCCTTTTGTTATTCCCTCTCCAGTGGTCACCCTGACGACAGATGCCTCCCAGACAGGGTGGGGGGCATTGTCTGGGCAGGTTAGTTCAGGGATCCTGGCTTCCAGGCGAAACTCTTCTCCACATCAATGTATTGGAGATGAGGGCGGTACTTCTATCCCTACAGGCCTTACACAGGTTTCTCCCTCAGGGCATAATCGCCATCCACACAGACAACATGTCGGTGGTCTGGTACCTAAACAAGCAAGGAGGGACCAGATCTTACCCCTTTGCAGAGAGGCCATGAGGGTGTGGGAATGGGCGGTAGCTACCAGCCGTTTCTTGGTAGCGACCCACATTCTCGCGAAATCGAATATACTGGCAGAGAGATTAAGCAGGACAATTCTCTCTCCTCACGAGTGGTCCTTAAACAAAGCGGTAGCAGCTCAGGTTTTCGGAGATGGGGACGCCGTGCTGCGACCTATTTGCAACTCCACTAAACACCAAGTGCAAAGGTTCTTCTCCTTGACTCCACATCAGGGAGTACCAGCTATGGATGCTCTAGCACAACCTTGGCCAACAGGGCTACTTTATGCCTTTCCTCCGATTCCACTTCTCTCCAAAGTCATTCAAAAAGCTTCTCAATTGGGGTCCGCAATGATACTGATTGCCCCATACTGGCCTCGTCAGGTATGGTTTCCTTACCTGAAGAAACATGCGGTGGACGATCCGTGGACTTTAGACCTAATTCCGGACCTGTTAATTCATCAGTCGGGACAACAGCATCAGTCCCTTCACTCCTTGAAGTTGACAGCTTGGCTCCTCCACTTCCGACTTTAGTCAGAAGTCACACATTAGACCCGGAAGTTATTCACATTTTATCTTCGGCCCACAAACCCACCACTAAGAAATTGTACCTCAGTAAGTGGAAGAGGTTTGCTATCTGGGCTCAACTCAGGACCCTATCACCGCTCCTATCCCAGAGGTTTTGAAATTCTTAACATCCCTGTTTAATCAAGGATCTTCTGTCTCTACTATTAAAGTCCAACTAGCGGCTATCTCTAAATTTCACAAGTCCATGGATCCTCCATTGATGAGCAGCAGACTATGCAAAACTTTCATTAAAGGTGCGGGTCTGTTAAGACCCCCAGTTTTTCATCCTGCGCCTCCGTGGGATCTAGATTTGGTGCTTCGTGCATTAACATCTTCCCCTTTCGAACCGGCTGCTACATGTGAGTTAAAATATCTGTCTTGGAAAACGGCCTTCTTAGTTGCAATTACTTCTGCAAGAAGAGTTTCAGAGCTTCAAGCCCTGTCTATCAGACCACCGTACTTGATTTTTCACAAGGATAGAGTATCACTTAGACCTAATCCATCCTTTGTCCCAAAGGTCTGTTCTAATTTCTGTCTCCAACAATCCCTAGAGCTACCAGTTTTCTTTCCAAAATTCTCCAATGAAGCTGAATACACTCTCCATAAATTGGATGTTCACAGGCAATTGCGCTTCTATTTAGACAGGACTCAACAAATTCTTAAGTCAGACCAATTGTTTGTGTCCTTCTCAGACAATAAATTGGGCAAAACCATTACAAAAGCTACTATCTCCAAATGGATTAGAGATTGTATAACTCAGGCTTATTCTTCTTCGAATAAGCAACTTATAACATCTATCAAAGCTCACTCTACCAGAGCTATGGCGACTTCTATAGCCTTTCATTCCAAGCTTGCTATCTCGGAGATTTGTGCTGCGGCTACTTGGTCCAATCCGCACACTTTCATTTCCCACTACAAATTGGATGTGGCATCTAAAGGGCGAGCATCATTTGGTTCCACGGTACTCAGGAGTGTTTTCCAGTGAGCCACCCAGGATTTAGGTGCTAGGGACGCTGTCCCATCAGTCAGAATGTAGGCGAGATAGGATCACATAACATCTTTTAGTTATGTACTCACCATAACTTCAGATGTTTGGGATCCATCTCGCCTACATTCCTAATACCCACCCTCCTTCCCCCTGCCTTGGAGATCAGAAGAGATTGAACGGTTTGAGTTCTACTGTTTTATCTTGTTTCATCTGACGATGTTATATAAGCAGGGCGTGCATGTGCGGACAAACTAGATCTGGGGGACTGCTAGTGGTGCATCCTGGGATATAGTAAGCTCAGCCAATAAGAGACTTCGCTCTTTGGCATAAGCGTGCCGAGTCGGAGCCGAGGGATCGGCTCCGAACCCATCAGTCAGAATGTAGGCGAGATGGATCCCAAACATCTGAAGTTATGGTGAGTACATAACTAAAAGTTAGTTGCAGCAAACTCGATCTGAGGGAAGATAGGAGATGGTAGGGCATTATGGGTAAGGGGGGGAGCTCAGAGCTTGGAGCAGATGCTAGAAAAAAGTTGCCGGCTCGGATCCGATATGGATCCGTATACCCACAGGTTGCAGAAAAATGAAGTATAAATACCCAGATGGAACGTTATGGTGAGTACATAACTTCTTTTTTTTACTAATTTTTGGCTAGTTAGTATAGTTTTGTGGGTTTTCATCTCTGTACATTACTTCTCTTAGTTTTTGTAGTACCTCCTTCCCTTAATCTAGTGATTTAGGGAGTTTGTCGCTAGCGGTAGTTTTCTGCACCCTTTTTTCCCTTATGTGTTAGGGCCTTAGCAGTTACTTTTTCTCTGTGTTTGTGTTTAGTTTAGGTTTCCTTATGGCTGATAAACCCTCAGGATTTAAAAAGTGCTCCCTGTGTAGTCAGAAAATGCCCAATTCTGACTTGCACGAGGAGCACTTGTATTGTTTGGGCACTCCACACCTGGAGGCCAAATACAACATTTGTGCCACTTTTAACCCCAGGGTCATAGTGGAACACCACAATAAGCCATGTTGAAAGGTCTTGTTCAGGGGGGACCCTTTGTTTCCCCCTCGAAGGCTTCCTCTGCTGATCTGAAGAGAAAGACCCCTTCTTTGCCATCAGCTTCAACCAAGAAACTGTGGCTGTCGGATCCTAGGTCCCCTGATCTGACCCCAGCCCGGACCATCTCAAATCCGAGGTCTTCAGATCTTAGAGCCATGGAGCCGTCTTCCAGATCCAGGCCTTCTTCGGATCAGAGGCCCTCTGATCCGACCATAGTCAGGCCAGCTTTGGATCCGACCAGTTCGGCAAATCCGATTGCTATTTCAGCTAGCCTGTAGGATCCGACAGGATCATCTGATCCAGTTATCATTCTGGAAGAGGTAGCTTCTCCTTCTATCTCCTCCTTCTTCCTCCATACAGGTAGCTCAGTCAGTTCTGAGACCTCGGAGCCGAACCTTAGAACATCGCCACAGGTCGGTAGGGTCTCCTTCCAAGTCTACTCATTCCTTCTCTTCCTCCAGGTCTTCCAGGAGTCTGTTACCATCCGATATGGACACCGTCGGGGCAGGGTTCTCCCATCTCAATTAGTCATTCTCCTCGTCCAACCCAGGTGGCCTTTGAATCGAGGGACCCGGACACCCACGGTCAGATCCTGACGAGGCCAAGTATTCCTTTTTTCCCCGACCCTATTGAGGTTCGTACCTTGCTCTTTTCCTCCATCCTCGGACCAGAGTGAGCCCAGTGCCAGAGTGGTCGATGCACGGGGGCAGGATCAGGTACTGTTTTTGTGGACTGGTCCCTTCCCCTCAGCACCTCTGCCTTCAATAGCTCTGGACTGTTATCATCCAGGGGTCTTGGTGCTATTTTGGAGCTCGTTCCTCCTCTTCGGGAGACTTCCCCCGTGGAAGTTGGGAATGGGACCGCTTCCAGCCCATCGGCCATCCGGGTGGTAGAAAGGACCTTCTCCCATGCAAGAGCTTCCTTTACCACCCCTCCGGGTCCATCCCTGCCTCGCTGTACTTTGACTGGTGAGGCCTTCCACCCTGTCTGGTGTCAGCCCTCCTCGTTGAGCCTTGAAGGTTTCCTCCTCTCGAGGAGTCCCTGCTTCTTCTGATTCCTCCCCAGATCCCCCATGGAGGAGGTATATCGTAAGAGAAAGTCCAAGAGGAGGCACTTGGACTACCCTTCGGAGTCCCTCACCGAGGACACAGACTTTGAAGGAGATGGGTCCCCTAGATCTCCTCCAAACTGTTTCCTTTGGGGACATCCTTGAAATATTGAAGCAGAAGGGTGGATGATCTCCCCTACCCCATGTCTTTGGAGGAGTCAATGTTTTTGAAGGCTTTCTGTATGTTTACTTCCTGGCCCACCCATGGGAAGACCTTATGAAGTGGGTTTTCCTGGTTTGACCACCGATTAAGGATCCTTCGCATCCTGGGACCTTATGTTAGGTTTGCTATCTCTGATTAGGAGTCCCTTTGTGCCTGCTCATTCCTACAATCTCATATTCTTGTCTTGGAGGACTGCCTTTCTGTTTGTTAGAACTTCAGCTAGGAGGGTTTCAGAAGTGCAAGCTCTTGCCCATTACTCCTCTTTACATGATTTTTCACAAGAACAGCGTTTCTCTCAGATGAATCCCTACTTCTTGCCCAAGGTTGCTTCTGAATCTAATCTAAACCAATGTATTCAACTGCCAGTGTTCTTTCACAATTATTCCAACAAAGGAGAGTACATTCTGCATACATTGGACATACACAGACTTTTACGGTTCTACCTGCACAGGACCTAAGGTTTTCGCAAGTCAGACCAGCTCTTTTTGGCTTTTTTCCCCAACAGATGTGGTCTTCCGGTTTCTAAGGTCACTATTTCTGAATGGATCCCTAATTGCATCTCCACAGTCTACAAAAATAGGCATATTGAGGTTCCAGGAAGCATTAAGGCACATTCTACAAGATCTGTGGCTACTACTTCAGCCGTTTTGGCCAGACTTTCTATTGATGACAGTTGTGCTGCTGCCACTTGGTCTAATCCTCGCACCCTTGTATATCATTGCAAGCTGGATTTGATTTCTAGGAATAGGGCTTCTTTTGGCTCCACAGTGCTCTGGAATGTCCTTCTTTGAGGCCTCCCAGGATAAATGGCTGCTGGGGACTCTGACCGTATGGTGATAAATGATGACGTGGAAAACATCAGATAAAAGAGTTGTGCACTTACCATAACTTGGCATCTGTGTTATACTATGTCATTATTCATCACATTTTCCCTCCCACCATCCCCCTACCTTGTGGATCATGGATGATGGTGGAGTTTTTTCCTTCTAGTTTTGCAGGAGTAGCTTTTAGGAATATGGCAGCAAACTCGAACTGGGGGTTAGACGGCAGCAGGGCATCATGAGTGAGGGAGGAGCTAGGCCCTTGGCTCTGTCTGCAGTATGTTGCTGGCTCGAATCCTAGACTCCATGGTAATGAATGATGGCATAGGATAATACAGATTCCAAGTTATGGTAAGTACCTAACTTTTTTTTTTTTTTTTGTTATCTAGCAAACAAGATCTGAGGTATGTTAGAGGTTGTTGCATTATGGATGAGGAGGAGCTTGAGAGTTTGTTGGCCACAAGCTATAGTAACGTCCGAGTCAGATCTGAGGATTGGATCTGAACCCAATGTTTGAGAAAGAATGAAAATGAACAACACAGATGGAACGTTATGGTAAGTACATATCTTCTTTTTCTATCCGACAAGCTGAGCAGAAATATCCTAATGCCTCATAAGTCGTCTCTCAACCACACAGTGGTGGAAATGATCTTCTGCCAATGACCTTGCTGCAATCTGTTTGTCTCTCCCATCAACAAGTGCAGCAGGTTCTTCGCCCTCATTCCCCATCAAGAGGAGTCACCAAGAGATCCTGTAGTCCAAGTTTGGCCCTCCAGTCTCATGTATGCTTATCCTCCCCTACCTCTAGTCCAGATTTCTTAAAAAAACTCTCTGGTTGAAGGTCAAGGTAATCCTCATTGCTCCCTTTTGGCCTGGGCAAGTTTGATTTCCTTTCCTATGGTCTCAGCTGCTATGTCCCCCTTGGACACTGAACCCCATTCCAGATGTACTGTCACCTCCATCAGAAATAACTCACCTGAACATTCCAGGCCTCAGATTGGCCGCATGGTTTCTCCAATTCCAATTATGGCTAGACAGGCCAGACTTTCCTGTCCTGTTCACCAAATCTTATTTCATCCCAGAAACTTTCTACGAGGAAAATTTATAAGTGTAGATGGAAGAGATTTTTCTTTTGGGCACAACAAGACAGTTGGATCCCTTCACCTCTCCAATTCCTGCTGTTTTAGATTTTCTTGCTTCAATTTTTCAAAGTGGTGCTAGATTCTCCCCCATCAAAGTCCAACTAGTAACCATCTCTAACTACCACATAAGAGATAATGCTTCCCCTGTAGCTTCATCCAAGTTATGTAAAGCATTCCTTAAAGGTACCTTTCTTTTTAGACTTATGATAAAGGATCCTGCTCCACATTGGAGCTTACTGTTGTATTGTAGAGCTTGGTCCAATCTTCCTTTGAGCCTTTCGGCTAAGTCGGATCTGAATTTTTTTTCTTGTGGCTATTACTTCTGTGAGGTGAGTTGCTGAACTCCAAACACTCTTCAAAACCACCTTATCTGATTTTTTATAAAGGTAGAATTACCTTATGTACTAACCCTTCCTTTGTACCCAGAATTGCCTCTGAAGCAAACATTAACCAAGTTATCAGTTTTGCCATTCTTCTTTCCAGTTTTTGACAGTACAGGAGAATACTTGCTTCACCTTTTAGGTGTACATAGGCAACTTTGTTTTTATCTTCATAGAATGAAGTTTAGAAAAACTGACTACTTTTTGTTTCCTTTAGCAGTAACAAATTATGAAAAACAGTGTCCAAAGTTACCCTAGCCAAATGGATAACAGATTGTTATTCCTGTATTTATTCTTTAAGAGGTTTGTCCTTGCCAAGAACTCCAAAAGTGCATTCAGCTAGATCTATGGCTACATCATCTGCTTTCTGGGCTAGATCGTTCATTGATAATATTTGTCCATCTGCCACTTGGTCCATTGCTCATGCTTTTATTGCTCATTACAAGTTGGTTATCTCCAGAAAGAGGGCTGCATTTGGTCCTGCCATTCTTTGGAACATCCTTCCATGAGGGCCACCCAGGGTTATTATAGCTGGGGAC
Organism: Protopterus annectens; assembly: GCF_019279795.1. Lineage (NCBI taxonomy): Eukaryota > Metazoa > Chordata > Ceratodontiformes > Protopteridae > Protopterus > Protopterus annectens. Next base: position 809,251,065 of record NC_056750.1, on the reverse strand, counting down.
TATATCCCATTTGTTGAGGAATGTATGAAAATAACATCAGATATAAACGTTGGGTGCTCACCATAACTGTGCATCTGTGTTATCCATTTTTATTTTTCCTCAACTTCCCTCCCCACTTCCCCTTATCCATGCTTTTGGGAGTGACCTGATGGAGTTTTTTTTCTTTTGTTAGGAACTGCAGTTCTTGTTAGAGCCCCTATATATATGCTACATTTATTGGGATATTCGCAGACAATTATGCTTTTTATACAGGACAAAAGAAATCAGAAAGACAGACCAGTTGTATGCTTCTTTTGCAGATTTGAAATTTGGAAAGACAATGATAAAAGTATCTTTAGCCAGATGGCTGACAGATTGTATTTCTTGTATCTGTAAGAAACTGGATCTAACCTTACCAAAATCTGTAAGAGCCCATTCAGCTAGGTCCATGGCAACTTCTTCAGTCTTTCTTTTCAGAGCTTCCATGGGCAACAGATGTACAGCCGCAACCTGAGCAAATCCTCATACCTTTATCACTTATTACAAATTACATCTGGTCTCGATGGGTAGAACAGCTTTTGTGCTCAGGAATATCCTTCCTTAGAGTCCACTTGTGGGTTTAGGTAGCTAGGGACTCTGTCCCAGCAGTTGAGGATAGAATGAAAATTAACATTATTAGGTAAAGAAGTTAAGTAGTTAGCATAACGTTCCATCTGTGTTGTCCGTTCTCGTTCTTCCTCAGCTTCCCACCCACCAACTCCTATCAGTTATTTCAACAAACTTCTGGAAGATAGAGACATTGTAAAGGCACCACTGTCCTTCATGATTGAGCTCCAGATGTTGTTCCCTAGTAGAACGTATGTATTTTTATGTATGAAGACAGTCACCATAAAACGTTGTCCCCTAATGGCTGCTCAGGCGAAACACCACAGAATTAAAGCACCTCAGGAATGTAACTCGTTTGAAATCCACAAATATGGATAAGACTTTGCTGGCAAAAATGCAGGCTGCAATCCAAATATAATTAAAACACAGTTTTATTCGATAAGGACAAGAGTGAGCGCTTTCGCCAAACTGGCTTCTTCAGACTATACAATTCATGCTTTGTGAATGAAGTTTAAGTAACCCACCCATTACAATGATTGGTGAAAAAACATAATTAAATAATTAGACTCAGACGCCATACCATAGAAATTAAAAGCACCAACTATGAAAAACAAATAAGCAAGCCTCAGAATAATCCACAAATGCTCGAACACGTCAGTATTGTTCTTAAATCAAACCAGACAGCAACCAAAGCAATAAATGGAGTGCCACGAATGAATAATCCAAAATAGAGTTTAATTCTTAAGCGCTTTTCGTCTGCTACTAATGGCAAACTTCTTCAGAGTAAACTCATCTTCCATTCCTACTAATTTATACATCATCTTAATTGATTAATTAATCCAATTCAACACTCATTACTTATTTAAAAGGCAATGGCTACAAAATCAATTTAAAACTCAACATTATAAAAGTAACTTGCTTACTCAGTACGTTAAGTTTAAAACGATAGATTTTAAAACAATACCAATATTTCATTTTAACCATCAATTCAATTTTTTGACCAATGTGATCAAGTGTTGCATAGCGGAATTTATGCTATATTACATAATAAATAAATCAATTCAAATAAGTAAATGTATAATTTGTGAATTATGAGTTATATATTTAATTTAATTTTTATGGCTTTTTTTGACTTTTATCATTGTGGAAAGGTTATGAATTTTATTTTTGATCTATCATTATCCAGTTGGAATTTATGAAGTAAAATGGTGAATGAACTGTAAGATGTTTAATGTATATAAGTATACTATATTTAAATTATGTTAATAGGTTACTTTCATAATGTTGAGTTTTAAATTGATTTTGTAGCCATTGCCTTTTAAATAAGTAATGAGTGTTGAATTGGATTAATTAATCAATTAAGATGATGTATAAATTAGTAGGAATGGAAGATGAGTTTACTCTGAAGAAGTTTGCCATTAGTAGCAGACGAAAAGCGCTTAAGAATTAAACTCTATTTTGGATTATTCATTCGTGGCACTCCATTTATTGCTTTGGTTGCTGTCTGGTTTGATTTAAGAACAATACTGACGTGTTCGAGCATTTGTGGATTATTCTGAGGCTTGCTTATTTGTTTTTCATAATTAAATAATTAGTAAAATAATGGCTAAGTGCTCAAATACAAAGGGCTTAAAAGCATACAAAGTTAAAAGCATTCATATCACTGGCTTAAAACAGCTAATAATACAAATACAAGTACACTTAAAAACATTATACATATACTTTCAAATGAACAGTCCTAGCATGTATACTATGATACTTATAGTAATTAATTCATTTATATTATTTAGGTCTGAAAATTCTCCTATTCTTTAATATAGGTTTGATTTGTACCCTGTCATTCAAGCCTGGCGGCTCATCTGCTCTCATTCTTATTATCCATCTAAGCTCACATTCTAAAGTTTGATTAATAATATCACCCCCTCTTTGACTAATTAATAGTTGTTTTATAACACTGAAATGAAAAGTGTGACCCATACCTGCTACTCTACAATGTCTAGCTAGTGCATTTACCTCCGACCCCATTCTAATGTGATAGTTATGCTCCCTAATACGATCTCTGAGGGGCATATTACACATTTCGCAATATAAACCACATTTTTGCTATTACAATTGGTATCAGTATTAAAATAATACTTATAACCAGAGACTGGGTGTATAAAAATTAAATCTTTGTTAATAAACTCACAGTGGTTACACCTACCACATGGCAAGGTGTTTGTATTTTGTCTGGGTTCCATCTGTCTCAGGCTTAGATTCTTTGGTTTACACAGCAGTCTCTTTAAGTTGGGTTTATTCTTAAATGTAATCCTTGGATTCGGCCCTGCTATTTCACCTATCACACTATCAGACAATAATATATCCCAGTGTCTTTCTAATATTTCTTTAACTGCCTTAGTATCTCTTGTGTATGACATAATTGGTCTCACCCCTCCCATATTAGATGATATATCTACCTCAGGGGTTTGATTTTGCTCTGCAAAATATGGTTTAGCTCTCGTAGTTCGTAAATTATTCACCTCCATAATAACCAACTCTATCACTCTTTCATCATAGCCCCTTTCTACAAACCTACCCCTCAGCTCTTCCACCTCTCTTTCATAGCCATTATCTGAGGGGTTGTAACGGGATGCTCGCATAAACTGACCCTTCAATATATTGTGGTAAACATGGCTGGGGTGCATGCTGCCTCTATGTAAAAATGTATTCCTATGACATAGCTTCCTGTGGATCGTAGTGTTAAGTAACCCATTATCAAGTTTGAAGACTTCTACATCTAAATATGAGATTTTAGTATCAGAATAATTCAACGTAAACTTCAGAAAATTGGTGGAAGTGTTCATATATTCAACAAAACTTCTCAGCATTTCTGCGTCACCCAGCCAAACAAAAAAGAGGTCGTCCACGAATCTACGATACAACCCTACAAATTCCTTGAAAGGACCATAATTAGACAAGAATTGATCTTCCCATGCTGCCATAACTAGGTTGGCGTAGCTATTGGCACAAGATGTGCCCATAGCTACGCCATCCCTTTGGAGATAAACATTCTCTCCAAAAATAAAAACATTGTTATGAAGTATGGTTTCCAAATATAATGTGAGTAGATCTATTCTTTTTTCCGAGAAATCTGAATGAAGGCATAGGTAAGACTGTATATAGTGAACCCCTGTATCATTGGGTATCACTGTAAATAGACTAACCACATCTAAAGTGACTAATAAATAGGGTGTTTCATCATCCAAATTACTAATGTAAGTATATAAATCAAGCAGAAATTGCTTACTATCCTTCAGTATACTTTTATTAATGTCCACTAAAGGTCTCAGGACCAATTCCATATAGACCGATAGTGGTTCCGTTACCCACCCTTGGCCAGCTACAATCGGTCTCATGGGTGGGTTACTTCTGGACTTGTGTATCTTAGGTAGTCCCTGTAATACCGGTATAACAGGGTTCTCTACCTTGAAATATCCATATAACTCATCAGTAATACTCGCTGACATAATGAGATCATCCAACATATAGTAGACATCAAAAACTTTCTGCTTTACTATCGCTGTATCTATCTTTAAATAAAATTTATCATCACTTAGAAGGTGTACCATTTTTCCATTGTAATCAACTAGGTCCATCAGTACAATAGGTCCACCCTTATCAGCTGGTCTAATAACTAACTGTGGGTCTTTCTTCAAATCATTAAGTGCACATCTTTGTTTATAATTCAAATTTTGACCATGATTCTTATAGGTGTAATTCTGATAATAATGTTGTATATCTCTCTCTAATACTTTACCAAAAACATCTATAACTGGATGTAATTGTGGTATGTATGTGCTATTAGAACGAAACCGAGGTGGTTGATTACGGTCATTACTTGACCCATAGTCTAGTTGAAGTTGTAACTTCCTTGTAAATAACCTAGTATCAAGTATTAAATCGACCACATCATCCCTACTGGAGGGTATGAAGTTTAGGCCTTTGTTAAGTACCTGTTTTTCAAACGCACTCAAAGTCCTACTAGACAAATTCACTATTAGTGAGGGGCCCTCTCCCACATTTTCTTCAGGGTGGGTCCATTGTGATCCTCTATCGACCCCTTTCTCTTGTGTCTGCCCCTGCTGGCAGAGCGTCTCCTTTCTAGATATTGATTTTGAACTATCGGGAAAGGGGTATTGGTACTACCCACTACTGGGACCTTAGGTCTTACCACAGCCTCCTTATAAGTCTGGGCTGCCTGACTACTTAAGTTTGGTTCATTATTGCCTTCTTGTTGTCCTTGCAGTATAGTTAGGCTATTCACAGTTTCATTCTGTATTGATGTAACACCTTTCTCTTTAGAAGGCGTATTTATCATTTGCATAGGTGTTAATTCCGTTTCAGTATTATTTACATTATTTACACTGTTATCCTGTACAGAAGCACTCGTGAAAGGGTTGGAGCATGTTGTAACATTCTCCAATGGTTTCCGTGTAGGGGGCCTAGTGTTAGGTAAAACATTATTACGTGGATAACTGGATACAGTCGCACTAGCATTATTAAGTTGTTCCTTAGGCCACATAAACACTTGGCTATTCCTAAAATCTCTAACGTCTCTAGTAATTTTAACTTTCTTTTGTTCTATCAGACGTTTTTCAAACAACATTACATCATCAAATACTCGTTCCAATCTATTACAAACACCTGCATTTATACATTTCACATTTAAACGTTCAAACCCCTGGTTAACCAAGTCTTTAAGCATCATCTCTTCAGGAGTATGAAACTCTATGAGTAATTTCATATAATTGTAACTGAGTTCCATATTTAGTTGTTGCCATTTGAAGAGAAGTTCGGGGAACCTATTCCCCGAAGTGGGCATTTTTAAAATGCGTAGCCCACGAGGTATAATACGTTTGGCTAAACAATCCTCAAAATATTGGCGTTGTACCTGTAGTTTTTTCAGTTTAATAAACATAGTCTCAAAGTCCTGTAGTTCTTTGGAGAGATTTAAAAGTCCGTTTTCATTTTCACTAGCACCGTCAGATTCGCCATCTGGAGTAAAGTCTAATAGTACATTGTCACTCCCATTCAAGCAAGCTTGAAAGCGTGACGCACCCTTGCTGGTTCTGTCTCTTTCCGTACCTCCTGGTGCGTACGGTAACTCAATATTTAAAGTATTCGTATCAGCCATCCTCTTGTGTTGCTGTGTTAAAAAACACAACAAGTAAATCACTAAAAGGCAACACAGCACACAAACAGAGATCGGGGAAAGCGTAACCAAGTAAAAATAAATGAAGACAGTCACCATAAAACGTTGTCCCCTAATGGCTGCTCAGGCGAAACACCACAGAATTAAAGCACCTCAGGAATGAACTACGAGAGCTAAACCATATTTTGCAGAGCAAAATCAAACCCCTGAGGTAGATATATCATCTAATATGGGAGGGGTGAGACCAATTATGTCATACACAAGAGATACTAAGGCAGTTAAAGAAATATTAGAAAGACACTGGGATATATTATTGTCTGATAGTGTGATAGGTGAAATAGCAGGGCCGAATCCAAGGATTACATTTAAGAATAAACCCAACTTAAAGAGACTGCTGTGTAAACCAAAGAATCTAAGCCTGAGACAGATGGAACCCAGACAAAATACAAACACCTTGCCATGTGGTAGGTGTAACCACTGTGAGTTTATTAAGAAAGATTTAATTTTTATACACCCAGTCTCTGGTTATAAGTATTATTTTAATACTGATACCAATTGTAATAGCAAAAATGTGGTTTATATTGCGAAATGTGTAATATGCCCTCCTTTTACATAGGAAAACCAACAGACCCCTCAGAGATCGTATTAGGGAGCATAACTATCACATTAGAATGGGGTCGGAGGTAAATGCACTAGCTAGACATTGTAGAGTAGCAGGTATGGGTCACACTTTTCATTTCAGTGTTATAAAACAACTATTAATTAGTCAAAGAGGGGGTGATATTATTAATCAAACTTTAGAATGTGAGCTTAGATGGATAATAAGAATGAGAGCAGATGAGCCGCCAGGCTTGAATGACAGGGTACAAATCAAACCTATATTAAAGAATAGGAGAATTTTCAGACCTAAATAATATAAATGAATTAATTACTATAAGTATCATAGTATACATGCTAGGACTGTTCATTTGAAAGTATATGTATAATGTTTTTAAGTGTACTTGTATTTGTATTATTAGCTGTTTTAAGCCAGTGATATGAATGCTTTTAACTTTGTATGCTTTTAAGCCCTTTGTATTTGAGCACTTAGCCATTATTTTACTAATTATTTAATTATGTTTTTTCACCAATCATTGTAATGGGTGGGTTACTTAAACTTCATTCACAAAGCATGAATTGTATAGTCTGAAGAAGCCAGTTTGGCGAAAGCGCTCACTCTTGTCCTTATCGAATAAAACTGTGTTTTAATTATATTTGGATTGCAGCCTGCATTTTTGCCAGCAAAGTCTTATCCATATTTGTGGATTTCAAACGAGTTACATTCCTGAGGTGCTTTAATTCTGTGGTGTTTCGCCTGAGCAGCCATTAGGGGACAACGTTTTATGGTGACTGTCTTCATTTATTTTTACTTGGTTACGCTTTCCCCGATCTCTGTTTGTGTGCTGTGTTGCCTTTTAGTGATTTACGTATTTTTATGTATATTTGTGTATGCTTTTTCATAGATACCACTTCAGATAAAATCAGCAAACAAGATCTGAGATATGTTAAGGGTTCATGCATTATGGATAAAGGGAGAAGCTCAAGAGCTTTTTGCTTACCATGAGATTTAGTAACATCCAAGTCATATCCTAGGTTCGGATCCAAACCCATCACTTGAGGAATGAAAATGGACAACACAAATGGAACGTTCATAGGTTGGTACTAGGCTATCGGCCCTAGGGCCTATACAAGCCTAGCCATAACAATTCCCCGGATATTTCTTCCTACAGTATTTACTTCCCAAGACCCCTGTCTAGCTGGGCGACTGACATGCTACCCGGGGTGAATGTCCTATCTCCCATCCAATCTTCAAGGTTCCTTTTGAAGAGGGACAAGGAGGCGCTCTGCTTGACATATATGGGCAGTCTATTCCAGAGTATGGGGAGTCTCTGGGTCAGGAATCTATCCCTCCAGCAAGTTTTGTTCATTGTGATGACAAGGTTTAGATCCCTGGAGTATGTGGCTCTGACGGATAGGAATTTCTTTAAGTGGAGCATGTCCAACAGCACAGGGTTTGACATGGCCTTGTATGTTAAGCAGAAATCACCTCTGAGTAGACGATATGCCACAGAGTATAGCTGGAGTTTTTGTAGACGGTCAGCATAGGGCGTCTGCTTTAGGCCTGTGATTCTTTTAGTGAGGTATTTCTGCGACCTTTCCAGCTGTTGCAGATGTCTTGTGAGGTACATTCCAAACGGGACGTTGTGATGAGTATATAACAACTTTGCTTCAGAAATAGAGAGCAATTGTTTGTCTCATTCTCCCCTAACAAATTGCGTAGACCAGTTTCTAAAGTTTACTTAGCCAGATGGCTAAGATACTGCATATACTTTGTTTCCAGTCTACGAGGTTTGTCCTTACCCAGACCTCCCAAAGCACACTCCACTAAGTCCATGGCAAGTTCATCTACTTTCTGGTCTAGGACTTCAGTTGATGAAATTTGTGGTGCAGCTACTTGGTCCATTGTTCATACATTTATTGCTGATTACAGATTGGATTTGACTTCCAGAATCAGTACTCCGGAATAACCTTCCATGAGGGCCAGCCAAGGTTCAAGTTGCTGGGACTCTCTCTCATCAGTTGAGGAATGAATAAAAATGACAACCTGATATGTTAAAGTTACTTATTCACCATAACTATGCATCTGTGTTGTCCAATTTCATTCTTCCTCAACTTTCCACCTTCCTTCTCCCTTACCCTTTTTCCTGGATTGACGTTACGGTTGTGGTGGAACCTATGTGCCATGTTTGAGCTCCAGTCCTTTCTACCAGCCTTCCTTCTGTCTTGGCCTGAGGTTAGTTCTTTCTCTTAGTTTTGGGACTGCAAACTAGATATGAGGTTTTGAAGACTTAACGGCAGCATTATGGGTAATGGGATAAGCTCGAGAGTTGTTTTCAGGAGTCTGGAAATGTGGCTGAGCCAGATCTGAGGATGGATCCAAGACCCATAAGATGAGGAAGAATGAAAATGGACAACTCAGATGGATAGTTATGTTGAGTACATAACTTAAATTTCAGACACTACAGTTCAGAGGCATGCCTGGATGCAGTTATCTGAGACTTTGCAGAGCCTTTCAAAATATCTTTTATCAGTGCTTCTTTTGAAGGATTGACCTCATTTGGGCCCATAGTTAGAGAGACACTGTCTAGGAGCAAAGAGGATTGGAAAGCTGTGCCATAGGAATACAATTTACTACCCCTCAAATGACTTTTTCAAGGAACCAGGAAGGGGATAGTAAGATTTGGTTTCTGAAAATTGCAAGTGTTTTCCCAGGACTCCTATGGAGTTAGACCCCCCCCCCCGCCCATGGTAGAGGGAGGAACTCCAATGGTAGACCTCAATCAAATGATGGAGGAGGTCAGCAAAAGAAATGCTACAGACGTCCATTTACCGAGAAGTCTTATCAGTGCTTCTGAAGGATTGCCTGACTTCTGCACTCTGAAACCAGTCAGGGGGCACTTATTTCTGCAACAAGAAGCCCGGATGTCCATCGTCTGGGTGCAGACTATAATTGCTAGAGGCGCTTACATTCCCTTTTTCATCCTCTCCCAGTAAAATCAAAGACGTTTCCTGACTATCCAAAGGAAAGGCACAGCCATAAAAGTCATGAAGCTGCTAGCAAAAAGAGAGTAATCTAAAATTTTGCAGCAGACCAGCAAGGATTCTGAAGTTATTTAGGATTTTTTTTCATGCCAAAGAAAATTGTGGACCTGTAGCCAATTTTAGACGTAAGCAGTTTAAATCTGTTTCTGCAACACTGAAAGTTCCTAATCGTCATGGTTCAGTTCATACTTCCTTTACTGAGGAAGGATGATTGGATGTGCTTGATAGATCTCCAGGTTGCATACTATCATGTAAAAATATAAAGATTATCCAGGAGGTATCTTCACTTCCGGCTGGCAGCCAGCCACATCTATTTCGGGGCATTGGGCTTTGATCTCACCACAGCCCCCTAGGTATTCACCATAAGTATAGCAGTCATTGCAGCTCACTTGGGATTGATAGTGTTTGGATTGTTTCCTTACCTCAACAATTGGCTCCTCACACTCCCACCAAGCATCTTTTGACTGACTCCAAGGTCTACTTGCGCCTTCTATGCATCAATCAGGGCATTATAGTCTATTACACCAAATTGCACCTTTCTCTCACTCAAGTCGTGAAGTTCTTAGATGCTCACCTGGATACAGTTCCAATGATAGCAAGACTATCTCAGTCTAGACTGTCCACCTTACAACATCAGGGTGCACAACTCTTGTCTGTTCACTCACCCCCAGCCAAGTTTGTTTTATGGCTACTCTGTTCTCTGGCCTGCTCTGTAATGGTTGCACCACTGGCAAGATTTTATATGAGAGTGCTGCAGTGCACACTTGCTGTCCAGTAGTTGAGTCACCCAGATTTGCAAAGAATATGTGTCTTGGTGGATCCATTCCCTGGAAGTTCCTTAGGGCTGCCCCTTTGTTCCACCCTTGCTTAAGGCCACAGTGACTACGGATGCTTCCCAGCCGGGATGTGGGTGGCCACTGCTTGGGATAGGTGGTCAAGTCACATGATCCCCTTAGAGGCTTTTCTGTACATCAGTATTCTAGAGATGATTGCATGCATTTCAGTATGTTCTTCCTCTGGAAATGATTGCTACACAAAAGACACCATGTCAGTAGTCTGGTACATCTACAAATGGGGGAACCTGCTTCTGTCACTTGCGTTGAGAAACAATGAGAGTGTGACATTAGGCAATCGCCTTCATTCCCTTTCTACTAGCAATGTACATTCTGGGGATGTCCAGAATATTAGCAGACAGACTGAACAGCTGTATTCTGTTGCCTCACAAGTGATCTCTCAATCCATCACTGATGAAGCTGATATTTCATCACTGGGGTCAGCCTTGATATAATCCTTTCACCTCTCCCCACAACTGCAAATGCAGCAGTTTTTTTGTCCTGATTTTCCTAGGGAGGAGCCACAAAGAGATGCTGTGATCCACACGGCCCCCACCTGTGTCTCTTCTATGCTTATCCAAAATGATCCTTCAGAAAGTATGTCAAATGAAGAGCATGGTAATCCTCATCACCCCATTTTGGCCTCAGCAAGTGTGGTTTTCCTCTCTTTGGCCTCACTTACTACATCATCCTTGGGTACTGGATCCCTCTCCAGATCTTCTGTATCAGCTGTCTGGACTGCCTTCTCTAGACATCCAAGCCCTTAAGCTCACTGTGTGGTTTCTGTGCTTCCAGTGATGGCTAGACTGTCCAAGCTTTCTATGCAGGTTTTACACATTCTCACTTTCTCCCAAATGGATTTCACCAGGAAAATGTACAAGAGCGAATGGAAAATGTTTTCTATTTTGGCTCATGAGAGACATTTGGATCCTTTCTCATACTCCATTTCAGCTGACCTAATTTTTTTTGTTTCCACTTTCCATGAGAGGACTAGTTATTCTACAGTCAAGGTGCAGTTAGGTGCGATTTCCAGTTTTCATACTGGCAAAAATCATTCCTTAGTGGCATCTCTTTAGCTCTGCTAAGCATTCTGTAAATGTAACTTTCAACTTAGACCTCTTCTCGGGGATCTTACTCCTCCTTTGGACCTTACTGTGCTTTTACAGACTATAAATCACTACCACTTCAAACTAGCTGCTAAAGTAAATTTCAAGTATTTATCTTGGAAAACTATTTCCCTTGTTGCTATTACATCAGCCAGGTGAGTATCAAACTACAGGCACTATCTTGTCACCTAATTCACCTAATTTTTTCATAAAGACAGAGTTTCTGTTTGAACCAGCACTTCGTTTTACCAAAGATAACCTCAGCAAATGTACTTAATCAGTCCATTAATTTACCCATGTTCTTTCCAAAATTCTCTAACAAAGGGAAATATATGGTTAATTTTTTGGATGTTCATACACAGCTCTGATTCTACCTCCATAGAACTAAAGTTTTCAGAAAATCTGATCAATTGCTTCCTTCTCAAAAGCAACATTTTATTTTTTCATTTGCAGTTTGTTAACCGGGAACGTCCATTGGGCCGAGATGAGCCCTTTTTCAATGGAGGACTGGAGAGAAAAGTTCCATGTACAGGCATACAAAGCAAAAATCAACAGAAGTTAATACAATATTTCAAAATGCAAAAATCAAACAGTTCTTCATACAAAAATTAACAATGAAAAAATCAACAGAAGTTAATACAAGGTATTGTACAATTTAAAAGTAATAGAGACATAAAAATGTAATAATAATAACAGTAATAAAAGGATTTGTGTAAAACTACTCATTAAGTAGTATTCGCTAGGTAATACTTCACTCCTCCCTCATCATCACATACTGCACCTCCCATCCACTACCTTACAACTTCTCCATCACAATGCCGATTGCACCTATGTCAAGATACATTAAACTCTTACTCTTATATTCACTTCTACTTTTCCTTTTTCTACACTGTATCCTAACAAACTATGAACATCTCAAATATTGTAATTTCCACTACCCCTCTAAACAAACATACCTACCAGCTCTACCAACCACCCACGAACACATCAGCATAACATCAACAGCCAGCTATCTCCTCCCAAAGTATCATAGAGTTGCCCATATTACTTATAAATATCTCCAAGCCAAGAAAACCCAAAACATATTTTATAAACCCCTAATTCACACACACAGACTTCACCAACCCCTCGGACTGGATGGTGACATTTATCCCAACCCAGGCCCCATCAACAGTAGCCCCACTAACCCACATAGACCCAGTCACTCTACCTTTCACACCCCCACAAGGCCTCCTAACTCCCTCTTCATAGCTAACCTAAATATACGAAGTATAAACAATAAAGTTACTCACCTTCATGCTCTCCTAGAGGTACATGCATTTGCCATCTTATGTTTAACTGAAACATGGTTAAAACCTGCTATCCGAAACTATGAAATTACCCCTCCAGGATGCAATATTTTGAGATTAGATCGCCTGAACAAGAAGGGTGGGGGAGTAGCCATACTATACAAAGCAGGGCTCCAAGTTACTTCACTAGATGTCCAGCTACCTTCAGATACTAATGTTGAAATCCTGATCACTAAGCTTCAGATTAACATTTGTAACTCCATCTACATTATTTGCTCCTATCTTCCTCCTGGTAATAATATCACCACCAATGAAAATATGCTTAGCTGGCTCTCCACAAACTACCCACAAGAAACCATAGTGCTAGGTGACTTTAACATAGACTAGAATAGCTGTACTACTGCTAATCCTACTAACCACATAAACCTACATGGTTTCTCCCAAACAATCACCTCTCCTACCAGAATCCACAAACCCACCAATAAAGAAAGCACCTTAGATTGGATTCTAACAAATACTCAGCCCCTATCATATAAAGCAGGCACCCTTCCAGATGACATTAGCGATCATTCACTAACGTATATAATTAGACAAAAAACTAATATTCTCTACCCAACCACATATAGAACCACTCGATCCAATAAACATTTTAACCCTGAAAGCTTCCAAAATGAACTTAGTGCATGTGATAGGTCACCCCTAGAACACCTCCAGCTAGAGGATGCAGTGACTTACTTCAACACCAAATTCTTAGAAGTCGTGGACTACCATGCCCCTACTTGTAATATCTGGAACAGGACTAAAACTGCTCCATGGCTAACAAAAGAAACTAGGCAGAAAATTCTACTTAGAAACAAAATTTGCGCCAAATGGCATACTATTAAAAACCCAGCTGATCATATAAAATGTAAGCAGCTTAGAAATACTACTAAAACATCAATACTATTAGATAAAAGAAACTTCTACTTTCAGCTTCAACAAACTAACCAACATAAACCACAAAAATTCTGGACAAAAAAATCAATAGACTCCTACATCCGGGGTCACTCCAAGACATCAACCCCATCAGGTATAACCCATGAGAATCCCAAAGAAATTGCTGATCCCTTTAAAACCTTCTTTACTGAAGCCATCCAGTCACTTTCTAACTCATTACCTCCAGTATCCTTTAACCTGCCTTCCTCCTCAACTAGCTTACTGCCTTCATTTCAAGTACAACCTGTTCCTACATCCCTTATCTGCACCCTTCTTCAAAAACTCAAACCATCCACCTCCTCAGCTGACCTATTACCAGCCAAATACCTGCAAATAGCAGCTAAAGTTATAGCCTATCCTATTTCTATCCTAATAAATAGAACCATAACAGAAGGTACCATCCCATCTATTTGGAAATTCTCCCATATAATCCCCCTACACAAAGGCGGTAACTCAACAGAACTCTCAAACTTTCATCCGATTGCCTTACTCTCTCCCTTAGCTAAAATTATGGAAAAATGCATTCATCGTCAACTGTTAGACCACCTCTAACAAAATAACCTATTAACTAACTGTCAGCATGGTTTTAGGCCTTTCCACAGCACCACCATTGCCCTCCTATCCTTTTCTGACCACATTAACAAAAATTGTAAATCTTCATTGATCTCTCAAAAGCCTTTGACATGGTTAACCCTCAGCTACTTTTGAATATACTTAAGTCCCTCTCACTTGATGCACAGGCATTACAATGGTTCAAGTCCTACTTAGATAATAGGCAAGAGGTAGTGCTTTGGGATAATAATCTATCCAACCAACTTCCTGTCACCCTTGGTGTACCTCAAGGTTCTATATTGGGCCCTCTTCTATTCTCAGTTTTTATCAATTATCTAAATGCAAACATCCCTCAAGCTACCTGCATACAATACGCAGATGACTCCACGTTAATATGCTCCGCTACTGGTCCTTCTGAACTGCAGTCCCTCACCCAAAATGTCTTTGAAATAGTAGAAACTATCAAATCTAATAATGGCATTGTCATATCTCCTGACACTACCACCAAACTCTTAGGAGTAATAATAGACCACAACCTTAACTTTGATGCTCACATCAACACCACAATAAAATCAGTTAAAAGAAAACTAGGCTCCCTTTATAAGATCAAGCCCTTCCTTACTCCTATAGCTAGAACTACTATTGCCCACACCCACCTCATCTCAACTTTCCTCTGTTTCTCACCTATTTACACTAATCTATCTAAAATGAACCTCAATAAACTGGCAACCTCCTACAATAACATTGCCAGATTTGCCACTGGCTCCCCATTTTTAACCCACCACTGTCAAAATCTAAAACAATTAGGTTGGTTGGAGCTGCATAATCAGATTCAATACCACCAACTTATCATTGCCCATAAGACTCTTTATCATCCTTGCAATACACCAATACTTATTAGTCTAATCACCCCATATAAAAATCTTACAAACCTACCCTCAGCAAATAAACTACTGGTATCCAGACAAAAACCCAATAATAAAGCAGGGGATTCACTTTTCTCTAACACTGTGGGAAAAACCTGGAACGTACTTCCCTGTGAACTCACATCTCATTCTTTAACTCCACTATTCAAAATTAAACTCAAATTATACCTTAGAACTCACTGGCTATGCTCATGTACTAACCCAGACTAAGAATCCCCTTCCTGTTTTCTTATGTTCTGTGCACTAAATACTAAATCTGAAGTAGTTAACTTCATTTTATCTGCAGCCTGTGGGTATTTGAATCCATATCGGATCCGAGCCGGCAACTTATTTTCTAGCATCTGCTCGATCTCCTCCACGTACCCGTAATACAGCACCATCTCCTATCTTCCCTCAGATCTCGTTTGCTGCGCCGTAGTGAGCATCATGGTCTCCTTTGCTCTGAGCCTCAGGGATAGTAAGTGTGTTTACTTCAATCTTTTCCGTGTGAAAGTGGTCATTAGTCTTCCCTTCCTACCCTTTAGTGTACGCTGTTCGTCGGTTCTAGTTTTATTAAAAAAAAAAAAAAAAAGATTTTTCTTATTAGAGTAGTCCTAGGCCCAATTCCCTTCAGTGTGTGTGCTCTAGTGTGTTGTGCTTTTTCTTTAGGGAGTGGCTGTTAGTTTTGGGCTATGGCTGATCAGCCCAAGTCAGTCTTTAAAAAATGCACAGTGTGGCCATAAGCTCACACCAGCAGATGGTCATACTCTGTGTGTAATCTGTTTGGGAGTGCCTCATTTATCTATTCAGTGTGCAATTTGTGCCGGTTTTAACCCTAGGGCCCTCAGGGATAGGAAGGCCAAATTGGTTGCCAAGGGTCTTCTCCCTGCCTCCATGCTGGATTCTGCCTCGGTTTCTGATATTCCCGCCAAACGCCCCCCCCTCAGACAGGGACTCAAACTCCCGTTCTTGCTGGTGTGGGGGAGGATAAGGACAAAGACAAAGAAAAAGAAAAGGAACACAAAGTTAGAGAAAGACGCAAGGCAGACAAAGAGAGGAAGAAGGATAGGCCTCGCAAGAGGTCTCCAGATAGGGAATCCTTCCCTAGTCCACCATCAAAGACTCTGAGACCAGCTTCTCCTAGGCTCCACTCACCCCGTTTCTTGTCGGAGCTGATGGAGTCTTCAGATCTGAGGCCTTCCTCACCTTTGCTTCGCAGACCAGCCAGATCCGAGTCGGTCGCCTCTTCGCGATCGACTCAGAGTCTATTTGGACATGGACAGGATGATGTGGAGATTCATTCAGACCCAAATACAGATGGGAGTCTTGCCAGGCCCCTCTCCCTCTGAAGGGGGGACCTCCATGCCCTTCTTCCATCCTATTTCTCCTTCCCCGATCTGTGGCTCCTTCGGGGTATTTGGATACGAGACTCTTTGCAGCTGGTAGTTCGGCGCCGACAGTTCCTCCAACCTCAACTCTGGCTGTTACCTTGAGTTCCTCGGATCCGTGGACAGGGAGTCGGGCCCAAGGAAATGGATCCATCTTCGGCTCCGACCTTTTCAGATCCGAACCGTTCCCTTTGAGCTCAGGCTACCCTCTCTTCGGCTCCAATCCCCGCTTCGGACCCGGGGAGAGCTTCTTCCTTGCTGGGTGCCAAGGAGGTGTGCTGTCCTTCAGCGTTTGAAGTGGTGGAGAAGGTTCTCTCCCAGGGATTGAGACCTCAGCCCATCTCCTCGGATTCCATCCAGACTCGATTGGATTTGGCGACGACTCCCTTCAACCTGTCTCAGGGACAGCCTGTGGCAGAGGAGCCCCAGGTTATTCCCCATGAGGAACCCCTCACGAGTCCTCTTCAGAGAGTTCCACTGAAGAAGGCCCCTGTACGCTCAAGTGCAAAAGGAGGGACTTGGACTCCCCTGAGTCCCTCACTACATACACAGATTTAGATGAAGGAGAACGTTCCCCCAGGTCACCTCCCGAGGATGTCTCCTTCAGAGACATCATGGAGATCCTCCACCAGAGGGGAGGTTGGCCAGCCCCTAAACCTTCTACGGATGAGTCCATGTTCCTGGAGACTTTTGGCATGGGCCCATCTACATCCTGAGTGTCCCCGCCAGCGAACCCCTTGGTGGATCTTATCACCACACGGGCATGGAAGGAGCCTGACACCATAGAGACGATCCCCAAATGCCCTGACAAGATTCTTTCTTCTCCTACGGGCAGACAACCTTGGTCTAAAGGAGCCCCCGTTTATGCTACGGTGGTTGCAGCAGCCACCATGAAGGAACTGGCGCAAGAGAGTTCCTCAGTCCACCCTCCAGACAAGGAGTCCAGGTCGGTGGATAGGTTTGGGAAGCGCATTTATTTGTCAGCGACCTTTTCAATCCATGCACTGAACGATTTGGAACATTATACGGCTGCAGCGAGACCTTGTTTCGGTATTCGCTGAGTCTCCCCCAGAGTCTTTATTGCAGCAGGACAAACAACTGTTCTCTGTGAAGATGTCTACTCTGAAATCTGTATCAAACACATCCATGCACCTCCTTTCCCATGCCATGGAAGGAGCAGCTAGGGCGGCTGGGACGGGCGTAGCCATGAGGCGACACACCTGGCTCAGGTTGTGTCAGTTTGCAGACCCTTTCAAGACATCATTTACCAATGCTTCCTATGATGGTTCTTCCCTTTTCAGGAAGACAGTATGTAACACTCTTGTCCAGAGTGAAAAAGATGGGAAGACATTGTGTGCCGTCGGGATCTGCTTCTCTAACCCTCTGCGGTCCTTTTCTAGGAACCAAAGAGGGCAAAAGAAGATGTGGTTCTGGAAATCACAGTTTTCCCGGGAGTTTCAGGAGAACTCATCCCCCAGAGGCAGAGGGGGACTTGACGCTGACCCAGAGGTAGACGGGGTCCCAGGAATTTCAGGTCTAAGGAACCTTTTTCTGACAGGCCCACACAGCAGTCCTGAGGGGTTGCCCAACTGTCCTACTCTGGAGGCAGTCGGGGGGAGATTGTCCTTGCACCCAGTGGCATGGGAGTCCATAACTACAGATCGTTGGGTACTACAAATAATATCCAGTGGATAAACTATTCCATTTGTTGCCCCTCCAAGCGCTACAAGATGCCTCCCTGATGTCCCACCTGCTCACAGGGAGGCCGCAGCTCTCGAGGTTTCAAAGCTGCTTCACAAACGAGCCATCAAACCGGTCCCCCTTGACCAGTCTGGATTAGGCATTTACTCCAAGTTCTTTTTAGTGCCAAAAAAGATGGGGGACCTCAGGCACATTCTAGACCTGTCAACCTTGAACCTGTCTGTCGCCAGACAAAAGTTCCGGATGGTCACCCTACAGTCCATTCTACCCTACCTCCGAGAGTGCGACTAGATGTGCTCATTAGACCTCCAGGATGCTTACTACCATATCAAGATCCACAGAAGCTCCAGGCGGTTTCTTTGCTTCTGGCTGGGAGCCAGTCACTTCCAGTTCAGAGCTCTACCCTTCGGTCTCACCACAGACCCCAGGGTGTTTACCAAGGTAATGGCAGTAGTAGCAGCTCACCTGAAGCTTCAGGGAATTCAGCTATTTCCTTACCTGGATGACTGGCTCTTCGCTGCGTCCACCAAGCTTCTTCTTTGTCTGACCCAAGACCACTTCCTTCTCTTGGCAGATCGGCTGGGGATTACAATGTTCACAAATCCCTTTTGCAACCTGTACAAGTCTTAGATTTTATCGGGGCACGGCCAGACAGTTTGCAACTAAAAGTCTTCATAACGCCAGACAGGATCTTAAACGTCGGGTACCACATTGCTCTAATCATGGACCTCAGATTTCCAAAGGTGAGTGATGTTCTCCGAGCCCTGGGCTCTATGGCTGCCGCAATCTCTATCCTCCCCTATGCACGCCTTCACATGCAGGTCCTTCAATGAACTCTAGCTGTTCAATGGTCTTGGCTAGACCTTCCCATGGATTTTCCGATAAGGATCAGTCACACCTGCAGGATGTCTCTCCTTTGGTGGCTCCATTCACCGGTTGTTGCAGCGGGACACCTTTTCGTGTCATCTCCAGCCCAAGCCATAGTGACCACAGACACCTCCCAACTTGGGTGGGGGAGACACTGTTCGGGAAGTGCGGTCCAATGCACGTGGTCCCTGACAGAGACCAAGTTGCACATAAATGTTCTGGAGATGAGGGCAGTGCTTTTAGCATTGAAAGCCTTCCACACTGTCCTTCCTCTGGGTACAATTGCAATTCAGTCAGACAACATGTTGGTTGTCTGGTACATCAACAAACAGGGGGGAACCAGATCTTACCCTCTGTGTCTCGAGGCCATGAGAGTGTGGGAGTGGGCGATTTCCACCGGTCGGTTTCTGATCGCAACACACATCCCGGGACGCTCCAACATTTTAGCGGACAGATTGAGTCGGGCTATTCTGCTGCCGTACGATTGGTCTCTGAAACAGTCAGTAGCGGAGGAGATATTCCTTGTATGGGGACAGCCTTGCTGCGATCTCTTCGCATCTCCTTCCATCGCGAAGTGCAGGGAGTTCTTTGCTCTGATTCCCTCACCAGGGGTGCCCCCAGAGATGCTCTAGTCCATGTTTGGCCCTTCGGGTTACTGTATGCTTACCCACCATTACCACTCATTCCGAAGTTTCTTCATAAAGCTTGCCAACTGGAGTGCAAAGTGATCCTCATTGCCCCATTCTGGCCTCATCAAGTTTGGTTCCCCTTCCTTTGGTCTCATCTTCTAACTCGTCTGTGGATTCTGGATCCATGCTCGGATCTAATCTCTCATCCTTCGGGTGACTACCCTCCCAATCTGGACATTCTCAAGTTGACAGCTTGGCTGCTCCAGTTCTCTTCATTGCCAGGACTCTTGGTCTTTCATCCTGTGATAAATCTATACTAGTGGCTTCTCTTAAAGATTCCACTAGGAAAGTTTATCACAGTAAATGGAGACCTTTCTCTATGTCGGCCTCTCAGAGAAACCTGGATCCTTTTACAGCCCCTGTTCCTGCGGTGTTGGATTTCTTGACTAGTATTTTTCAGCAAGGAGCTAGTTCCTCCATGGTGAAAGTACAGCTGGCAGCCATTTCTAATTTTCATGTTGGTGAAAATAAGAACGCCCTGGGCTTTTCTAGGCTGTGTAAAGCCTTTCTAAACGGCACTTTTCTTTTGTGTCCTCCTATCAAAGATTCGGTCCCTCCTTGGGACATCACTTTGGTTCTTCATTCATTAGTAAATCCTCCTTTTAAACCTGCAGCATCAGTGGATTTAAAGTTTTTATCTTGGAAGACAGCCTTCCTAGTGGCTATTACTTCGGCTAGGAGGGTCTCTGAGCTTCAGGCTTTGTCTGCCATGCCTCCTTATTTGGTCTTCCATAAGGACAGGGTCACTCTCCTTACAAATCCTTCTTTTCTGTCAAAAGTGGCATTTCAATGGAACATAAACCAAACAATTAACTTACCTGTTTTCTTTCCAAATTTTCATAACAAGGGTGAATATAAACTTCATTTGTTAGATGTTCATAGACAACTTCGTTTCTATCTTCATAGAACACAGCCCTTCTGTAAGTCTGATCAATTATTCACCTCATTTTCTAAACCTCTTTTGGGAAAGGCCATTTCCAACGTTTTTTTAGCCATATGGGTCATTCTTTTCATTTTACATATTTACAAAGCCAAGGGTTTATCTCCTCCTGGTCTGGTTAAAGCTCACTCTACTAGGTCCATGGCGACTTCCTCTACTTTTTGGTGTAAGGTTCCTTTGGATGACATTTGTGCAGCAGCAACTTGGGCAAATTCACATACTTTCATTTCCCATTACAAATTAGATCTGATTTCCAGAGGGAGAGCATCCTTTAGCTCTGCAATGCTCAGAAATATCCTTCCATGAGGGCCTCCCAGGATTTTTGAGTAGCTGGGGACTCTATCCCACAGGTTGCAGATAAAATTAAGTTAACTACTTCAGATAAAGAAGTTATGTACTCACCATAACGTTCCATCTGAGTAGTTATACTTTATTTTTCTGCAACCTTCCCACCCTCCACCCCCCTGACCTTTTCATGTGAATAAACATGTTAGTTTTATTTAGTTTGAGTTGCTAAAGTGTATGGTTGCAGCAAACTCGATCTGAGGGAAGCTAGGAGATGGTGGTGTATTATGGGTAGGGGGAGGAGCTCGGAGCAGATGCTAGAAAATAAGTTGCCGACTCAGATCCGATATGGATCCGAATACCCACAGGTTGCAGAAAAATGAAGTATAACTACTCAGATGGAAAATTATGGTGAGTACATAACTTCTTTTTTCTCTACTGCTACATTAAGTCCATCTCCTTCTTACACCTCTGTGAATCTGATCAGTTAGGCTTATTTAAGACTATAAATTCTATCCTTACAAACCATTCTAGGAAATGATGATGTTTACACAGCTTGGACTTTATGAATTGTCACTGCCTTGTAAATAACTTTTTTCCTGATGTATATCCAGCTTGACTTTAGGAATGTGTTGCTGCCTTCTAAATAATTTTTTCTTCTCTTATTGTTTTGTCTTTTTTTTTTTTTTTTTAATTGTTATCTCTCATGATTACTAAGTTGCTATGTAAACAACTGTATTGTCTGTTAAGTGTACTGTATCTGTAGTTGCAACTATCTATTTTTGTGGAGCTTTTCTCCCCGGGCCTCTATTGAAAATGGACATATATCCAGTTAGACTATCTTGGTCAACAAATGTAAAATAGAATAAATAAGTAAAAATTAGTAGATTATACATCAATTTGGGATGATAAGCATTCTGTGGATGGTCACAGTGTGTCTAAAGTAACCTGAGCTATATGGCTCACTGATTGTATTTCTCATGTCAATAAGGAAGTGGGTTTGACTCTACCAAGACCTCCAAAGGCTCATTCCATAAGGTCCATTTCAGCAACTTCTGCATTCTTAACCAGAACCTCAATAGATGACATTTGTACAGCTGCCAGTCTAATGTTCATACTTCTGTTGCTCATTACAAGTTGGATATGTTTTAAAGGGAGAGGGCAGAGTTTGGTTCTGCCATTCTGTGGAATATTCTTCCATGAAGACCACCTTAGGATTCAGCAGCTGGGTACAGTGTTCCATCAGTTGTGGAACAGACAAAAAAGGCAACCTCAGATACAAAACTTATGTATTCACAGTAACCTTCTATCTGTGTTCTCTGGTTTTGTCCTTTCTTAACCTTCCTCCCTCTATTCCCCTTCCATTTATGGAAGATTTATATCTGTCTTTCTAGTATGACCTCTGAGAAATACTTCCCTATTAGCCTTTCCCCTTTTAAGCTCCAGACCTTCTACTGTGTTGACTCTGGTACCTTGATACCTGTCTCTGTTTTGTCTGTATAAATACCGTGCTATTCAGTCCTTTGGACTTCTAAGATTGAGGGGCAAACTCAATGTAAGGTAATGCAAGGTTTGGATGGAATTATGGGTAAGGGGTGGAGCTTGAGCTATGGATCCTAAGTCTGAAAAGTGGCAGATGTCGTATCTGGGGTTGGATCTCAGATTCATCGGTTGAGGAAAGACAGAAACAGACAACAATGATTCATCATTACTGTGAGTACATAATTATTAATCTGAAGTAGTTAACTTCATTTGATCAGCAACCTGTGGGTTTCGGATCCGACACGGATCCGTGCCGGCAGTATACCAAGCAAAAGGATCCGAGCTCCAAGCCCCCCCCCCCCACCCATACTACACTGCAACCTCCTTCCAATCCTCAGATCTCATTTGCCACGGCTTTGCCAGCACGGGATTTTTGAGCTCCAAACAAGTTTGTCAGGGTTTTTCGAATTTTATTGGTCTATGTGTGCCCCTTTGATTTATATATATATATATATATATATATAGTTATTAGTTTATCTCTCATTATGGGTTCCTTTCCTCGCTAGATATTTGCGTTTTGTGAGTTAGAAAGTTGTTAACTTTCTGTCAGTGTAGGCCCCCCCTTCCCGCCCGTAGAGTGTGTGTGTGTGTGTGTGTGTGTGTGTGTGTGTGTGTGTGTGTGTGTGTGTGTGTGTGTGTGTGTGTGTGTGTGTGTTTATTAGGTCGGAAAGTCAGAAAGTGACTTTCTCTAAGTGCACAGAGTGTGGCCACAAGCTGTCACCATCCGACGGTCACACTCTGTGTGTAGTTTGCTCATTTGTCATCCGGCTGCAAAATCTGTGTGGCCTTCAACCCCTGAGCCCTGCTGGTTTGCAGGAACAAGTTGATTCTGGCAGGTCTTCTACCCGCGGAATCACCTTCTGCTTGTTCTTCCACAGCTTCTTCGCCAGCCATGGCTGTGGCTGTCCAGCCTTCCGGCCCTCCTCTGTCTGAGACTCACCCTCCCACCTTGCCACAGGGAGAGAGAGAGGCCAAGAAAGAAAGAATGAAAGACAAACACAGGAAGACGGAGAGACAAACAGAAAAGGAAAAAGATAGAGATAGAGTGAAGGGCTGCAAGCGGCAGGTCGAGTTGGATCCAACGGCTCCTCCCGCTAAGGTGATTTTGTCTCCTGTCAAAGTTCCTAGGCCATCCTCTCCTCGGCTCCGTTCACCATGTTTTTCTCCAGAGCCGGAGGAGGAGGCTCAACCAGCCTCAAAGTCGTCTTCGCGTCAGCACTTCGGCTGGCATCGGTGGCGTCCTCGAGATTGACTCGGAGCATCTCTGAAGCAGACATGGATCGGATGATGTGAAGGTTTTTACAAACTCAACTGCAGATGGGAGTGTTGCTGGCTCCCCCCCACACCGGTGCAGGGAGTTTGGCTCCTTTTTTCGCCCTGATAGCTTCTTCTTCGATCCACCATCGGATTTCGGAGTGTATGGATCCGAGGACCCCTGGAGTCAGAGAGTTGGCGCCGATGGTACCTTCGGCCTCGACACCGGCCATGCCCTCAAGTCTGTCGGATTCACTTTCGGATCAGAGCTCTCGGAGCCGAGAGTTGGGCGTCGGATCCGAGGAGAGGAGTGTGTCATTGGCTCCGTTGTAGTCGGGGCATACCGTTCCTTTGGGTCCGGCCATTCCAACTTCAGCTCCGATCCCTTCGTCAGATCAGAGGGTCGCGGCTACCCACACCACCAGTTTCAGGGAAGCCGGTTCTCCTAAGGCATTTGACGTTGTGGAGAGGGTTCTCTCTGAAGGATCGAGACCCCTCACTCTTTCCTCGGGATCCATCCCTGCCCCCTCACAGCTGGGTTTGTCTTCTGTCATCCAGTCCCCCCAGGGACAGCATGTGTCTATTTCTCCCCAGCCAGTTCCCCTGGAGGAACACAAAACCATTTGTGAGCCCTCCCTGGAGAGTCCACCAGAGGAGGCTCCTCACAAACGCCAGTGTAAAAGGAGGCAGTTGGACTCCCCCGAGTCCCTCACTGAGGAATACCGACTTGGAGGAAGGAGAAGGTTCCCCCAAGTCTCCTCCCGAAGACGTCTCTATCGGAGACATAATGGAAATTCTTCACCAGAGGGGGGGGGGGTCCACCCAAAAATCTTCCTCTGATGAGTTGGTATTCCTGGAGGCGTTCGACACAAGCCCATCTACTTCTTCGGTGTCCCGTCCCCCAGCCGACCCTCTGGTGGACGTTATCACCACCAGAGTTTGGAAGGAGCCGGACACTATGGAGCCAATACCCAAAAGGCCCGACAAAATATTGAGCTCCCTGGCAGATGGAGCTTTTTGGAGCAAAGGTTCCCCGGTTGATGCCATGGTGGTGGTGGTGGTGGTGGCGGCGGCCACAAAAAAGGAACTTGCCCAGGAAAGTTCCTCGGTCCACCCCCTAGACAAGGAGTCCTGGGCAATGGACTGTCTTGGAAAACGGACTTTTGCTTCAGGTACCTTTACTATAAGGGTGCTGAATTACTTGGCCCACGTAATTCGACTGCAGTGGGACCATGTGAGAGAGTACGCTGAGTCTCCCCCGGAGTCCATGTCGGCCAAGGATAAACAGACCTTCTCGGCTTGTATGGCCACTCTCAAGTCTGTGTCCAATATGTCCATGCGTCTACACTCTCACGCCACTGAGCGAGCCGCTAGGGCTAGCGGGTCTGGTATCGCCTTAAGGCGTCATGCCTGGCTCCGTCTTTGTGATTTCTTGGAACCCTTCAAGGCATCCTTCGCTAACACACCCTTTGACAGTTCAACCCTGTTCGGGAAGACTGTATGCAAAATGCTTGTCCAGAGCACGAAAGATGGGAAAACGCCATCAGCCATCGGGATCCGCTTCTCTAACCCTCAAAGGTCCTTTTCCAGGAACCAGCGAGGGCAAAAAAAGTTGTGGTTCCGGAAATCTCAGCAGTCCCGGAATGCTCAGGACTCCTCCTCCCCCAGAGGCAGAGGGGGTCAAGGTGGATGCCGGCCCAGAGGCAGAGGGGGGGGGGGGGCTGAAGAACTTCGGGTCACGGGAACCATTTTCAGATCGACGCACGCAGCAACCCTGAGGGTTTGCCCAACTGCTCCTCTCCGGAAGTAGTCGGGAGCATTTTTCAATGCACCTCGCCCAATGGGAGTCCATCACGACAGATCGCTGGGTGCTTCGAATAATATCCAAAGGCTATTCTATTCCCTATACAAACAAGCCTCCTTATACAAGGCGCCTCCCGGACGTCCCACCCGCTCAGAGGGAGGCCGCGGCTTTGGAAATACAAAAGCTGCTAGAAAAAAGAGCCATCCACCAGGTGCCCCCAGACGAGTCCGGATTAGGCATATATTCCAGGTACTTTTTGGTGCCAAAAAAAAAGACAGGGGACCTAAGGCCGATTCTCGACCTATCAGAAATTAACCTGTTCGTTGCCAGGGGAAAGTTACGGATGGTCACTCTTCAATCCATCCTGCCCTTATTGCAGGAGGAAGATTGGTTGTGCTCGATAGACCTCAAGGATGCGTACTACCATATCCTGATGGACAGGCAATCCAGGAGGTTCCTCCGCTTTCGGCTAGGGGCCAGTCATTATCAATGTAGGGTCCTACTCTTCGGTCTTACCACAGCCCCCAGGGTGTTCACCAAGGTCATGGCAGTCGTAGCGGCCCACCTGAGACTTAAGGGCATTCAGGTCTTCCCGTACCTGGACGACTGGCTCCTCACCGCTCCCACCAGGCATCTACTCTTACTAGCCAAAGATTCCTTACTCCGGATATCACCTTGGATGGGGATCACCATAAATCTCAGGAAGTCTTCCCTACAACCTGTTCAAGTGTTAGACTTCATAGGGGCGAGAATAGATTCTCTTCAGGCCAGGGCATTTTTGACTCCAGACAGACTACACAGCCTGGCACTTCATGTGTTAGCGCTTCTGCAGTCCCCTGCACCCCCAACAGAATTAGTCCTGAGAGCCTTAGGGTCCATGGCAGCAGCTATCAGCCTGATCCCTTGTGCTCGTCTGCATATGAGAGTTTTACAGTGGATGTTGCAAGTTTAATGGTCGATACTACATCAACCTCTAGACTTTCCGATCCCTCTGAGCAGAGTGTCCAGAAATTCCCTCATGTGGTGGCTCCGATCCCGGGATTTGCAGGAGGGACGTCCCTTTGTTGCGCTCCAACCCCAAGCCACGGTGACCACGGATGCCTCCTGCCTTGGGGGGGGGGGGGGCACTGTTCAGGCAGGACTGTCCAAGTCATGTGGACTCAAAGCAATGCAGGCCCTTCATGCTTATCTTCCTCTGGGAACTATTGTGATCTAGTCAGACAATATGTCAGTGGTCTGGTACATCAACAAACAGGGGGGAACCAAGTCTTATCCCCTTTGTCGAGAAGCCATGAGAGTTTGGGAATGGGCGATCTCCACCAACCACTTTCTGATAGCAGTGCACATTTCAGGTCGGTCCAACATCTTGGCAGACAAATTGAGCAGAACTATCCTTTCTCCCTACGAGTGGTCTCTGAACCCTTGTGTAGAGGAATAGATCTTCCTCAAGTGGGGTCAGCTTTGCTATGATCTCTTCGCATCGCCATCCAACGCGAAGTGCAAGTTTTTCGCTCTAATTCCCCCGACGGGGGAAGCCCCCAGAGATGTTCTTGTTCATACTTGGCCACCCAGTCTTCATACGTATCCCTCGCTCCCGCTCATTACAAAATTCTTACAGAAAGCTCGTCGGTTGGGGAGCAGAATTATCCTCATAGCCCCATTCTAGCCTCGTCAAGTCTGGTTCCCCTGCCTACAGTCTCATCTCATAGCTCCACCCTGGATCTTGGATCCCATTCTGGATCTGATCCGTCATCCCTCGGGGATGCTTCCTCCGAATCTGGACAGCCTGAAGCTCACAGCTTGGCTGCTCCAGTTCCACTAGTTGCTAGGACTCCCGGTATCTCTTCCCCTATTAAATCCATTTTGGTTGTGGCACATAAATCCTCTACCAGGAAAATTTACAGTAGCAAATGGAGACGTTTCTCCATTTGGGCTCCACAGAGAAATCTGGATCCTTTTACTGCTCCAATCCCAGCGGTATTAGACTTTTTGTCTCATATC
This sequence comes from Protopterus annectens, assembly GCF_019279795.1. Lineage (NCBI taxonomy): Eukaryota > Metazoa > Chordata > Ceratodontiformes > Protopteridae > Protopterus > Protopterus annectens. The sequence goes on along the minus strand of NC_056750.1, from coordinate 809,223,516 downwards.
TTCCAGCAAGGAGCCAGCTCTTCCATAGTGAAGGTCCAGCTGGCGACTATTTCCCATTTCCATGTGGGGAACAATTTAGGCTCTATCGCTGCTGCTAGAATTTGTAAGACCTTTTTGAAAGGCACTTTTCTTCTGAGACCTCCTGTTAGACATCCGCCCCCACCATGGAATCTGACTTTGGTTCTTCAGGCCTTAGTTGTGCCTCCTTTCGAGGCCTCAGCATCAATTGACTTAAAATTCTTGTCATGGAAGACGGCTTTTCTGTTAGCTATCACCTCAGACAGGAGAGTGTTGGAGCTTCAGGCTCTTTGTATGAAACCCCCATATCTAGCATTTAATAAGGACAGGGTGTCTCTCAGGACTAATCTGTCTTTTCTCCCTAAAGTTGTTTCTTAGAGAAGCATTAATCAGTCTATTAATTTGCCTGTTTTCCCCCCTAATTTTCAGAACAAAGGGGAATACAAACTTCATTTGCTGGATGTTCACAGGAAGTTACATTTTTATTTGCACAGGACGGCGGTCTTTCGTAAATCTGATCAACTTTTTATTTCCTTTGCTAAGCCTTTTTTAGGGAAACCAGTTTCAAAGGTGACTCTCACTAGGTGGATTTCCCTTTGTATCCTACAAGCATATAGAGGGCTTGTTTTACCAGAACCAGTAGGAGTTCATGCTCATTCTATGCATTCTATATGACGTCTGCCGCATTCTGGTCTAGAGTTTCTCTAGATGACATTTGCTCATCGGCTACCTGGGCGTCCTCTCACACCTTTATTACTCATTATAAACTGGATTTGGTGTCTAGAGGAAGGGCTTCCTTTAGCTCTGCAATGCTCCAGAATATCCTTCCTTAAGGGCCTCCCAAGATTTCGGGTAGCTGGGGAACTCTGTCCCACAGGTTGCTGATCAAATGAAGTTAACTACTTCAGATAAAGAAGTT